>NC_029788.2:101589411-101611806 GCF_000816755.2 Arachis ipaensis
TCCTTTTGCGTCTGTCACTAACGCCCTGCAATCGCGAGTTAGGAGCTCGTCACAGTCATTCATTCATTGAATCCTACTCGGAATACCACAGACAAGGTTTAGACTTTCCGGATTCTCTTGAATGCCGCCATCATTCTAGCTTACACCACGAAGATTCTGATTAAGAGATCTAAGAGACACTCATTCAGTCGAAGGTAGAACGGAAGTGGTTGTCAGGCACGCGTTCATAGGGAATGATGATGATTGTCACGTTCATCACATTCAGATTGAAGTACGAATGAATATCTTAGAAGTGAAATAAGATGAATTGAATAGAAAACAGTAGTACTTTGCATTAATGTTTGAGGAACAGCAGAGCTCCACACCTTAATCTATGGAGTGTAGAAACTCTACCATGAAAATACATAAGTGAAAGGTCCAGGCATGGCCGAGATGGCCAGCCCCCAAAACGTGATCCTTAGATCAAAAGATAATCCAAAGATGCCTAATACAATAGTAAAAGGTCCTATTTATAATAAACTAGCTACTAGGGTTTACATGAGTAAGTAATTGATGCATAAATCCACTTCCGGGGCCCACTTGGTGTGTGTTTGGGCTGAGCCTGAGTGTTGCACGTGCAGAGGCCATTTGTGGAGTTGAACGCCAGTTTCTGTGCCAGTTTGGGCGTTCAACTTTGGTTTTGGATCCTTTTCTGGCGCTGGACGCCAGATTTGGGCAGAAGGCTTGCGTTGAACGCCAGTTTACGTCGTCAATTCTTGGCCAAAGTATGGACTATTATATATTGCTGGAAAGCCCTGGATGTCTACTTTCCAACTCAATTGAAAGCGTGCCATTTCGAGTTCTGTAGCTCCAGAAAATCCACTTTGAGTGCAGGGAGGTCAGAATCCAACAGCATCAGCAGTCCTTCTTCAACCTCTGAATCTGATTTTTGCTCAAGTCCCTCAATTTCAGTCAGAGAATACCTGAAATCACAGAAAAACACACAAACTCATAGTAAAGTCCAGAAATATGAATTTAACATAAAATCTATTAAAAACATCCCTAAAAGTAACTAGATCCTACTAAAAATATACTAAAAACAATGCCAAAAAGCGTATAAATTATCCGCTCATCAGCGGCCGGTGAGGGATCATCTCAGGTTCAGTCGAAGTCGGCCGTGCCGAGCTCGCCGGGGCTGAGGAAGGTAATCCCTACTCCCCGGGTTCGTTTGGTTGATCCTCCTCAAGTTTCTGTTGCTACTTCTGGTGCTCCTTGATAAACCACTATTTTATGGTTTATATTGTGTTTAATTGTGTGGTTTTATCATGATCCTTACCCACTTATTCATTAATTTAGCATGCATTTATATTTCCTTCCTGAAATTATTACATGATTGAAAACTGCTTCCTAGAGACTTTTAATTATGCATTTTAATTCTCCTTTATTCCATTTGATGCTGTGATCTGTGTGTTAAGCGTTTCAGGCTTTATAGGGCATGAATGAGTTGGAGATTAGAAAGGAAGCTAGCAAAAATGGAAGGAACACAAGAAATTGAGGAGATAACCAGCGAGAAGTAACGCGGCCGCATGGCTCATGCGACCGCGTGAAAGAGGAGAAATCGCAATGACGCGGCCGCATGGCTCACGCGACCGCGCGGACTGGAAAAGCACGAGCGACGCGGAGGCATGGACGACGCGAATGCATGGCAAGGAAAAGCGCGAATGACGCGTCCACATGGATGATGCGATCGCATGACATGCGCGATCTGCATAATCTGCAGAATTCGCTGGGGGCGATTTTGGACCCTATTTTGACCCAGTTCTCGGCCCAGAACAGCAGACTAGAGCCAGAGAACATACAGAAACCAGGGATAACATTCATTCTACACAGTTTTAGTTTTTAGATCTAATTTTACTCCTCCCCTAGGTTTTCTCTCGGAAGACATTGATAGTTCTTAGGATTTTATTTTCTCTAGCTTTTTGCATTGGGATATTGAGAAGAGTTATTACCTCATCAAGACTTCGTCATTCTAGTTCGTTTTCTTTACTTTGCTTACTCTTCCATGTTCTTTGCTTTGTTTAATTTACCATTGGAATATTTTTAGGATTATTTAATACAAGGATCACTTTTATTTTTTATTGACTATTTTAATTTTTATTTATAATGTCTTTCTTTAATTCCTTTTCATATGCTATGAATTTTACCTTTACAATGAGTGAGTAGTTCCCTAACTTGATGGGGAGTTGATTGAAAGGAACCCTTGAGTTGGAAGGTTCAAGAGAAAGATTGTAATTGGGTTATTATTGGTTTGCTCTCTAGTTCCTGACACCAATCCTCCCAAGAGTGGATTGGGACTTGTGGATAGAACAGTATTCCAACTTGTTTTACCTTCCCTTACTTAGTAAAGGATAACTAAACGAAATAACTCTCAATTGTCAATTAATCTTAAGAGTGTTCCATCAAGAATAGGGCTTCCATGTAATCAACTCCCATTCAAGGCTTTTATTTACATTATTCAATTTCATCAATTTAATTTCCTGTTTACTCAACTCAAACCTTTTCGAAAATATCTGATTAATAAAATAGCACCCCTTCCTGCAACTCGTTGGGAGACGACCTGGGATTTATACTCCCAATATTTTAAATTTCAATTTTCTGTGACACCTTTCTAAATTGAGCGGTGGATTTCTGGCAAGTTAAGAACTATACTTGCAACGCATATACTCTAATAATTTTTAATTCACCAATTTCTGCCCGTATCAATTTTTGGCGCCGTTGCCGAGGAGTTGCAATAGAGTGCTAAAGTTATTAATTAGAATTTATTTATTTGCATTTTATTTTATTTTTTTGCTACTATGAGCTGCATGTTTCTTTCGTCAAATGATGCGTTCACTTCCTGATCCGCGCTAGCTAATATTCGATCCTGAAATTGAAAGGACTATTTCACGAATAAGGCGAGCTCGGCGTCGGTTAGTCCGTCCTGAGGACGGATCTGAAATGTCAGTTGAGGAAGAAACCAGCCCCCGTTCTACTGATTCGGTTGATTCACGTGCAGAAGACATGGCAGCTAGGAGAGTTACCATCCAGGAGGAAGGAGCCCCTGATTTTAGAATACAACCGTTTCAAGCGCATCACCCAGCGGTGGCTACAGATTTTGAAATAAAGACCGCACTGCTCAATTTGATGCCCAAGTTTCATGGCTTACCTGCTCAAGAGCCTATCAAGCACCTGAGAGATTTCCAGGCAGCCTGTTCTACTGTCAGGCGAGATGGTACAAATAAAACTTCAATTCTGCTGAAAGCTTTTCCATTTTCTCTCGAGGGAAAAGCAAGAGAGTGGTACTACACTCAACCCCTAGCAAATATATCCAACTAGGATACGCTCAGAAAAGAGTTTTTGGAGAAATTCTTTCCATCTGAAGTTACTGATAAACTGAGGAAAGACATTTCCATGATTGTTCAAGATGACAACGAGACTCTCTTTGAATACTGGGAGCGCTTCAATAGTCTTCTGAAAGCATGCCCCCACCACATGATCGACAAGATAGTGTTACTCAGCTACATCACACAGGGTATGAGGCCCCAAGATAAGACCACATTGGAAAGTGCTAGCAATGGGTCTATGAAGAAGTACAAAATCACTGATGAGGCATGGCAATTGATCAGCGACTTAGCTGAATCTACTAGGAACCACAGACAGAAGCAAGGCCGTTCAAAAGCCGTTGTAGAAGTATCCTTTAGCAGAGAGACTGCTGCTCTGACTCATAGTATCTGTGAAATGACCAACTTGCTGAAGCAAATGCAATTGAATCAACAACAAGTTCAGCAATCTCAACCTCCTTCACCACAGCAAAACCAACAGTTAGTCCCACAGAGAGTCTGCGGAATCTGTGCAGATTATAGCCATTATACTGATGAGTGTCTGCAGCTCCAGCAGGAAGATAACACCGTGGCAGCCACTCATAATTTCTATGACCGCCCCAACCAAGGGTACAATCAAGGTGGCAATTACAACCAGGGATGGCAGGACAATTCTAACCAGAATTGGAGGGACAACAATAACAGAGGAGGCAGAGATAATCAGGGAAATCAGAGGTGCAATAATAACAACAACAGGTAGCAAAACCAACCTTACAGAGTACCTCACCTGAGGCAATCCCAAGGACCACAGAATACCCAACAGCAGACCTCTCAATTCACTCATCCTTCTTCATCTCCTAATGAAGAGCTACTAAAATTTTTTGAGCAAAGTCAACAGACCATGGAAAATAACATTAATGCTAGTCTGAATGGTCTGACCGCTACTTTGCAAGCTCTTGTCTCACAGATTGGATCAATGCAAAATTCCAGTAACCAACCTTCGAGCTCCACTGGAATCCCCTCTCAACCATTACCAAATCCAAAGGGAGGCATTAATGCCATCACCCTAAGGTCCGGAACCACACTGCAGAAGAGGAATCAGGAGGAGCCAAGCCCATCAGAACACGCCTCAGCTGAAGAGGTCGTAGGAATAGAAGATGTTGAAGAGGAAGAGGACATACAGGACATAACTGAAAAAGAAGAAGCCCAACCACAGGAGGAAGTACCAAGAGGCGCAGACACTGCAGAAAACACCACTCCCATTCCATTTCCACAACTTGCAAGGAAGCCCAGGAAGCAGCTGGAACCCGATCCCATAATGGTAGAAATATTCAAAAAGGTTGAGGTAACCATTCCTCTTTTTGATGTTATTCAACAAGTACCTAAATATGCAAAGTTTCTAAAAGATTTATGTATACATAAGGACAAAATTCATGAATTAGAAACTATTTTTTTAGGTAGTTTCATATCTGCTTTAATGGGAGGATTACCTGAGAAGTGTAGTGACCCAGGTCCTTGTATAGTTAGTTGTACTATTGGTGGAGTAGTAATTTATGATTGCATGTGTGATTTAGGAGCGTGTGTTAGTATAATGCCTTTGTCTATATATGATATTTTGAGGCTCCCTCCCTTAAAAAGGTCGGCAGCTCGTTTTGTATTAGCAGATAAAAGCATTATTACAGTGGCTGGAGTTGCTGAAGATGTTTTAGTGAACATTAAAGGGCTTACATTTCCCATTGATTTTTATATCTTGGAGATGCCCCATAATGACTCAGATAAGCCATCATCAATCCTACTTGGGAGACCATTCCTGAAGACATCAAAATTCAAATTTGATGCTTTTTCAGGAACATACTCTTTTGAAATAGATGGCCGCATAGTAATCTTCAATCTGAATGGAGTCATAAAGAACCCTCCAGAGATCATTCCATCTTCCAATGTGATGTCATAGATGAAACTGTAGCTGAAATCCACAAGGAAGAGTTAGAAGAGAGGCACAGGCTTGTGCAATGCACCAGCTACTTTTCAAATGTGTATGATGAGTCTTTTCTATAATCTTATTGAGGACTGTATGGAGGTTTTTATGGATGATTTTAGCATTTATGGTGATTCTTTTAGCCTTTGCTTAGATGGATTATCTAGAGTATTAGATAGATGTGTTAATACAAACCTTGTATTGAATTTTAAAAAATGTCATTTTATGGTAAAACAAGGGATTGTATTAGGACATGTGGTATCTAATAATGGCATTTCTGTAGACCCAGCAAAGGTGAATGTTATTTCTAATTTACCTTACCCCTCCTCTGTGAGGAAAGTCCGTTCGTTCCTTGGCCATGCAGGTTTTTACAGGAGATTTATTAAGGACTTTAGTAAGGTAGCACTTCCCTTATCCAGATTACTACAGAAGGATATTGAGTTCGAGTTCAGTGAAGATTGCAAGCAAGCGTTTGATAAGCTGAAGGCCGCCCTGACTCAAGCCCCAATTGTGAGAGGACCAGACTGGAGCTAGCCGTTTGAAATCATGTGCGATGCTTCCAACCATGCAGTAGGAGCAGCGCTGGCTCAGCGTGAAGGTAAGGATCCTTTGGTTATTGCTTATGCGTCTAAGACTTTAGACGCTGCCCAGTCCAATTATACTACTACTGAGAAAGAGCTTCTTGCTATTGTTTTTGCTCTGGATAAATTCTGAGCTTATTTACTTGGTACTAGAGTAGTAGTGTATTCGGACCATGCGGCTTTAAAGTATCTATTATCTAAAAAGGAGTCCAAACCAAGGCTTATACGTTGGATACTACTATTACAAGAATTTGATTTAGAAATAAAGGATAGGAGTGGTAACCAAAATTTAGTGGCAGACCACTTGAGTCGCCTTGAGCACATTAAGGATGATTCTACTCCTATAGATGATAATTTTCCATTTGATAACCTTTAAGCAGTATCTGAAGTATCCCCTTGGTATGCACCTATAGCTAATTATCTAGTTAGCCGCACATTTCCTCCAAACTTTTCTAAGCATCAAAGAGACAAGCTGAAAAGCGAGTCTAAATATTATATATGGGATGACCCATATTTATGGAGATGTGGCGCTGATCAGGTAATTATACGGTGTGTGCCTCAATCAGAATTTCAGTCCATCTTAGAGGCCTGTCACTCATCTGAGAGTGGAGGACATTTTGGCCCTCAAAGAACTGCTAGAAAAATCTTGGACTGTGGATTCTGGTGGCCTACTCTTTTTAGAGACGCTGCTGAATTTTGTAAATCTTGCCCCCCATGCCAAAAATTTGGTAATATATCCAAGAGGGATGAGATGCCTCAACAATATATGCTTTTCTGTGAAATTTTTTATGTTTGGGGCATTGACTTCATGGGTCCATTTCCAAATTCTAATGGTTATTTTTATATATTGTTAGCTGTGAATTACGTTTCCGAATGGGTGGAAGTAATTCCTAACCGCACTAATGATGCTAACACTGTTGTAACAGGAGACTAACAGGACTAATGAAGAAGCATGGGATAATTCATAAAGTTGCGACAGCATACCATCCTCAGACCAATGGTCAAGACGAGGTATCAAATAGAGAGATAAAGCGTATCTTGCAGAAGATAGTAAAGCCTCATAGAAGAGACTGGAGCACCAGGCTACAAGATGCACTCTGGGCATACAGAACAGCATACAAAACACCCATTGGGATGAGTCCTTTTCGCTTAGTTTATGGAAAAGCTTGTCATCTCCCGGTGGAAATAGAGCACAAAGCCTTTTGGGCAGTCAAGGAGTGCAACATGGGAATTGAGAAAGCCGGAGCTGAAAGGAAGTTGCAACTGCAAGAACTGGAGAGCCTTCGCCTAGAAGCTTATGAGAACTCAAGACTACAGAAGGAGAAGATGAAGGCTGTACATGACCAGAACATCAAGAGGAAAGAGTTCCAACCTGGGGACTCGGTCCTCCTTTACAAATCTCGACTGAGGCTCATGCCAGGCAAGTTGAGATCAAGATGGGAAGGTCCATACAGAGTAGAGAAGGCCGAACCATACGGAGTTTATCACCTTAGCCATCCTTCGAGCTCGGAGCTTATCAAAGTTAATGAACATCGTTTAAAGCTATACCATGGCGAAAAGCGGAAGAAAGACAAGGAACTCGAGATCTTCCTCTTGGAAGATCCCCACATAGCCAAAGACTGAGCTAGTGGAGCGTCCAACTTACGGACGTTAAAGCAAAGTGCTAGGTGGGAGACAACCCACCATGGTATGATCGTTCTTTTCTCTATTTTTAGTTTTCTTATCCAATAACTCTTCTCTTTATTAGTATATTTCATGCATCTGCATTTACATACTTTTAATTAAAAAAATAAAAAATAAAAAATAAAAAAGAAAAATGCCACGCGACGCGACCGCATCAGCGACGCGTCCGCATCGCAAGGACAGGGGAGAAAAATAAAAACGAACAGAGAGTCATGCTGGAGCATGGCTAGAGGAGTGCTAGTGGCACAAATCAGCCCACGCGACCACGTGCCCCACGCGACCGCGTGCCCTGATTTTCGACGTAGAAAGGGTGCACAGCTGAAAGTTGTGCTAGAGTGGTGCTGGACTGGCGCTGGACGCGCAATCCCCCTCATGCGACCGCGTGCCCCACGCGGCCGCGTCGTACCCAATAAACTGCCCACTCACGCGATCGCATGCCCCATGCGATTGCGTCACCTAAAATTTGGCATTTAATAATTTTGAACAGAGAGTTGTGCGAGTGCGAGGCAACCCTCGCGCCACTGGCACAAACTGAGTCACGCGACCGCGTGACCGACGCAACCGCGTCCATCACCTTAAGCGCAAGTCGTGCGACCGCGTGCCCCATGCGATCGCGTCGCTTGCACCGCACAGCTCAACCTAAATTGCCAAATATCTTATCTTTCTCTTCCCCAAATCGTAATTTTTCTTTTCCCTCCTTATTTCTTCCTCCTCCCTTCTTCCTTCTATCTCACCTTTCACTCTCTCTCCCTCACCTCCATTAACAAGGTTTTATTTTCTTCTTCACCCTTTTCTTTTCTATCATTCTTCTTATTTTATGTGTTATTTTCTTTTCTTTTCTTTTTCTTTTCATTATTCATATTTTCTTTCTTTTTCTTTCCTTTTTACATGGTGTTAGAATTTTATTTGAGTCATTATTCTTCATTATATGCTTGTGGATTGTTACAAATTATTTGGCAATTGTATATTATTTTCTTTAAAGGGTTGCTTGCATGTTCACTTTAATACTTTCTATACCTTCTTCACCATGCATGCTATGTGTTTGTGAAAAATCCCGTATGGCATTATGCACTTCTCTATGTTATTCTATTATTCAATGCTTGCTTTTCACAAATTCTCTTTACTATTATATTAATTGAATTTAATTGTCAATACAAACGTGATGGTTTGCTACAAAGTGATGCTTGATCTATGCTACTCATGCCCTTTGCCGGCATGCCAATAAACACCTTGCATTCACTTGTCATCATATGCACTAACTATTTTCCATTAATGATCTTTCACATGTACTCATGAGCGTGTGTTAACATCATTTACCTTTTAATGTGCATTTATAACCATCCTTTTTTGTTCTCTTCATTGCTATATATCTCTTTGAATTCAATTTACTCTCTCTTCCCTTTTTCAGGATGGCCACCAAGAAAGGAAAAGAGAAAGCTACTCCCAAACCTCCAACAAGAAGAGGAACTAAAGGAGCACTAGTGGCAGAGCCTTCTTCAACTGCAGTCAAGCCCTCAACAAAAAGAGTTAAGAGGATCATAAAGGTTGATGAAAAGGAGAAAGCCTTTCAAGCAAAGGACACTGCGCGATTTTCCAATCGCTACTGTGAGCATATGTTCCCCATCCTGGCTGAAAGGAGTTACAACAACGAACACCTTCTTATCCTCCCGCCCAATATTGCTACTTTTGTTGAGCCGCAAATTGAACGAAGACAATAGGGTTTCCTACAGAGACAACCAAGGCAGGTCAATCTTTCTTGGGTAGTCGAGTTCTACTCTAACTTCCACCTGCCTACCCTGCAGTCTGTCTTTGTCCGTCAGAAGCAAGTCCCCATTACAGAAGAGGCTATTCAACAAGTTTTGCATCTTCCCCCTATTCCAGAAGTATTGGACGCCTTTCAAGAAGTCGCACTCAAGCGCCAGATATACCAATTTGACTGGGAAGCTGTCCTCAGAGTTATCTCACTACCTGGCAGCCGTTGGATCTACGGATACCATCATACCCGCCCTAAGGGTATATTGGCTTCAGCACTTACCTTGGAGGCTCGCGTATGGGCACAGATCATGTCCCATTATGTCTTTCCGAGCACTCACGAGTCTTCCTTCACTGCGGACATGGCCGTTCTACTATGGTGCATCCTTACAGACCAGCCTCTGAATCTACCAAGATATATCCGGAATGCCATGGGACACGTACAAATTGCGGGCAACTTACCTTTTCTCGCCTTGGTCTCAGATCTTGTCTCAGCAGCCGGAGTCTCCTACAGAGCTGGAGACACCAAAGCCATGCTCCCAGGGATGATCAGTATGTCCCTAATAGGAAATATCTCAGACTTTCAGCAGCCACTACAAGCCTTCCTACTGCTCCAGTTGAAGATATTCCTTCTTCAACACCACAAGCACCTACAACTGATGAACTACTCCAGCAGATAATCAAAAGGTTGGATCGGCAAGAACAGAAAGCGAAGTTAAGAGAGCGCCGTAACGAGCGCCGATTCAAACACCTCAAGGAGCTACTCAAGGGACACTTCAAGGACTCAGACACCCCAGACTCCACTTTCTTTACCAGCACAGGGAGCCATGATGGTCCCGACTGTGGAGATACTGCTACCAGCCCACCCCTGTTCTTGACAGATGGCACTGAGGACGGTGCAAAGCCTTAAGTGTGGGGAGGTCGGTCAGTACCTGACTTCCGGAGGTAATTTCTCTTCCCTAGCACCAATAAATTAGGATATTTAGTTAGATTTTCTTTCTTTTATAGAATAGGATAAATTTTATAGTAATAGGTTAGTTGCATGCATGCTCTACTTGATTGAAAAGACAATAAGTTTCTTCTAAGACTCTATCTTTGGAACAAAATTTCACTAATTTTTAAAAAAAAATTTTTTTTTGATAAATTTGCTTGAAGTTGTATTTGAAACATGATGTTTGAGCTAAAGAACACACAACCTGTGAGGATTTGAGCCTTTATGCATGGTTACATTATTTAACCATAATTATTTTATTCTTGTGTGTTTACTTCTCTATGATTGTAATCTATATTTTGTTTTATCTTATATGTCCAATATTTATTATATTTGTATGCTTGCATATGATTGAGGCCATTATTTGTTTAAACTCACTTATCCAAATTAAGCCTACCCTTTTCAATTACCTTTGTTAACCACTTTGAGTCTTTAAATCCCATTTGTTCTATATTTCACCACATTACTAGTCTTAAGCGGAAAAATAATTGTATATCCCAAATTGAATCTTTGGTTAGTTTAAGATAGAATTGTGTGTGCTAGTTAAGTATGGAAAATTGTGGGAACAAAAGTTATTAAGGGAATGTGTCATGATAATTTAATGGGAATTTGGATACCTACTCATGTAAAACTATAAGAATTTGTGTTTAATTGTGTGGTTTTATCATGATCCTTACCCACTTATTCATTAATTTAGCATGCATTTATATTTCCTTCCTGAAATTATTACATGATTGAAAACTGCTTCCTAGAGACTTTTAATTATGCATTTTAATTATCCTTTATTTCATTCGATGTCGTGATCTGTGTGTTAAGCGTTTTAGGCTTTATAGGGCATGAATGAGTTGGAGATTGGAAAGGAATCTAGCAAAAATGGAAGGAACACAAGAAATTGAGGAGATAACCAGCGAGAAGTGACGCGGCCGCATGGCTCACGCGACCGCGCGGACTGGAAAAGCACGAGCGACGCGGAGGCGTGGACGACACGAACGCATGGCAAGGAAAAGCGCGAATGACGCGTCCGCATGGATGACGCGATCGCGTGACATGCGCGATCTGCAGGATTCGCTGTGGGCAATTTTGGACCCTATTTTGACCCAGTTCTCGGCCTAGAACAGCAGACTAGAGCCAGAGAACATGCAAAAACCAGGGATAACATTCATTCTACACAGTTTTAATTTTTAGATCTAGTTTTACTCCTCCCCTAGGTTTTCTCTCGGAAGACATTGATAGTTCTTAGGATTTTATTTTCTCTAGCTTTTTGCATTGGGATATTGAGAAGAGTTATTACCTCATCAAGACTTCATCATTCTAGTTCGTTTTCTTTACTTGGCTTACTCTTCCATGTTCTTTGCCTTGTTTAATTTTACCATTGGAATATTTTTAGGATTATTTAATACAAGGATAACTTTTATTTTTTATTGACTATTTTAATTTTTATTTATAATGTCTTTCTTTAATTCCTTTTCATATGCTATGAATTTTACCTTTACAATGAGTGAGTAGTTCCCTAACTTGATGGGGAGTTGATTGAAAGGAACCCTTGAGTTGAAAGGTTCAAGAGAAAGATTGTAATTGGGTTATTGTTGGTTTGCTCTCTAGTTCCTAACACCAATCCTCCCCAGAGTGGATTGGGACTTGTGAATAGAACAGCATTCCAACTTGTTTTACCTTCCTTTACTTAGTAAAGGATAACTAAACGAAATAACTCTCAATTGTCAATTAATCTTAAGAGTGTTCCATCAAGAATAGGGCTTCCATGTAATCAACTCCCAGTCAAGGCTTTTATTTATATTATTCAATTTCATCAATTTAATTTCCTGTTTACTCAACTCAAACCTTTTCGAAAACATCTGATTAATAAAATAGCACCCCTTCCTACAACTCGTTGGGAGACGACCTGGGATTCATACTCCTAATATTTTAAATTTCAATTTTCTGTGACACCTTTCTAAATTGAGCGGTGGATTTCTGGCGAGTTAAGAACTATACTTGCAACGCATATATTCTAATAATTTTTAATTCACCAATTTCTGCCCGCATCACTCCTCCAAAGAAAAAACAAAGAACAACTGAGCCTTTCAACCTTGATGCCTCTGACTTTGACGCGGTTGAGTTTGTCGATCAGCAGATTGGTCCTTACGGTACCATTCCTACCGACGATGTCTCTCTCCTTCGCCACTTGGATTTTATTACTCGGAGTAGCGTCAAGATGGCACATATGGGAGCTGCCATGTACCGAACTGCCCAAGACCTCCCTCTTCATGCTACCAAAGCTTTTATGGAGGAGGCTAAGCAAGAGTTCGACCGTATGAAGGGTTTGAAGGAGGAGCTCCAAGTGAAAGTGACCAAGCTGGAGAAGGAGTTGGAGACCGAAAAGGCTAGTTCTGTTGCCTTGGCGGCTTCTGTGAGGTTGGCTGAAGATATAGCATTGAGGCACAAGGATAGCTATGTCACGGCTTACAGGGTAGTGATGCGTCTCAGGGAGGAATTGGAGTCTGCCCGGGTTGATTATGCCGAGCTCCAGGGTCACCTTGTAGGCAATGTAAATGCTGCTTTTGAGAACCTGAAGGAGCAAGTTTGAGTTCTTGCTCCCGAGGTCGACCTTACTCTCTTCAGCCTGGACAATGTTGTAAAGGATAGCAAGATTGTCTCTGATGACCCTGATGACGATGATGTTAAACCTCCCTCTGTGCTTGCTACCAAAGCCTCTGTGGTGCCGACTTCTTCAGCTCCTTCATTTGAGGCTGGTCATCCCGTGTCAGAACCTGACTGTCCAATCTTGAATCGGGATGATGGGAATGTGGATGCTGTGTCCATTCAGACTCGCCCTCCTTCACCTCGTGCTACCGAGAAGCCTTCGGATCTTCCCTGATTATGTAAATGTTTGGTGTAGATAGCCCGGCCTATGGGCTTTTAAACTTTCTTTTGTAATGTTTGCTGACTGTTGACACTCTTTTAGTTGCTTGTTTAGCAACTTTATTTTGAAAAACAAAATAGCTTCCAAGTTCTTGGGGCTGATTTGGGTAGCCTCTTGAGCTTGTTCTTATTATAACTCCATGCTTTTAATATCATGTCGATTTTTATCTATCTTGGTACCTTTTTTAGGTTTTTGGTAGTGTTAGAGCCTTGTTGCTCGACCTCTTTGGATTGCCTTTGCATTTCATACTTGTGGCTTTGATTCCTTTGAGGTTGTGGATGTTATGTCAGCTTCTGAAGTTATTTCTAGTAATCTTGTTTTGTTTGGACCTTTTGTGAGGTCTCTGCTAGGAATTACTTTTTATAACGTTAGGTTTTTTGGGAGGCCGACTTCGTTGTGTCGGGTCCTTCTAAGTTATTTTTGTAATCCTCTTTCTTGGACCTTGTTCAGGTCTCTTTCAGGAATTACTTTTATAACTTTTATGTTTTGGGCCGACTTCATCACGTTCTAAGTTATTTTTTGTAATCCTCTTTCTTGGACCTTGTTCAGGTCTCTTTCAAGAATTACTTCTATAACTTTTATGTTTTGGGCCGACTTCATCATGTCGGGCCCTTCTAAGTTATTTTTTATAATTCTCTTTCTTGGACCTTGTTCAGGTCTCTTTCAGGGATTACTTCTATAACTTTTATGTTTTGGGTCGACTTCATCATGTCAGGCCCTTCTAAGTTATTTTTTGTAATCCTCTTTCTTGGACCTTGTTCAGGTCTCTTTCAGGGATTACTTCTATAACTTTTATGTTTTGGGCCGACTTCGTCATGTCGGGCCCTGGGCCCTCCCTTCTAAGTTATTTTTGTAATCCTCTTTCTTGGACCTTGTTCAGGTCTCTTTCAGGGATTACTTCTATAACTTTTATGTTTTGGGTCGACTTCATCATGTCAGGCCCTTCTAAGTTATTTTTTGTAATCCTCTTTCTTGGACCTTGTTCAGGTCTCTTTCAGGGATTACTTCTATAACTTTTATGTTTTGGGCCGACTTCGTCATGTCGGGCCCTTCTAAGTTATTTTTGTAATCCTCTTTCTTGGACCTTGTTCAGGTCTCTTTCAAGGATTACTTCTATAACTTTTATGTTTTGGGCCGACTTCATCACGTCGGGCCCTTCTAAGTTATTTTTTGTAATCATCTTTCTTGGATCTTGTTCAGGTCTCTTTCAGAAATTACTTCTATAACTTTTATGTTATGGGCCGACTTCATCATGTCAGGCCCTTCTAAGTTATTTTTGTAATCCTCTTTCTTGGACCTTGTTCAGGTCTCTTTCAGGGATTACTTCTATAACTTTTATGTTTTGGGCCAACTTCGTCATGTCGGGCCCTTCTAAGTTATAGTAATCCTCTTTTATAGGGTTGGCCAGACCTCTTTCCAGGGATTTACTTATAACTTTGGTTATTGTGACTGATCCAACTTCTTTACGTCGGTCAGTCTTTAAGTTATTTTTTAGCAATCCATTTTATTAAGACCTCGTCAGGTCTTTTCTATGGATCACTTTCGATAACTTCTTGTATTATTCTGTTTTCATCTTTGCCAATTTGTAGAAATTGGGTTTAATCCACGTTTGGTCGACCTTTTAATGAATTTGGTTTTCATCTCTGTTGGTCTTTATCGTGATCGTGCAATGAATTTGATTTTCACTTTCTACCGATCTGTAGCTTTATAATCGAACAATGAATGTTTCAGATTAATGCAGCTCTTGAATTTGTAGAAGATCTAAATAGATTTTATCAAAATAAAATACAAATATATACATGTGGAAGCTTTATCCCTCTAAGTTGGGCAATTTATAGGTCTTGGCTTGGCGCCTCATTAAAAAACCTTTTCACGAAAAAGAGTGCGCCTTATCCTAAGATCCTTTATCATCCCTAACTATAGTACCTTCTTAGGTTGCAGGCGTGCCATGACCTAGGAAACTCTCGCCCATCGAGTTCGGACAGTCTGTAGTAGCCCTTTCCAAGTACTTCTATAACTCGGTAGGGTCCTTTCCAGTTTGCTGCCAGCTTTCCTTCTCCAGGTCGAGTCGTTCCGATATTATTTCGGATTAGGATGAGGTCGTTCTCAGAAAAACCTCGTAGCACTACCCTTTGATTATATCTCGAAGCCATTCGACGTTTTAATGCCTCTTTCCTGATCCGAACTCTTTCTTGGACTTCTAGAAGTAGGTCGAGTTCTTCCCTTTGAAGTTGAGAGTTGGCTTCTTCATTATAGTGGATCACTCTAGGCGATCCTTCTTCAATCTCCACTGGGATCATTGCCTCCGTTCTGTACGCTAATCGAAAGAGTGATTCCTTTGTGGTGGAATGTGGCGTTGTTCGATATGCCCATAGGACTTGTAGGAGCTCCTCAGTCCAGGCTCCCTTTGTGTCCTATAATCTCCGATCCGTTTCAGCCCAGCCAATATGACTTTGTTGACAGCTTCGGCTTGTCCATTAGCTTGGGGATGTTCTACGGAGATGAATTGTTGTTTTATGTTTAAGTCAGCCACTAACTTTCTGAAGCCTGCATCTGTGAATTTGGTGCCATTGTCTGTGGTGATAGAGTATGGAACCCCGAACCTTGTGACAATATTTCTATATAGGAATTTTTGACTTCTTTGAGCAGTGGCATTAGCTAGGGGTTCTGCCTCGATCTACTTTGTGAAATAGTCTACCCCTACTATGAGGAATTTGACTTGTCCCAATCCCTGAGGGAAGGGTCCGAGAAGGTCGAGTCCCCATTTTACGAATGGCCAAGGTGAGGTCACGCTGATGAGTTCCTCTGGCGGGGCAATGTGAAAGTTGGCATGTTTTTGACATGGTGGACATGTCTTTACAAATTCTGTGGCTTCCTTTTGTAGAGTTGGCCAATAAAATTCTGCTCGGAGTACTTTTTTGGTAAGTACTTGCGCTCCGAGATGGTTGCCACAAATGCTACTGTGTATTTCTTCTAGAACTTCCTTGTGTTGGAAGTCGGCACACATTTTAACAATGGTATTGAAGTCCCTCTTTTGTATAGAGTATTATTTATGATAGTGTAGTATTGTGCCTCCCATTTTAACCTCTTTGCCTCCTTTTCATCTGTGGGGAGTGTTTCTGTTTTGAGGTAGTTAATTATGGGAGTCATCCATCCTCGATCCTGACCTGTTATGGCTAGGATTTTTTCTTCTTCCGAGATTGACGGGTTCTGCAGCATTTCTTGGATGAGGCTTCTATTGTTGCCCCCTGGTTTGGTGCTGGCTAGTTTTGAGAGTGCGTCAGCTCGGGCATTCTGTTCTCGGGATATGTGGCGGACTTCATATTCTCCGAGTTGTCTGAGCTATTCCCTAGTTTTTTCCAAGTACTTTTTCATGGTGGGATCTTTGGCTTGGTAGCTCCCTGCTATTTGTGAAGTGACTACTTGCGAGTCGCTGAAGATGATAAGCTTTTGAGCTCCAACCTCCCTAGCCAGCTTCAAACCAGCTAGAAGTGCCTCATATTCTGCTTGGTTGTTTGAGGCAGGGAACCCGAATTTGAGGGAGAATTCGATTTGGGTTCCTTGGTCGCTTTCAATTATCACACCCGTGCCGCTTCCAGTTTTATTTGAGGAACCGTCCACGTAGAGATTCCATTCTGTGGGGAGTTCTGGGGTGTCTGTAAATTCTGCGATGAAGTCGGCCAGGTATTGTGATTTGATGGCTGTCCGAGCTTCGTATTGAAGATCAAATTCGGACAACTCGACTGCCCATTGCAAGATTCTTCCTGCTAGGTCTGTTTTCTACAAAATCCCTTTTATAGGCTGGTTGGTCCGAACCCTAATGGTGTGAGCTTGGAAGTATGGACGAAGTCGTCGAGATGTTAGTATGAGGGAGTAGGCAAATTTTTCTATTTTTTGGTAGTTCAGCTCGGATCCTTGTAATGCTTTACTGGTGAAGTATACGGGTTGTTGCCCACTGTCATCTTCTCGAACTAGTGCTGAGGCTACTGCCCGACTTCCTACTGCGAGGTACAATATGAGTGGTTCTCCTTCCCGTAGCCGAGTTAGGATAGGTGGTTGTCCCAGGAATATTTTGAAATCTTGGAAGGCTTGCTCGCACTCCGTTGTCCATTCGAACTTCTTTCCCTTCCTTAGAGTGGCGTAGAAGGGGAGAGATCTTATTGCCAATCTGGCTAGAAATCTGGACAAGGCTGCCAACCTCCCGTTGAGTTGTTGTACCTCTTTGACACAAGTCGGGTTCTTCATGTCGAGTATGGCCCAGCATTTATCCGGATTTGCCTCGATTCCTCTTTGTATGAGTATAAAACCCAAGAATTTGCCAGCTTCTATTGCGAATGTGCATTTTGCAGGATTGAGTCGCATGCTATGTCTTCTTATAGTGTCGAATACTTGGGTCAGGTCGGACAATAACGTCTCTTCACTTTGTGTCTTTATTAACATGTCGTCCACATAGACTTCCATGATTTTTCCGATGTGATCCGTAAAGATCTTATTCATTAATCTCTGATAAGTAGCTCCCGCATTTTTAAGACCAAAAGGCATGACGATGTAGCAGTAGTTTGCTTTTGGGGTTAAGAATGAAGTTTTTTCTTGGTCGGGCGGATACATTAGAATTTGGTTGTATCCCGAATATGCGTCCATAAACGAAAGGTATTTATATCCGGAGGAGGCATTTACCAGAGCGTCAATACTTGGGAGTGGATAAGGATCTTTTGGGTAGGATTTGTTGAGATCAGTGTAGTCGGTGCACATTCGCCACTTTCCATTTGATTTTTTCACCAAGACGACGTTAGCTAGCCATAGTGGATATTTGACTTCTGCCTCCAGTAGAGCTTGTACCTGCTCTTCCACAGCTTGGGATCGTTCTGGCCCGAGCTTTCTTCGCCTCTGTTGTACTGGCCGAGATCCTGGGTAGACCGCCAACTTGTGGCACATTAATTTGGGGTCTATGCCTGGCATGTCTGCAACTTTCCATGCAAAGAGGTCGACATTATCTCATAAGAACTGTACGAGTGATTCTTTTATGTCTCCTTTTAGGATCGTACCAATATTGTTGTTTTATCCGGGATATCTCTAATCTGGACTTTCTCTACTTCACCTTCGGGTTGTGGGCATAGTTCTTCCTGCCTCTGAACTCCACCGAGTTCGATTGTGTGGAATTCTTCTCTTCTGCCTCTGAGGTTTAGACTTTCGTTGTAACAGCGGTGCGCCGTCTTCTGGTCTGTTTTTATTGTAGCTACCCCTTCCGCGGTTGAGAATTTCATGCATAGATGTGGAGTCGAGACTATTGCGCCGAGCTAATTCAATGTGGTTCGACCTATTAAGGCGTTGCAGGCAGAACTCACGTCGACCACGATGTAGTCTATCTTGAGTGTTCTTGACTGGTTTCCTTTTCCGAAGGTTGTATGTAGTAAGATGTATCCAAGTGGTTACACTGGGGCGTCTCCCAGTCCGAACAGGCTGTTCGGATATGCTCTAAGTTCTTTTTCTTCCAGGCCGAGCTTATCGAAGGCAGTTTTGAACAAGATGTCGGCGGAGCTCCCTTGGTCTATCAGTGTGCGGTGGAGATTTGCGTTTGCCAGTATAATGGTGATGACCATGGGATCGTCGTGTCTTGAGATGATACCGGATGCGTCTTCTTTGGTGAAAGTAATTGCAGGGATGTCGAGTGCTTCCTCCTTTCCCTCAACATGATATACTTCTTTAAGATATCTTTTGCGAGATGATTTGGAGATTCCTCCTCCTACAAACCCTCCGTGTATCATATGGACGTGTCTTTCTGGTGTACGAGGTGATCACTCGGTTCGTCCGACATCTTCGTCCCTTCTTCTTTTTCTTTGCTCATCGTCCCGGGTGGCCAGATACCGATCTAATTTCCCTTCTCTTACTAGTTTTTCTATGACATTCTTTAAGTCAAAACACTCGTTGGTAGCATGCCCGCTGATTCGATGGTATTCACAATATTCAGTCCGATTTCTTCCTCCTTTTTTGCCTTTGAGTGGTAGAGCTGGGGGTATTTTTTTAGTGTGGCATACTTCTCTGTAGACATCCACAAGGGACACCCGAAGAGGGGTGTAATTGTGATACTTTTTGATTTTTTCCCCATGTCAATCTTCTTTCTTTTTGGACTCTTTATCCTTGTCTCAGGAGGGATAGGTGAATCCGGATTTTGAGGTCTCCCTTAGTCGAGAGTTTTCCTCTATGTTGGTGTACTTCTCTGCTCGTTCTTGCACTTCGTTCAGAGATGTGGGGTGTTTTTTCGATATAGATTGACTAAAAGGTCCCTCTTGCAGGCCATTGATGAGGCCCATAATGGCGGCCTCTGTGGTAGGCTTTATATGTCCAGGCATGTTTTGTTGAATCTTTCCATGTAGTTGCGAAGACTTTCCCGATCTCCTTGCTTGATTTCTAATAGACTTGGGGCGTGTTTAGCCTTATCTTTTTGGATGGAGAATCTGGCCAGAAACTTCTTGGCTAAGTCATCGAAGCTTGAGATGGACCTAGGAGGTAGATTGTCGAACCATTTAATTGTTGTCTTTGTTAAAGTAGTTGGAAAGGCTTTGCAGCGAACTGCATCTGAGGCATTGGTGAGGTACATTCTACTTCTAAAATTGCTGAGATGATGGCGGGGATCTGTAGTGCCATCGTACAAAGTTATATCTGGGAGTTTAAAGTCTTTTGGGATTTTGGTCTTCATGATCTCCTTGGTAAATGGATCTTGGTCCTTGCGGGAGCTATCCTCATGAGAGGATCGATTAGTTTTGGCCTTGAGATCGGCTTCGATTTTTAGGAGTTTGTCCTCCAATTCCCGGCGTCGTCTTATTTCCCTTTGTAGGTTTTTCTCAGCTTCTCGTTGATGCTCTGCCTCTTTTTCGAGTTGCTTTAAGCGATCTTGAAGTGCCTCCATGGCTCCCAAAGTTGATGAATCGTTGTTTTTGTTAGGTTGAGGAGTATCTTTTGGTGTAGTGTCCGCGTTCTTATACGGCGTTCTATTTTTCAGATCCAAATCGTGGTCGTTGTCATGGTCGTCCGCCATGGTGATGGGATGACTTCCAGGTCCCCGGCAACGGCGCCAATGTTCCGAGGGTTACCTGAAATTGTAGGTCGATCTTGGACGAGATCTTCTGTACCGGTCGGAGCTGACGTGTCCGGCTGGTGGGTAGTGACTGGAGCTGTCGTACCCGACTTGTTGGACTGGCTGTGCTACTGATCCTTTATCACCGGAGGG
Organism: Arachis ipaensis; assembly: GCF_000816755.2. Lineage (NCBI taxonomy): Eukaryota > Viridiplantae > Streptophyta > Magnoliopsida > Fabales > Fabaceae > Arachis > Arachis ipaensis. Next base: position 101,609,880 of record NC_029788.2, read on the forward strand.
TGGTGGTACCTGCAAGGGACTTCGATGCTTAAGTTAGCAAGGGTATTAAGCAGGTTTTTAGTAGAATCAGAGTATGAGTTATACTTGGGTGCTCTAGTGTATTTATAGTAGTGTGAAGTGACCTTTTTAGATAAGATAAGTTAGTTATCTTATCTTATCTTATCTTATCTTATCTTATCTTATCTTATCTTTGGGCGAGGTCAGCTTATCTTCAAAGGAACCGCCCTTCTCTCTGTAGGCTTTGGGCTGCCTTAGGATTTTGGGTCGTGTTCCTTGATTTTGGGCCCTTCTTTGGGCTTTCCTGTCGATTTGGCCGAGCTCTTTGAGAAGAGGTCGGATAGTCTGACCTGAAGAGGTCGATCGCCTTGTTACTGAACATCCCGGATCGGATAGCTCGACCCAAGGTATGAATAATAATTATTCCACTTTTGGTTATGAATATAAACCCTGTTGTTCCATTTTTCACGTCTACATCCACAATTTTGACAATTATTCTGATTATGGTTTCTTTTATGTTCACGAGATGCCACATTCACTTCAGAAAAAGCGGTTGGGCCAGTTAAACGGGCTTCATAATTTTTTATTAATAATTTATTATTTTGTTCTGCTAATTAGAGACAACCTATTAGGTCAGAATACCTTTTGAAACCATTTTTACGATACTATTGTTGTGACAACACGTTGGAAGCGTGAAACATAGAAAAAGTTTTTTCTATTAAGTCCTCATCAGTGACTTTTTGGTCATACAATTTCAGTTGAAAACTTATTTTAAAAAGTGCAGAATTATTCACAGAATGTTTTGAAATCTTGCAGCCTTAAATGTGTTCACTCATAACGATCTTTAGGCAATAATACAGTCTTTTGGTGTTTATACCTATTTTCAAATTTGTCCATAATTCTTGTAGATTTTTAACAGTCAAGTATTTTACTTTCAACCCTTCATGAAGGTGATGACGTAGAAAAATAAGTGCCTTAGCTTTATCTTCACTTAAAGATTTTAGTTCTTTATTTATGGTATACTCAAGCTTTTTGGATACCAAATGAATTTCAGCATCAAGTGTTCATTCTAAATAATTTTTGCCCGTTAAATCAAGAATGACAAATTCAAGCTTTTGCAAATTTGACATGATAAATCTATTAACAAAAATAAATAAAAACAAGTAAATAATTAAGAATAATAATATTAATAATGCATATAAAAAATGAATAAAAGAGAAAGAAAAATAAATCAATTTACTTCAAGAAATTGATAAAGTATATATTATATATTTTAAGATAATATAAATAATTTAAATGTATTAATAAAAGAAAAAGATAAGGAAAAAAAAACTGATTATAAAATAAACAGAAACGACGATAAATATAAATTATAAGTAATAAAAAATGATTAAATGACGTGCTTTCAATGCTTTGCCGAATTTTTAAAGAATTACAAACAAAACAATTATTAATGAATGAATTACATAGCAAAAGAAATAAGAAAAAGAAAGATGGATTGCTTGCATTGCATAGCATAAAAAAGATTAGTCATCAATGTGTATAACAATAATAGCCCCAAAGACAACTACATATTGAATTGATAGTTTAGATGATCACATGCTGTGAGAGAGATGTTGGTAAAAAAATTAAAAAGAATAAAGTGGATAGAAGAATAAAGTGGCTATTAGAAAAAAAGATAATTATTTAGTCTTAGAGTAGAATTCGTGCTGATAACGTGTTATAAAAATAAAGATTAAGATTTGAGATCAAAGAGAAGAGAAAAGAGAATAGAGAGAATAGTAGAAGACTTTATTAATAATTGTGTTATACACAAAATATCACAAGAAAGTTGTTTATAACTAAGGGTCTAATTCTTAGTTGATTCAATTAAATTACATTTATAACTGAGTCTATCTACTTAAATTTTAAATTATGATTACAGTTTAAG
>NC_029788.2:101612399-101613185 GCF_000816755.2 Arachis ipaensis
TAAAAACACACATAAATCTTTATATTGAATACAAATATAAATAAATCTTTATATTTTTTGTCAATTATTATCGAATTCACTCTTTTTTTTAGATATTTTTTTATTTTATCGAGGTTTTGAATTAAAAAAACACAAAAAAATGTACTAACATAAAAAAATTAGTTGAATGACAAAAATAATCATATTCCTATCAAATTAAAAAATACATCATCATAAAAATTTAAAAAAAAAAACTTAAAAGATATTGAAGATAGAAAGATAAAAATGAAAAAAATTTGAAATAAAAAAAAGTTAAATATAACAAAAAAAATTAGAACTCAAATTTCACACAATTTAATATTTAAATTTAATTTATAAAAATAAAATAATAAAGTTTTCAAGCACATAAAAATAAAGTTTTAAAAATTCATGGGTCGGTGTGGGGTGATATACTGATATCACATATTCACATGCAGAGCCCAATGTGAACATGAATTTTAGTGGCAGAGAGTAACACCTAACACCCATGCGTGATATTATGGTATCTATCTAACTATCTTACTTTTTGTAGTGTTTTAGTATTAGTCACATTTCACACATTGGTCGGAAGTCGGAAATATGACAAAATTAGTCATGGTTAATCAATTCAAATATAATATTTAAAGGTCTAAAATATTCTTAAACTCATTAGCTATATCTCTTTGTTCTTAAATTTCATGACTTGAATAGTAATTCAAATTCCAACTTAGAATCATGTTTTATAAGAGTTTAAATGTAGTAATAATATAAAATATTTTACAGAGTCGT
>NC_029788.2:101613192-101615885 GCF_000816755.2 Arachis ipaensis
ACTTTTGTTCCGAGGATATAGTGCCTGACACACTCTTGCGGCAGAAAAGGAAAACAACAACAATATATAACTCAGCACAAATCATTCCAAGGATATAGTGCCTGGTACACTTTTCACATCCAACAAGTGCATCTACCTCAAATCATCATCGGTCATCACCATTTCTCATCCAAATCAACTTTCAATTATCAACTCTTAACATTCCAAGGATATAGTGTTTGGCACACTCTCAACATTCATCAAGATCCTCATCCTATATTGAGTCCTCAACTCATCACAACCATCATCAATTCATGATTTCCATTCCAAATCATTAGTCCATCAGTTTCTCAATTCGTTGTCCGTAATCATCAAGTTCACTACTCTTCCTCCTCTCTCAACCAAACTCATTCTCAATACACCAGAAATCTAACCCTCTGTTTTCTAACTTTTTATCAAATTACCAAGTTAAAATCACCTAGGACCTTCTCCACGTTTTGATATCCAAAAACGAGCCAAAAGTCTTAAATAGGTGTCACAAAAGTTTACAAGCCTAATTCTTCGTCTCTAGACTCAAAACGGAAGTATCCTATAGATTTGAACCCAGTTGAAATAGTTTAGTTGAATAAAATAAAAAGAAAAATCATTTTTCTTGCAAAAACTGATTTTAAGTTTGAAATCTCTGTGCCAAAACAGCAAGCTACCCTGTTCTTAGAAAATCCACCAGAACTCATATTTTCATTTGATGTATCTAAAATTTTCCAGAAATAAACTAGACTCATAGAGCTTTAAATCAGTCAAAGTCTCATAGAAAAATCATTTTTCTGGAGAGAGTTATACTGATTACAAGTTTACTTTCAAAAACTAGTTTTGCTGTCAAAATAGCTAAGAGCTCTATTTTTAAAACGAGCACAACTCCTACAAAATTTATAATAGTCTAAAATTTTAACACAAACAAGAAAATAGTCCAAGTCTCAATTTCTTTTTAGCCCCACTCAAATTATGGTCAAGATTGGGAGATATAGGCTTGGAAAGTTCCTGGTTTGATTATGTAGCAGCAGAAAATCAGTTTTAAAGTAACAAACTTCAAAACTTTATATCTCCTAATCCAACCGTTAAACTTTAACCAAAGTTTCCAGGATTTTTTTACACATCACAAAGATTCGAGAAAAATTAATCCAATTCATTTGTGATGGTTTGATCGTTCCCAAAAAGCGTCCGAAGCTGCAGCCAGAAATTAGATTATGCAAAATTTTGCAAAAAATGTCAACTTTCAAAATATTTCAACCAAAATCAAACCAAAACCATACCAACTCCAATTTACCTCATAACTCCCCTTTGTGTCACAACCTACCATTCATATCAAATTTTTCATTCACCCTTCAATATTCTCAACCTCAAATATCAAATATATAACACTATAATCATTCCTCCACCAACCACATTCATCAATTTCTATTATCAAATACATAACAATACATTCATTTTTTAAATCAACACATTAATCAAATTCCATTCCATCATTTCCAACAATCACCATAATCAATTTCAATCTCAATCCTCAATACCACACTATCAACATCAACATTTCAATGCATCAACAACCCAAATCATCAAATCATCATACATCATCATACAACAATTCCAACAACCAATTTAATTCAATCCTATCTTATGGGTCACTAGCCTAAATGTCTAGAAATATTATATATTACATAGAGAAAACCAAAACCATACCTTGGCCAATTCCCTATATGAACCAAAACTCAAAATTGAGCACCAAATGAGCTTTCAACCACAAGCAAGCCACCAAAGTAACTCCAACAAGCACCAACAAGCTCCAAACTCACAATAATCAAACTAAATATGCATAAACCATCACAAACCAACCTAGGATTCCATTTAAACATAATATCACAAGGGTTTAATGTCTCTTACCTTTTTCAACAGATTTAATAGCCAAAATCTATTGCTAAGCAAGGATTAGAGCAAACCTAAACATCCAAAATCACAAAAACTCATTTAACCCAAAGTCCTAAAAAACCCAAAAGTTTGGAGAGAATAACTGAGAGGATTTCGAGCTTGCCATACCAGTTTCTTATATGGGTTTTGTAGAGCTCTTCACAAAAAATGCATAGCCACTGATGGCACGTAAATCGGAGCACCGTAACTCAAGATATCACAAGTTGAAGTGAGGAGTAAATAGTGTCAATGGGGGTTTTCTTCTTCTTCCCCCCTCTCTTCTCAAATTTGTTGTGTGTGTGTGTGTGTGTTTTGATTATCAAAGTGGGAAGTCACTGGATTTGGGGAATTAGAAGCACTTTCATTAATTCATGGGTCGGTGTGGGGTGATATACTGATATCACATATTCACATGCAGAGCCCAATGTGAACATGAATTTTAGTGGCAGAGAGTAACACCCATGTGCCACACGTGATATTATGGTATCTATCTAACTATCTTACTTTTTGTAGTGTTTTAGTATTAGTCACATTTCACACATTGGTCGGAATTATAGTATATGACAAAATTAGTCATGGTTAATCAATTCAAATATAATATTTAAAGGTCTAAAATATTCTTAAACTCATTAGCTATATCTCTTTGTTCTTAAATTTCATGACTTGAATAGTAATTCAAATTCCAACTTAGAATCATGTTTTATAAGAGTTTAAATGTAGTAATAATATAAAATATTTTACAGAGTCGTCGT
>NC_029788.2:101617341-101630091 GCF_000816755.2 Arachis ipaensis
TTGACATTTACCTTCACCTCTTTTGTTTTTAACTTTAATCCAGAGACCGTTAGTTTTACCTTAACAATAATAATTAAGGGCAATTGTGTGGTATAGCCGTATGGTTTTGGTCGGAGTAATAATGATAATGTGATTTGTGTGGGATCTATGACTCGATTTCTTGGACTAGCTAGTACTCTAGTGGGAAATTTCAATTGTGGTAGTAGTACTAATTTTCATTGAAAGTTGATTGACTAATTGGATTAGCCTTGACCCACAATAAAGAATTTATTTGTTTGTTTGTTTGTTTTTTTTTTTTTTGAACAAGAAGAGTTCAGCACACTAAAGTGGAGCAACTAGAAAATAAAGACAATAATGAAAACAAGAACATAAAACACGGTACAAAGAATTTAATCCGTTGTCATCTTCGACATTGCCATCAACAACCAAACGGATCAACCCCGCACCATTCCCTGTAACTCAAAAACGACCTATTCTTAATAACATCAACTCCTGTCACCGAGTTCTGAAAAATTCTGCGATTCCGTTCCAGCCAAATGTTCCAGATAACTGCAAAGAATCCTATGAACCATTTCTTTAATTCAGAGTTACCACCAGGCACTTCGGTCCAACTCTGAAACAGCTCTTTGACCGTCCCTGAAACTGTCCAAGCTTTATCAGCACTTGTCAACCACGCACACCACACCTGCCATGTAAACTCACAGCCAAGAAACAGATGATGCACAAATTCTATTTTCTTTTTACACAAAACACAAATGTTATCATTATGATGTATAATTCCTAGTCTACTCAATCTTTCTTTAGTATTGTCTCTGCCTACTAAGTCGAACCATGCAAACATTTCGACTCTTGGAGGGACCAATCCTCTCCATATGGTACTAATGAAGCTGTAGCTTGTGATGTCCTCCGAAAGAGTCTCTTTCTGCAACACCTGCATAAAAGAATTAGTAGAAAAAACACCAGTCCTGTTAAATTTCCATATAATTGTATCCTCTCTATCAGATGCTAGTCTGACTAGCCGTAATCTGTCATGAAGTTGATTGAGTAACTCTAGCTCCCATTGGAATAATTCTCTCCTCCACTGAAAGTTCCATATCCAGTCTAACCCATCCTAGAATCCACAGTCTCCTATGATAGATCCTTGTTGATTTGAAACAGAGAAGAATCTCGGAAAACTACCTTTCAAAGAGCCACTTTGTAACCAATTATCCTGCCAGAATCTAATACGTCTGCCATTTCCCAACTCCATAGACAAATCACTGATCATCATATCTCGTACTTCTTGTTCTCTAATATTAAGTTGGCAAATATCTTTCCATGAGCCACCTCTTGACGGTAAAGGCTGTTTTGACAACATTACAGATGGGTTCAGCTGATTACAAGAACAGACAACCTTCTTCCACAACGGGCAATCTTCCTTTGAAAAACGCCACCACCACTTGAAGAGAAGCGACACATTTCTAATTAAAGCATCCCCCACTCCTAAACTGCCCAACTTTTTCGGAGCTTGCACCAATTCCCATTTCACAAGAGGTATACCATTATTCCCATCTTCTTTACTCCATAAAAACCTTCTTTGTAACCCTATAATCCTTTTTGCAAACGCCTTTGGCATTTTATACAAGCTTAAGTAGTATACTGGCAAGCTATTAAGAACAGATTTTATGAGAACCAACTTACCAGCTTTATTGAGAGACTTCGCTTTCCATAGGCTCAGCTTATCTTCCACCTTGTCAATGATTGGTTTCCAGGTTTTCACCAACCGAGGATTTGCACCTAGAGGAATTCCCAAGTATCTGATAGGTAAAGTAGCTTCAGCACATCCCATCAAACCACACATATTTGTCACCCATTCCTTCTCACGGTTAACCGAAATCAAGCTTGACTTATCAAAGTTAATGCTCAGGCCAGACATAAGCTCGAAACAACGCAGAAGTCTCTTATAGTTCACTAGTGTCTCTGTTTCCTGTGGAAAAAATAATATGGTGTCATCTGCAAATTGGATATGCAACAACTCTATGTTGTCACTCCCCACCAACTATGGAGAAATGCGACCATTCCTGACTGCCTCACCCACCATCTTGTGCAAGACATCAACGACAAGAACGAACAGAAAAGGAGAAAGAGGATCTCCTTGTCTCAGACATCTCTCCATCTTGAACGGCTTGGATGGTGACCCATTAATCAACACTGACATAGATGCTGTAGTCACACATTCCTTCACCCATGTCCTCCATCTAAGACCAAAACCCATCTTTTGTAGCACAATATCCACAAAGCTCCATCTCACCCTGTTGTATACTTTCTGAAAGTCCAATTTGATAATTGCCGCCTGCTTCTTGTGCAATTTTAGCCAATGGACCGTCTCACAAGCAATGAGAGCACCATCGTGTATTTTGTGACCTTTTACAAACGCAGACTGAGTCTCTCCCACTAAGCCTGGCATCATAGGACTCATCCGTCTCACCAGTACTTTGGATATCACCTTATAGACACACCCAACCATGCTAATCGGTCTTAGGTTTTTGATTTCCTTAGCTCCCACAAATTTTGGAACTAACGCTACCCATGTTACATTAGCGTCTATTGGTAGGTTTGCACTTCGGAAGAATCCCAACACAGCTGTAATAAATTCTCCACCAATCTCATCCCAACATTTCTTAATGAAGTTCATATTGTATCCATCACTACCCGGCGCTTTGCTAGACTCACAATCCCAAACTGCCTCTCGTATCTCCTCTGGTGATGGCATCACTTCTAACAATGCTGCATCTTCGTCATCAATCTGTTTTACCAACCCATCCCGGATCCCAATCCTAGGAGCAAATTCCTGCCGATACAGATCTTTATAAAATCCTGTAATATCAAGCTTTATTCTGGCCTGGTTCCTCACTAATCTTTCATTAATTACTAGAGAATTGATTCTGTTGTTCCTCCTTCTAGCCGACGCCAGGTTATGAAAGTATCTAGTGTTCTTGTCCATATCTCTAGCATATTGAGAGCGAGACATTTGCTTCCAATGAATCTCCTTTCTAGCATACCACTTTGCACAACAAGTCACAAGAGCCTTCCGTCTGGCCTCTACTGTTCCGTCATAGCTACCAGCACTAGCCATATCATCAATCTTCTTAATCTCCTCCTCAAACTTCTTTATCCTGTCATCCATGCCGCAAAAATTGTGCTTATGCCATCTCCTCAGCAGTATCGTCAAGGCCTTCAGCTTATTAGTGAACTGAGCCTCACCCAAATTCCGCCACTCATCCTTCACCATCCTCAGAAACCCATCATGTGTAAACCAGGAATCCAAGCTTCGAAAAGGTCTTGGACCCACACTCAGTCTTGTATTTTTTAGAATCAGCGGGCAATAATCTGATAGACCTCTTTGTCCCCCTTTCAATCGAGTATCTAGAAACTCCTCAAGCCACTCCATACTGACAAGAATCCTATCAATGCAGCTACAAGAACGACCTCGAAACCATGTGAACTGCCAATCAGTTAACGGTAAATCTACTAACTGTAAATCTTGCACCCATTCCTTAAAATCTTCTGCCGTCGCCGGCAAACTAACAGCGCCTTTCCTTTCCTCCAACCTTAGTATCTCATTAAAGTCTCCCAAGAAAAAAAAATGGAACTTGACATAAGCCCACAATGTAGCTTAACTCCTCCCACATCATCAGTTTCTCCCTCCGTGTATGTGCTCCATACACCAAGCAAAATGCACAGTTCAAGTTATTTTTTGTCAACAAACCTTCAACGCATAGCCAACCATCCCCTTTATAGCAGTTCGACCGTTTAAATAATAAATCATCCCACATTAACAATAAATCGCCAGATGCACCTACTGATTCTACATAGTCCCAATCCACTGTGTCACAACCCCACAAACGTACTACATCAAACTTAGTCATTACCTCCCTCTTAGTTTCTATCAAACTAGCATATTTAATCTATACTTTTTCTTCAACTCTTTCACCATATTTAACTTCCCATCCCCTCTTAGGCCTCTAACATTCTAGTAACCATAAATCATTTAAATGGATTTTTACACACCTTATTATGTTGTTTGGGCCTGCTCCTCGTAGCTTTCTCTTTCTGTTTTGCCATCCTTCTCTTTGCCGCAAGGTCTTCATTTTGGATTTGTAAAATTGCCATGATGTCTTCTTCTTCATCATAAAAAACCATACCAGATTGCACGGCTAACTTCCATGTTTCCTTATTTTCGGCCAACTGTCCTTTCTCCGTAAACCTCTGGTGAGCAATTTGATTTGTGACTTCTGCTCCTTTTTCAGATCCAACATCCTCAGTAGCCCATATTTGACGTCTTCATGTTTCACAGCTTTGTCTTCACCTGATACTACTACCACTTCATTCTCCCTCTCTTGTGATTGCAATATTTGGCCCCTCTGGTTTGCCCGCTCCATTCTTCCTTCAGCCAACTCCTCCACGCCCAGCCCCTAGTTTGACCCATTCACCATGTTCGGCGTAACCAAGTTCTCCTTAATTATACTACAACCGCCCCATGCTTGGCTTCCATCCGGCGCTTCCAAGCCGTGCAAGCCTTGACCACGCTTCACCCCACCTTGCAGCGTACAAGAACGTGAGTCGCAGTCCTTGGAAGCGGCGTGAATTGGAGTGCGTGAGAGATGGAGCGCTCTGCTCATGCCACATTGATCATCATTCACTATGGAGGGCCCCACCTGCACCGAACCAGATCCCATGATCAGCTTTCGAACCGGCCCAACTTCCTTGGCTCTATCATGTTGAACGTCTAGGCCTAATTGGTCATGATACGGTGGCCCACTAAATTGATGGCCCAGAAGGACCCTTGACTTAGAACATTACTTTTAGGCCTTGTTATTTATAAAACCCACACCCTACTCTTCCTGTCCGTGGATCCTGCCTTCAAAATTCTTGGACCCACTTCCTTTATCAAAGCAAACCTGTGTAACCGTTCTTTCCGACTCAATCTCCGCGCAATCATCAAAATTCTCACAATCAGCCTTTCCATTAATTTCTTTAATTCTGGACGAATCCGTTATCCACTACAATTGATACAGATTTAAATGCTCTTGATTGCATTCGTTCAAAAAAATATCTGATGTTACCATTCTACCCTTATCTTCATCACTTTCGTTAGCACGTGTCATGATTAGCTCAGCCGCCGGACCCCATATCGCCGCCATGGCCACCATGCCACCACCATGTGAATTAGAGCTTCCACACGTTGGCCTAACGATTGCCTCTTCCGTCAAGCATTTTTTCCCATATATCTCACATCCCACCTCCTTTACAAAGACATCAAAGCCACTAGTGCCCACAGTGATATGCACCCATTCCTTAATTATGTCAAACACACAAGTGTCAATTAACACTCGGCCAACACTGAAAGATAAGGCGGACTTTGTCATTTCATCACATATTACTACTTCCCCCCATAGACCGCCTATCGTGTTAAATGCATCCATTGACCAAATATGTAGGGGCACTCCATAACATTCTAACCAGACTCTTCTAGTCTCACTGCGTTCTGATTCCTCCCATCGTCAAACGCTATGAAAGAATTACAAAAAGCTATTCATTTGAAGGTGTACGCTTCCTCTGCGTTCTTCACAAAATCAAAAACTAATAAGGGTTTATATGCTCTAATTTCTTTGACTTCAAAAATATGAGGGAAGTTCTTTCTGATTGCTCTCTCTAACGATTTGAAATCAATAGCCATTGTCGTTTCTCCGACCAAGCTCCTCAACAGCCAATCGAAATTCTCTTTTGCTATTGGAACTTCAATCTTCTTCGTCCAACCATTCTCATGCGGGTCCTTGACAGAAGTATCCTTCTTCGTTTCTTCCATTGTTATAAGACCTTTTTCTCTCTGAAGTTGCCTACTTTCTTCAACAGATCTTATGATGTCTCCCTTACGTAGCCAAGTGTTCTTCCCTTCCATTGGCCTTCTATACTTAGCCTCACCTACGTAGATTGTCTTCCCCCTTATGCACGTTTGATGCATTTCTGATATAGCCTTCACAGCCCCCCTTTCATTGTATAGCGAACAAACGCAAACAGAAGAACCTTCCCATTTTTTCCCTTCCGAGCAAGATAAATGTCATTGATTCGTCCTGTCCAATGGAACAAGTGATAAAGTTCTTTCTTCAAAATATCTTGTGGCAGATTGTTGACAAAAACGGTGAAAGAATCGTTTTCCAAGTGTTGATACTCTTCTCGATTCCAAATCCTAGGATCCTTGATCTGAAAATTCCTAACTCTACCCCACTCAGTGTTTCCACTCTCTCTCTCTCTCTCTCTCTCTCTCTCTCTCTTTCTCTCTCTCTCTCTCAGTAAGATTAAGATGAAGCGATCATTCAGGCAAATTCTTTTACATTTCTAAGTCTGCATATTAGGGATGGAGTGAGTTCACTAGAGAGTAAAAGAATTTGTATGCTATGTTATACCCAAATTTCACCGAGTATTCTCCTGAATTGTTGTTGCATTATTAAAGAATTTATTTGTATATTTAAGGAATATAATTTGTAATATTTATTTCGCTTGAATTTTGATTTGTTGATTTCAATAGGAAGTGTCTGATTAAATTTGTATCACGATTTTAATTTGAAGAACAGATGTAATTCTTTTGAGAAAATATCAAAATTAACTTTGCAATGAATGAAAAATAACATAAACTTCTATTATTTAATAAAACCTTTTACAAACACAATTCTGATCCAATTTGAGTATAAAAATAAACCAAACATGAATCTAACATGAACCTGAACTTAAAGTGAATAAGTGACTTGAATGTTGAAAAATAAGTTAAGAATAATGAACATTATAGAAGGAATTGAATGACAATATTTTTAGTTTACGAAAAAATATTCAGTTAATTCTAATATTTTTATATTATAAAAAATTTAATTACAAAATTAAAAATTGTGTAGGGACCCAATTAAAAAGAAAAATTATAAGAACCTAATTACAAATTTGGTGAACTATAGAGACTAACAAAGTAATTAAACCTTAAATAAATAAAAAAAAAGAAATTGACTCGCAATACTCACATGCATCGGTACTCCACCTTTTTTCTTTGCGTTAGTGTGATTAGGAATTTGTCTAGAACTTTTATATGTATGAGTTACAGAATAGAAGTCCCTCTATCAGTATTCTATCTGTTTATAGGCAATTGGTTTATGCTTTGAACCCAATTCTTTAGTCATTAACCACATTCTGCTCTTACTTGGTATTCAAGTAAACCACTCTACGTTCATGGTAGTTATTAAATAGGATTAAATTTGACATTTTAAACACATTTTAATTGTGATCCTTAACTTATATTTTTTTATTGTCTTCGCCTTCACTCAATTTGAAAAATCTTTCAAGTGTATTATTGTTCCTTCGACCATCACTCTCATTGTAATGATCTAGACACCTACTTCCAAGATGTACTTGTCACTTTATGGTAAGTCTTGGTTTGCATCTCATGAGTTCATTTGGGGAATCTCAGCATTTTTCTTCGACATCTATTAATTTGGTCGAACCATGAACTCCTATGATATGAAACCCAAACCAAACCTTGCTACTTTGACTGTCGTTGTCAAGCGTAGTATTCTTTAGTCACCATATGGCAACAAAACCCTTTCTCCTTTTGACTCTCATGTTTTTCGACCTTACGCTTAGCATAGTACGTTTTTTTTTTCTGCATTGCGATTGGCACAAATTCCATTCATTATCAAAATTTTGGTCAAAATTCGTACCAACAATATTATACTTCCTCCGGTTGCCGATATTATAGATAACAACTATACTAAATATACACTAAAATTAATTACTAGTGTAGAAGACACATTGAAATACAAAATATATTTTTATTTCGCTTGATTTTTGGTAATCTTGACAGGGTGTCAAATCAAACTTGTATCAAGATTTCAATTTGGAGAGCAGATACGACTCCTCTTAAAAGAGTGAACTCGACCCGAAATTTAATTAGTGTATGTGTTGAACGATTATTTGTGTATAAATTGAATCAAATAATGTAAATAAAAATAATAAATGGAAATACAAGAGAATAAATGAAGCTTTAAATAGATATGAAAGTAAATTTGGAGAAAGTAAATTTAGAATTTAGGGTAAATACCCTTTTTGGCCCCTAACCTTTTTTCCATGAGACATAGCGCACCCTAATCATCCGTAAACCTCATCCAACCCCTATCCACTAAAAAAAAATAGACAAAATGGCCCCTGCAACCGAATAGCAAACGATTATCAGTGCCAGGTGTGCCACGAGTCAGTTTCTTTGGTTGGAGAGACTAAAAACCCCTCTTAACATCTTCCTCTTCTTCTTCATCCTCCTCCTTTTCTCCATCATTTTCTTTGCATCTCCATCTCCATGACCATCATCATCGAGCTTCACCTTCACTACTACCACCATGGTTTCCTCTTTGTCTTCTCCTTTTCGTCCTAAACCACCACCACCACCACCCTAAACCACCTTCCATTGGATCAACCCCAAAACTATCACGAACATCCCCGACAGCAACCACGTGTACACCCTTGACCATGCCTCCCCTAAACTGTTACACTTGCACCTCATGCTCATTCTCATTCTCCATCAGCATGGCAATGGCACAGAGGAACAGTCTCCTGTCCTGCCAGTAAAATTGCTTTCCTCCAATGACTACTCCTGGGACCCTTCAACTGCCCTATTTCTGCTGCAATGGCGGAATCAGCCCTGACATCCTCAAAACCTTTCCCATCATGTTTTATTCCAGCATCAAAGACTTCAGAATCCGCAAAGAGGCTCCCTAGAGTGTGTCGTCTGCCTCACCGAGTTCACTGGCAATGACACTCTTTGGTTGTTGCCATATTGCAGCCACGTGTTCCACCTTCCTTGCATCGATGCTTAGCTCTCTTCCCATGTTACCTACCCCATTTATCGTGCCAATCTCAACCAATATTCCTCCAAGTTGTCATTTCAGTGAGCAGCGACAGAGAAGAAAAACATGAAGAAGATGGTTCTTGAAATAGAGTAGAACAGAGCATGATTGAGGGGATCCCGTTGGCACGTGAGGCGAGTGAGGGATGACAGGGTGGGAAGAGAAGGGTTTTGAAGAGGTCGAATACGAGGGAGAACTCAGTGGTGGAGGCAGGAGAGTGTGTGGAGAGGTATACGCTGAGGTTGCCAAAAGATGTGAGGAGGTACATTAGGGTGAACTATGGGGTGATGATGACGCAGCGTTCGGCAAGCTATAACGCGGTGGAGGGTTTGAAGAAAGGATTGTTTTGGAGTGACACGAAAGGAGGTAGCAGCAGAAGTAAGAAAGGGCAGAGCTCTTTTAAGAAAATGGAGGAGAAGAAGAGGACGATGAAAAAAAGAGGAAGATGTTTAGATAGGGTTTTTAGTCCCTCCAACCAAAAGAACTGACATGTGGCACACCTAGCACTGGTAACCGTTTGCTATTTAGTTCCAGGGGTCGTTTTGTCTATTTTTTTAGCGGATAGGGACTTGGATGGTATTTAAAGATAATTAGAGTGTTCTATGTCTCATGGAAAAAAGGTCAGGAGTTGGAAAAGGGTATTTACCCTAGAATTTAAAAGAGAGAAAAATGTTTGAAGAAAAAGGAATAAACATAAAATATGTAAAGAAAAGAAATAAAAGTAAAACAAATTAAAAGTTAACTCTAGACACTCACATGCATTTGAACTCCATGATCTTTCATTTTTTTAGTGTGATTGAGAATTTCCAAAGCTTTTAGAGTGATTATAAGGTGTTCAGATTGAAGTCCCTAGCTCTTCTATGCTTCTCCTATTTGTAGATTAGAATGTTGAATCAGTTCGTCTATTAACTGAGAAGCAAATGTGACTAGGGTAGCACTAACTGTGAAGCCAGGTGGTGAAAAGAAAAACAAGAATTTGAGGCTGATTAGTATGATGGGGAGTATTTACAAGGTCGTCTCAAAAGTCATAGTGGCGAGAATAAAACCTCTAATGGAAGGTCTGGTGAGAAAAACATAAACAATATTTATACAGGATAGATAAATTTTGGATGGGACACTCATAGCTTGTGAGATGGTGTCTTGGTTGAAGAAGTCGAAGAATGCTGGTGTGGTGGTCAAGCTTGACTTTCGGAAAGCTTATGACTCAGTGAGGTAGGGCTTTTAAGATCATGTGCTAGAGAGGATGGGTTTTGGAAGGATATAGATGATGTGGGTGCAAGGCATGCTTTAGATAGTAACTATGTTAGTGATAGTAAATGGCTCCCCGACAAAGCCATTTAGTACGGAAAGAGGGCTAAGGTAGGGCGACCCAATATTGCCTTTCCTGTTTGTTCTTGTGGTGGAGGTACTAAACAAACTGATCAATGCAACTGTACAGCAAATAGGCACTTAAAGGTTTGTTGGTGGATAAGAGAAAAGTATCATTAACGCACTTACAATTTATGGTCGATACCATTCCTTTTGCCCCTCCCAAACCGAAAGTGATAAGGTGTTATAGGAGAATTATGCAGTGCTTTGGCCTTATGTCGGGACTAACCATCAATTTTGAAAACTTAATAATAATATCGGTTAATTGTTAACAGAGTGTGTGCGCAAGGTTGAAGAGAGAAGTGGGGTGTGAAGTAGGATCCCTACCAATCACATATCTAAGCATCCCATTAGGTGCTTGTTTGAGAAGAATAGCAACTTGGAGGTCCATTATTGAGATATAGAGAAAAAGTTATGTCAATGGAAGGCGGTTCTCTTGTCCAAGATAGGGAATTAACTATCATAAAAGTGGTGATAAATAATTTACCAATGTATTATTTCAGATTGTCCAAAATGTCAAAAAGGATAGCTAAAAACAAATCATATTCTTGCAAGTAGCTTTCTTTTGGGAAAAAAGAAAAGGATAAAAGAGCTATGCCAATAATAAAATAGAGTGTAATCCAAAAACTAAGGGAGTATGGTGGCCTCAAAGTTGGGGACATAGCATTGAAGAACGCAGCCATGTTGTTCAAATGGTGGAGAAGGTTTTCTGACGAGAAGGATTTGCTATGAAAAAAAATAGTGGGTTCATGCTATGATGTAGATAAGGAGATACATGTGGTAGAACACAAGTGTGACAAATCAAACGAGCCATGAAAAGACATTATAAATATGGCAGAAGGAAATAAAATTTACAGGAAGATTAGTAAAGAGGGGTGAAAAATGTGTGTGGGAGATGATCAAACAATAAGATTTTGGAAAAGTGTATGGGTTGGTAATACCAGCTTGAAGGGCATATTCCCGAGATTGTATAATATGTCAAACCAAAAAAGTGGGTGGTAGAGGATTGTGGGGTATGGTATGGTGCTTCTTAGGTTTGGGACTTCCAATGGTGGAGAGGTTTCTTTGAGAGAGAGCAAATACTATATAATAAGTTGAAAATATTTTGGATAGTATATTTTTATGTGCACGTAACAGAGATAACATAGCATGGACTTTTAATGAAGATGGGAGATATTCAACTAGATTGTTTATCAACTCAGTTTTGGGAGAACAATATGGATTGTCAGATATGAAGCACATCCTTGACAATATTTGGCATGGAATAATCCTACCAAGAATAGAGTTGTTATTGTGGTTTGTGATAACAGATTCTTTGAACATGAACGATAGGCTCCTACGAAAAAATATCATTGATCAAGGAGAAGCAAAGTGTGTTTGTGTGGTGAAGCATAAAAAATGGTAAATAAATCACATTTTTTTTACATTGTCAATTTATTTCTAGGTTATGGTGGCTGGCTCAGAACTAGGGTAAAGTATATTGGGAGAGTATGAAATATTTTAGGGAGTGATTTGAAAATTGGATGAATTAAGAAGTGAAGAGCATAAAAAAGAGTAGGTGGATTATATTACTTTTTGCTATTGTGTAAATTAGAAAATATTTGAGAGTAAACTGAAAATTTGAAAAAGTGCATGGAAGAAAATAAAAAAATAATGTTCATGTGTGGAGTACAGATAATAAAGTGAAGAGTATTAAAAGACAAGTAGTAATCCAGGAAAAGAAGTACAATAACTACACATGGTGGGTATGTGGTATGTATAAACCAAACTCTATGTCAGGATATTCAAAAAAAAAATAATGGTAGAAGCAATCTTAATAGGATTACAGGATGTGGTGCAATTTCTAATTGAAGAAGCCAACATTAGAGAGGCAAAGGTAACGGTGATAGTATCGCAAAATAATATGGTGAATTGAATTAAATGGTGTAATAGAATTAACTGGGAACAAAGATTTTTGAGGAATAGAGTTATGAGTAAGAGGCACATTTTTAAGAATTTATCTATTATGTATAAATTTGAAAAAGATTTCATCGAAAGAAAAAATTGGGAGCATTAGGCAATGATGGAAGTATGCCAACATGTGCTCTGGGACTTTGAAGATACATGATACGCTGTGTGATGTGCTCTTTTAGTTGATTTTGAATGTGTTTTGTTGATGTTTATATGTATTGCGGTTATATATTTTATTATTTCTTGTTTAAGTTTAGATACTGTTTGGTTGGTTGTGTAATGTATATAGGTGTTATTGTCCTTGATGACAATGTCGAAGGAGATAATTAACATATGTTAAAACGCTTTCTCCTTCTTAAGGGATCGAGTATATTGAAACGATTGAAAAAAATTGATTTTTTTATTAATTTTTTGCAAACAAGTTTTGTAAATAAACGGGATTGAACAGATTGTACCCATTCTCAATTAATATAATCCGGTCGAATCAACTAGTATATTATAGTTCTCAAAA
>NC_029788.2:101631400-101642370 GCF_000816755.2 Arachis ipaensis
CCAACAGCACACACACACTCCCTATTCTAGGAAAACACATTCTTCTTTTTTCATCATTTTCTTATTGTACGTTCCACTAATGCTTCCCTCCCCTTCCCTCCCTATGTCATTTTTTTTCGATAATAAATTTTCATACAATTTTTATTATGCTCTTTTATGTTGGTTCTTATTCCAAAACTTCATTGAAGTAGCCTAAGCTTGAAGAAGAGAAAAATTACCTTTAATTCAAGTATTACCAATTATTAAGATATTCAGGTAATTCTTTAACTTGATAATTACCTATATTTTTTATTTTTGTCATGATTATTGTTATGGGTATTAATAAATCCAAAAATTTAGGGCCATAGTAAGATAAAATTTGGGATTTTTGGGTATAAAGATTCTATTATATCAATTGATGTTAAGATTAACTTATTTTAGTTACTATTGTTATGTTTGTGATATTAGATTCTCAAAAGAACCACTCTCCATACTTGTTGGAACTTGTGGAGTAGAAATTCCTCTCTTGGATTTTAGTTTGTGAGTAAACTTTGTATCTATAGTTAAATTTTAGTATTGCATCATTTTTATAATTATTGAAAATAATTTAAAATTAATTATTTAGTTATTTACTAACTTATTTCTCAATATAATGTTTATTTTAAATATTTTACAAAGAAAATTCCACTTGAGACATAATATGTTTTGTTGAAATTAATTTTGTCATTTGAGAAATTTAATTACAATATAAATATTATCTTGCTATACACTTTGAAAGTAAAATTAGTATTGAATTTGGATAAAGTTATCACATGTATTATTATTGAATTAATGATGTACTTATTGATTTGTTTGACAACTTTTAGTTTGATCATAATTTCTATGTAAAAATATTTTGGAAGGTTTTATGACAGAAACTGTAGCTAACGGCAATAAGAGCTAGACTTGGTGCACCTTGTCAGTATATTATTATATTTTCAGGTCCATATGAATGAAAAATGGTACCTGTCTGTTTCATGTCCACAAAATCAATGGAATATGTCTGTTTCAGAATTTACACAAAGAAAAATAACCTAAGTGTGATTTCTGTTATTATTTTGACTTTTCTGGATTAGATAACCTTCCGCTTATATTTATATAAAATAAAAAAGTGTGAAAGTTTGATGTCTATAATTAATTATCATTGTGTTTGAGTATATTTTTGTCACTATTACTAAAGTGAATTTATTTTAACTAAAAGTTTATTATTTATACAATTGTCTCTTATGGGGGCTATGGATGCTCTATTTACCATTGAGTTGCAAAACTCACTCTGTTGTTCTTTTATTTTTTCTTTCAGATATGGGTCTTGATCCTAATCCAACTTCATCAGTTCTGCTCTAGTTTTATTTGTGTTGGTGAGCCCTTTACTGTTCAAGGACTTGATATTTTGTGTAAATAGCTTTAAAACTCTTTAGACTTGTTAAACTACTCTATGTGATACAGACAGGATTCGACTTTAGTGACTTGAAACAGGTTGTTTTGTAAATATTCTAGTAGATGGAATTAATAGATCATGCTTTGCTATAAATATTAAAGTAGTATTTTCTTTAAATATGCTGAGTATACTTTAAATGTAATGTGTGAGGATGTGTTGCCTTTTAGTATGATTGAAAATTCTATTTGTTTTTATTTTCTGTAATATCGATTTTTGAGGCTTGCTTGGGAAGATTTTTCTAAGCACCAGTCATAGCCGGTTTAGATTGTGACAAATTGGTATTAGAGCCTGGTTATTCTATGTAATATGGAGTAATTGTCACGTAGTAACATCATGATTGTGTAAATGGAAGGAGGCCCATTTATACAAGTTGTGATGTTACTAAGGACTTATAGGAATGTTGTTCGTAAAATAAGGTCTTTAAAGTGTGCTTTCATTGTTTTCTGTATTTGAGCCTATCTGTATTTGATATAATCATTTATTCTTAGGTGGAAGATGCCACCTAAATGCCGTATTCCTACTCCACGGGCAGGAGCGTGTAAGGCTCTTAATGTTAAAATTAATTGGGCACCTTCTCCCCCACTTAGCCAATAGGGTGGTGGTCTTAGAAGACCAATAGAGAGAGACAAATGTGTGGTTATCACAGAAGAACCAATGGATGTTGTCGCTGAGATACGAGGACTTCATCAAACTGTTAATAATCTTGTGGAGTCCTTAATTGATCGAAGAGAGGTTAGAGCCCCACCTTCTATGGGGCCAAATGTCCTTAATCAAGAAAACCAATAACCTCTTGGGGAAAGAGCTATAACTCTCCAATGTTTCCTTAATTTGAATCCACCTACTTTCTCTAAAATTCTTCTAGAGGATGACCCTCAGTTCTTCTCGACAGCTTGAACAAAGCCTTTCGAGCCCTCAGATGTCCAGCTGACACAGCGGTAGATCAAGTTACATACAAGTTAACAGGACATACTTATCATTGGTATGAACACTTCTTCAAAGTAGAAGGGCACACCGAATACTACCTCTTTTGTGGGATGAGTTTATTGAGATATTTTTGAAAAGATTTCTTCCTACTAGTATAAAGGAGAAAAATACTGCTAATTTTGAAAAGTTGAGGCAAACTTATGATCTGTTTGTAATGCAGTATGAGAATCATTTCACTAAGCTTTATATGCTAAGCATTTAGTGACTCTGGATATCATGAGAGTCAAAAGATTTTTCGAGGACTAGCAAACCCATACTTCACTAACCTTTCACCCATAGTTGGGAGCATGACCTATTTAAAAATTCTGAATGTTGCTTATGATATTGAAGCTGGATTGGAGGAAAGGAGAATACAAAGAAATTGACAAAACAAAAAAGAATACAAGGAGCATTTTTTTGGAGGATCAAGCTATGGAAACATCTCAGGTCATCAAAATCGCCCACAAACAAAATCAGATGGACTTGACCATTCTGACGTTGCTTCAAAGGGTACCTCAGTCTCAGGGAGTTGAGCTAGGAGTGCATCTGAACCAAGCATGCAAAAATGTAAGCCTTCAGAAATTCTGTGATCATCGTGTCAGCATTGTGGAAAATATCATTCTAGAGCATGCTTCAAGACTACTGGAGCATGTTATGGTTGTGGACAAACTAGTCACCTTTGTAAAGATTGTCCTCATCCTCGGAAAAGTTCCATTCAGAGTTCAGTACTACCTACAACATCCACACTATCTTTCTCAGCTCTGTCCCCCGGAAATTCTTTAGCTCCATTAGTTAAGGGGGTAGGTGGAGGATTTGGTGGTCGAGGGTCTAGCATCAAGGGTGCAGCACAAGGTGAAAAAGGTCAGTCACAGGTTCATGCTTTAACTCGTCAGGATGCTCAGGCTTCGAATACAGTAATAGTAGGTACCTTACAAGTTTGTTCCTTAGATGCTCAAGTATTGTTTGATCCGGGTTTTCATCATTCTTTTATATCCTCAAATCTCGCATTTCGTTTAGATAAGCAAGTTCAAGTATTAGACTATCCATTTTATGTTGGTACTCTACTTGGAGTCTCTACAATAGTTCAATATATTTTTCGATCTTGCATTGTTTGAGTGAACACTGTTGATACCCTAGTTGATTTGATCCTTCTTGAAATGATGGATGAATTTGATATTCCAGGTATTCCACCCTTTATTTTCTTTGGTGAAGATTGTTCCACCTTGGCTAATCTTATCAGTTATACGAGTGCTTTACACTTGAGGACAAAAGGGAATCAAGGATTTTTTGCAGTAGTTAGGGACATCGAAGCCAAAGTACCTAGCATAGATCAAGTTCCTGTGGTTAGAAAAGTTTTAGATGTGTTTCTGGAGGAACTACCAGGCATACCACTGGATTGAGAGCTAAAGTTTTCCATAGACTTAGTCCTAGTGGTTCCTTCTGTGTCAATCCCTCCTTATCGCATGGCTCTGACAGAATTGCAAGAATTGAAAGTTCAGTTGCAAGAGCTATTAGATAAGGAATTTATCAGTCCTAGTACTTCTCCTTGGGGAGCTCCAGTCCTCTTTGCAAAGAAAAAGGATGGTTCAATGTGATTATGTGTAGATTACTGGCAAATTAACAAAATAACTAGTTGTAATAAGTATTCCTTACCAAGGATTGATTATTTGTTTGATCAACTCGAAGGAGCTTCTTGTTTCTTTAAGATAGATCTTCGTTCTGGATACCATCAGTTAAAGATTAAGGGAGAAGACATTCCAAAAATGGCTTTTCGAACTTGATACGGACACTATAAATTTTTTGTGATGCCCTAGCTGCTTTTATGGACTCGATGAATCGTATATTCAAGCCTTTTCTAGATCACTTTATGATTGTCTTTATTGATAACATTCTAGTGTATTCCAAGAATGAGGAAGAACAGGAGCATCATCTAAGAATTGTTTTACAAACTCTAAGAAATTAAAAACTTTATGCAAAATTTTTTAAGTGTGAATTTTGGTTGGGTTAAGTAGAATTCTTAAGTCATGTTGTATCGAAATATAGAATCAAGGTTGATCTAAAGAAATTGGAGGCCAAGACCTACATCAGTAAAAGAAATTCGTAACTTTTTAGGGTTGGCAGGCTACTACAAAAGTTTTGTTAAAGATTTTTCAAAGATATCAACTCCTTTGACCTAGCTAACTCAGAAGAATGTAAAATTTCAAACGACTGATGAATGTTAACAAAGCTTTCAAAATATTAAGAAGTGTTTTACTACTCCCCCATTTCTAGTGTAATCTTCAAGATCCGGAGGATATTCAATATATTGTGATTCATCTCGAGTAGGACTTGGATGTATTCTTATGCAACATAGTAGAGTCATTGTCTATGTATCTAGACAACTTAAGAAGCACGAGCAAAATTATCTAACTCATGATTTAGAAATGGCAGAAGTGATTTTTGCCTTAAAGACTGGAGACATTATTTTTATGGAGAAAAATTGAGATTAATATAGATCACAAGAGCTTAAAGTACATCTTTCAACAAAAAGATCTTAACCTCAGACAACGTAGATGGATGAAGTTGCTTAAAGATTAAGATTTTACCATCTTATACCATCCAGATAAGGCTAATATAGTTGCGGATGCATTGAGTAGAAAATCCATGTATAGTTTAAATCACATTGCTTTCTCAAATATATCTTTAGTGCAAGAGATTCATAAGTTGGAATATGAGGGTGTATACTTTAAGCTTGAAGGGTCAGGGCCACTCTTAGCTTACGTATGATCTCAGTACTCTCTAATAGAACAAATCAAGTCTGCGCAAGGTGATGACCCAACGTTAAGAAAGCTAATGGAAGATGTTCACAATGGGAAGAACTCAAATTTTTCTCTTGATCAAGGTGTTTTACGTTGTGGTAACTGTTTATGTGTTCCAAATAATAATGACTTAAAAAAAGATGTTATGGAAGATGTAACACCCTAATTACCCTAAGCGTTACCTCATGCCATAAATCAAAGGATAATTAAAGGTTACGACAATTCTAAGGCTTATACAATAATATATATAGAAAGAGATAGTAAGTCTTGAAGCCCGATGAAGAAATAAGCTCGCGAACGTTCACACGAAGCTACAAGCTTAAAGACACAAGATATAGATATAAGATAACAAGGCATATGTAGATATATGAGTATAATAGTCATAAAATACTAGCCTTAGCCCGCGAAATCTAGGCCGACTAGTTATATACAAACATACAGAGTTTGGAAAGTTAAAATAGCATACAAAATATCTCTCTCAAAGTTAGCCTCTAAGGTAAATATAGATACAAAAGTGAGAGTACCAAAACAAAATATTCAAGAGAAATCCAAAAGATGATAAGGATCCTTCGCCCTGTCACCATCACGTAACTCATCGAGGTTGGTTACGACCTGCATCTGAAAAACAATAATAGAATATGTTATGAGAACCAGAGGTTCTCAGTATGGTAACAGTGCGCAGTAATGTAAGATATAAGATTCCAGGATACCAGAGGGAATCCTAGAAGTTCACATCAATCATAATATTCAAGCTTATACAACAGATAAATAAATCCTTAAACAGGTCATCTAACTTAGGGGATTTTTAAACTATCAGTTCACCGCTGTCCCACAGCCTTCACCAGCCTAACTGCCACGTGATCCCATCGCCACCGCCTTCCAAACCTCCTCAATTCCAGTAGAAAACACAAGTAATTCATACAAGTAAAGCACAAGTAATTATCATGTATAGCAAGTAAATCAAGAAGCATTTAAGCATGGTATACAATTAGGCATAGTAAGCAAGTAAACAAAGCAAGCAAGCACATAGTAAATGCATATGATGAATGCCTCTCCTACTTGCTGTGATATCACATTGTCGGTTCAATTGCCAAACCGACACATTTCCATGGGAATGTCGCCTTTCGGTCACGAATAAAATGGGAACCCCCAGGGATATCGTGCACGGCACACGGTCCAGAGATATAGTGCCTGGTACACTCTTGTGATTTTGAAAGAATGCGAGCGAGATACTCAGCCACAGACCTCACATCTCAACGTAAGCAGGACTAACCACCGCCCTTACACTGCCGCTGCGACCTCGACAAGCGGGATTAACCAACATTCCTTACCAAGTGCATGTCGTCTCAACAATACCAGTAATAATAGTATATCCATATTTCTCAATGATCATATTCAATATTCATTAATTCATTATTTATCCTCGAGTCTTAGACTCGTTACAAACATTATAAATTCTCAGGCCTACAGCTCATCATCAACATAAGTACTCTTCCAACCCACACAACTATTCCATCCTCAGTACTGCAGAAACCTATGGCTCAATTTTCCAACTCATGATAGAAAATTACCAAGTTAAACCAACTAACTCATCTCTATTAGCCTTAGAGCCTAAATACTAGGTAGCAATTTCAAATAGTAATTTAAGTAAGTTTAGAAAGTAAGAAAACCCTTAAAAAGGAAGAAAAATTATTTTTCAGCAAAACAGGATCCGTGCGTACGCACGCCCAAGTGTGCGTACGCACGCCCAAGTGTGCGTACGCACACTTCAAATTTGGACCATTCCCCGTACGCACCCTTGTGCCACGTACGCATCCTTGGGTTTTGGCCCATCCCGCATACGCATGCATATGCCGCGTATGCAAGAAGGCTTGGCAGAGACGCCCGCTCGCATATGGAGGTACCCGCGTATGCATGCCCTTCCGGATTTGTAAATTTTTGTAAAGTTACAGAATTTTAGTTTAAACACCAAACTTTAAACGTTCATAACTTTCTCTACAAAACTCCATTTTCCTCAAAGTTTATATCATTTTAAAGCTCTTGAGATAACCTTTAATTTAAAACAAATTTCATCTAATTTAAAGGTTTGAGGCTTAAGTTATGATCCATCAAAGTTCGTCAAAAACCAAGTTTTACAAAATCAGCAAGGTTCTCAAAATTTCAAAACTTCACAACCAAAACCATTTCATAAACATTCTAATATATACCGAATCTCACCATTCACGCTAACAATCACAATCACATCTATACATTGCATCACTTACCATTTTATTTTCTCCATCATTTCCACACCTAATTTTTCGTTCAATTCACCAATTCCCTAATCAATCTCAACAACCTTATTCATCAATAATAATCCATTCATAAAAGCATCATTTATCACTTATTATTATCATATTAACATTCTACCACAATCATATATCAACCATTCTATTTATCCAACTTTCATCAACATGCATATAACACAATCACAATTCAAACAACCAAATATTCATTTCAATCCTATCCTATGGTCCACTAGCCTAAGTGTCCAGAAATATTATATATTACATAGAGAAAAATGAAACCATACTTTGGCCAATTTCCAATATCCTCTATACACCAAATTTGTGTCCAAACCAAGCCTCCAATCACAAGATTTTGCCCCCAAGGTTCCAACTCCACAGTTCAACCTCCAATTTCATTTTACACCAACAATATTCAATCTAATGCACATATATCACTATAATTAATCCCTAAACTGAAAAAGCTCAAAAATTCACAAGAGGATTAGGGTTCTTACCTTCTTCAAATATCATAGGATCATAACCCAATAATCTCCTCAAGTTAGATTGATCCTAAAAATATCAAAACATCAAAATCTCAAAACCCCAAACACTAAATTTTTGAATTTTTCGAAGGAAAATCTAAGAGAGGAATCGAAATTTTCTCACCAGTTTGTTGGGTGGATTTTATAGAGCTCTTCGTGGTGATCACGTGACCATAAACGGTGCAGCGATCGGAGCTCCGTAGCTCAAGTTATGAGCTTGGGAAGTTAGTGATGAATAGTAAAAATGGAGGGTTTGTCTCCTTCTTCCCAACTTAGCTGCATATGTTGTGTTTGTGGTTGAATATGGTTCATTAATGTGTGTTATATATGTTGGGCTTGTTTAACACCCTAACTTTTAGCACCTCATGATCGCACTAAAAGTCCAGGTCTCACCTACCTCTACTCTTTTAATTTCATACTATACTTATTTAATATTGAGCCTTTGTGAATACGAACCGAAACTTTTAATTAAGAAAACGAAAATTCTTTATTTTAAACCACTTAACCACAAAGGTATATATATATATATATATATATATATTCACATAGCATTAATACATAGACTTATTCCGAGATTTTCAAAAACAAATCCTACCCCTCAAAAACTAAAAACAATGAACGATGAGGGGAAAATAAATTCTAACAACTCAAATTGTGAATATAATCTTCTATGCTCCTATATCTCCGCACTAAACCTTCGCACCTGTAGTTGAAAGGGGTGGAAAAAGGGGATATGAACTGAGGAGTTCTTAGTAGGACCAGGATTAGAAATTTAGTTCATTTTATATATACTTGGTCAGCAATAACAGTCAACAAGGGACAATTCAATTCAACAATTATGGAACACAGAATTCAAACAGCCATTTAGTATACCCACAATCACAAGAAACACACTCACAAACAAATATATACAAACAAGTATGATGCATATCTATTCCTATCATAGGCCATGAGCTCATTATCGGTTGCCTACCCGCTCCTGACATTTACCCGAGCACAAGTCCCAGATATGACTTTCCAGATGCATACAATGTGCATATAAGTCTTACTGCCAGGCTGCATACAGTGTGACTTTTAAATGTATTTCAATATGCTTACATCTGAAAAATAATTCTTAGTGTGTGGGCGTCCCCGCTATACATTTGGCACTAAAGCCCAAATAAGGTCGCATCTGCTCTCCTGTGGCAGACAGTCTTTTTTAAAGCTTTTTCTTTATCTTCGTCCTCTGCTCTCCTGAGGAAGAGATGCTTTTAGTTAATACATTCTTTTATTCCTGCTCTCTGCTCTCCTGTGGCATAGGTTCTTTAGATTCTTTTAATATTTGCTCTCTGCTCTCCTATTGCAGAGGTTCTTTAATACGTTTCTTTCCTTTTCTTTTCTTTTTTTTTTCTTTTCCTTCCTATCATTCCATAGTATAATTTATCTTCGCATTATTCCCTCGCCTTTCCCTAAGTGTCTTATGGAAAAGAATTATAAAGTACTTTAATTAAATCTGCGTTCTCTAAAACTTTTAAGATCACTCTGTTTGCTCTTCTCTGACTTATAATAATATTAATAATATCTCTACTAATTAATATTCATACTAAAATATCAATAATAATATAAATAGAATAATTTAAATAGTAAATAAATAATATTTATATCTTTTCTTGAAAACTTAGCTTCGTAAAACTTTTAGTCCTAAACTCTTATTATCTATGTTCTAAACTTCAAACTTTTAAATACTTTATTTTTAACCCAATATTTTTATAAAATTATATTTAAAACCTCATTTATCTCAATATTTATAAAAGTAACCCTGATCTTTTATAAAATATCTATTTTATCTCTGTACTTTATTCATTACCCAAAATACTCCAAAACATATATAATTACAAAACTAACTTCAATTTTTATTAAATTACTATTTCAATTTCAAATATAAATTTTATTTTCTTGATTATGACTTTACCAAAGGATTGAACCCTATTCCAAAATTCTTCAAGTTTTCAGCTTAAGTTTTAAGTCCGTTTTTAAGTTTTACTATTAACAATTTTTCACCGCTTTTCATTTAATCTCTCAGCCATCAAATCTCATTAATTTTAATCAATAATTCTCGTTCACAACATTCCCAAAATCATCAAAATAATCCCAGTTGGGCTGTTCTTCTTGGCCGAACCACAATTCATAAGCAACAACAATAATTCAACATAAACTTAATCAAACTCAAACAATAATTAATCAAACCAACATTCACTTATCAAATTCACATTTAATTATTATAAAATTACCAAACTCTACCTTCGTACAAAATCAAAATAGCGGAAGCTCCGGAGAAGCTTTCTGATTGAGCTGCTGAAGAAGAAATCGTCAGAAATCGTCTGTGCCTCCTAGAACTCCAATTGGCCGAACTCAAGGAGAGTTATGTCATTGTCAACTTCTACCGAACAAAAGTAACGTTAACATGAAGAGAAAGAAGATACAAGCACTTTTATCGGATTATATTTTTTATTGGAGTTACGGATCTCAAGAAATCAAACTCGGAAGGGTTGAGGTTTTATGGTTTTCTTTCTTTCTCTCTCACGGCTATTATTTCTTTTTTATTTCTTCTTGGTTTTTTTCCAAGAGAAAATAAAGGGTAATGATGATGATTAATTAAGATAGTGATGAGTTGTCAAAGAATGGGGTTGGGTGTCGCGTTATAAGGCTGTTGAGTTAGCGATTCAAGTTATAAATATCTTAAACGGATAATTATGAAAGATGGATATATTAAAACACAAGCAATAATATACATGAGTTACTAATATAAATGACATTAGAAACATAACAATAAAAGATATACGGTGAAGAATTAGTAAACCTACGTTCACCGAGAAGTACCGATATTTACTTATATCGGCAGATATCAAACTCGATAATAATATTGTTAACTAAACTTTGTTTTTAAATTAAAAATATGAATTAC
>NC_029788.2:101642464-101681476 GCF_000816755.2 Arachis ipaensis
TAACTTATTTATATTTATATTTTTAAAATTGTGGGTCATTACAGCTTGGGCCCAACTTGGGCCTAGTCCAACTTGTTAGCATTTCTGACCCGTTTGGCCCAACTTTGGGCCAAACCTTTAAAATTAGCGCCCGATTTTCAACTTTAATTATTTTCCTAAGTTTTTCTACAGTTTTTATTGTTCTCACACAGTACCGGACAGGTTTAAGACGGTACTGCCGGCTACTTTATCAGTACGTGTTTTTACGCAATTTTCTGTAGAAAATTACATTTTCCAACCCAGAAAAATTTACTGAGTCCAAAAATTATATTTAAATTTTCTAATTAATATTCTAAATTTTTGGATCCTATTTTGGAAAATTAAATTAATGTAATTAAGCGGCTAATTAATCTCAGTTCTTACAAACATTATAATTATTCCATAGCTCAGGTCCAGAGCTCATCATGCTCATCATCAACATAAGTACTCTTTCAACCCACACAACTTTTCCATCCTCAGTACTCCAAAAACCTACGGTTCCATTTACTAACTCATGATAGATAATTACCAAGTTAAACCAACTAACTCATCTCTATTAGCCTTAGAGCCTAAATACTAGGTGCAATCTCAAACAGTAATTTAAGAAAGTTTAGAAAGAAAGAGAATCCTTAAAAATGAATAAAAATAATTTTTCAGAAAACAGGGTCTGTGTATCCACGCCCAAGTGCGCGTATGCACACTTCAAATTTGGACCATTCCGCGTACTCACCCTTGTGCCGCGTACGCATCCTTGGGTTTTGGCCCATCCCGTGTACGCATGCATATGCCGCGTATACAAGAAGGCTTGGCAGATATGCACGCCTGCGTATGGAGGTACCCGTGTACGCATGCCCTTCCAGATTTGTAAAATTTTGTAAAGTTACAAAATTTCAGTTTAAACACCAAACTTTAAACGTTTATAACTTTCTCTATAAAACTCCATTTTCCTCAAAGTTTAAATTATTTTAAAGTTCTTGAGATAACCTTTAATTTAAAACAAAGTCCATCCTATTTCAATGTTTGAGGCTCAAGTTATGATCCATCAAATTTCGTCAAAAACTAAGTTTTACAAAATTAGTAAGTTTCTCAAAATTTCAAAACTTCACAACCAAAACCATTTCATAAACATTCTAATACATACCAAATCTCACCATTCACACCCACAATCACATCCATACATTGCATCACTTACCATTTTATTTTCTCCATCATTTCCACACCTAATTTTTCGTTCAATTCACCAATTCCCTAATCAATCTTAACAACCTTATTCATCAATAGTAATCCATTTATACAAACATTATTTATCATTTATCATTATCATATTAACATTCTACCACAATCATATATCAACCATTCCATTTATCCAACTTTCATCAACATGCATATAACACAATCACAACTCAAACAACCAAATATTCATTTCAATCCTATCCTATGGTCCACTAGCCTAAGCGTCCAGAAATATTATATATTACATAGAGGAAACCAAAACCATACATTGACCGATTCCTAATATGCTCTATACACCAAATTTGTATCCAAACCAAGCCTCCAATCACAAGATTTTGCCCCCAAGGTTCCAATTCCACAAGTTTAAACTCCAATTTGATTTTACACCAACAATATTCAATCTAATCCACATATATCACTATAATTAATCTCTAAATTGAAAATCTCAAAAATCCACAAGAGGGTTAGGATTCTTACCTTCTCCAAGTATCATAAGATCATAACCCAATAATCTTCTTAAGTTAGATTGATCCTAGACACATCAAAATATCAAAATTTCAAAATTTCAAACACTAAATTTTTGAATTTTTGGAAGGAAAGTTTGAGAGGAAATCGAGATTTTCTCAGAATTTTGTTGGGTGAGTTTCATAGAGCTCTTCGCGGTGATCGTGGGGTCGCAAATGGTGC
Organism: Arachis ipaensis; assembly: GCF_000816755.2. Classification (NCBI taxonomy): domain Eukaryota; kingdom Viridiplantae; phylum Streptophyta; class Magnoliopsida; order Fabales; family Fabaceae; genus Arachis; species Arachis ipaensis. Next base: position 101,644,403 of record NC_029788.2, read on the forward strand.
GGCAATCGGAGCTCCGTAGCTCAAGTTATGAGCTTGGAAAGTTAGTGATGAATAATAACAATGGAGGGTTTCTCTCCTTCTTCCCGACTCAGCTGCATGTGTTGTATTTGTGGCTGAATATGGTTCATTAATGTGTGTTATATATGTTGGGCTTGGACCCAACTTGGTTCCGGTCCAAACCGTTAGCTTTTTTGGCCAATTTGGCCCAACTTTGGGCCAAACCTTTAAAATTAGTGCCTGGTTTTCAATTTTAATTATTTTTTCCTATGTTTTTCTACAATTTTTACTATTCTCACATAGTACCAGATAGGTTTAAGTCAGTACTGCCGGCTAATATACCGGTACGTGTTTTTACACAATTTTCCATAGAAAATTACATTTTTCAACTCAGAAAAGTCTACTGAATCCAAAAATTATATTTAAATTTTCTAATTAATATTCTAAATTTTTGGATCCTATTTTGGATAATTAAATTAATATAATTAAGCGGCTAATTAATTACGGTTCTTACAGAGGAGGCTCACAATTCTAAATACACCGTTCATCTAGGCACTAATTAGATGTACCAAGATTTGAAGCAATTATTTTAGTGGAAATGTATAAAAAAAATGTAAATACTTTTGTTTCCCACTACTTGACTTGCCAACAAGTTAAAGCTGAACATCACAAGCCTACAGAATTGCTACATCATATTGAGATACCCGAATGAAAATGGGAGAGAATTATCATGGACTTTGTATCTACTATCTAGTTTACCTCGTAGTTTTAAGGGCTACGATTCAATTTCGATGATAGTAGATAGAATGACGAAGTTAGCTCACTTTCTTCCTTTGAAAACTACTTATGCTGTAGCTCGATATGCTAAGCTTCATAGAGCCCAAGTGTCCATTATCTCAGATCGCGACCACAATTTAACTCTCATTTCTGAAAATTCAATCAAAATGTGCTTGGAACAAAAGTAGATCTTAGTACAGCCTTCCGTCTACAGACGGACAGATAATCTGCGGGAACAATTCAAATTTTAGAAGATATGTCGAGATGTTGTGTTTTAGATTTTGGTGGAAATTGGGATAGCTAGCTACCTTCAATTGAGTTTTCTTATAAAAATAGTTATCAAGTCAGTATTTAAATGACACCATTTGAAGTTCTTTATGGAAGGGATGTAGATCACCAATTATATAGCTTGAGGTTGGAGAGTGATAAACCCCAATTTTGTAGTTTATTTTATGCTTAATTGAGGGGATTTTATCACCTTTTCTCACATTTATTCAATGATATAGCATGGTTTTGTAATTCTCCCTTAAATTGTGCTTAAGTATAAAAACATGCTTTTTAGGCCCTAAAATTGGTGATTTTAATTCACCTTAATTCCATTCGATGCCTTGATGTTTTGTTGAGTGATTTCAGGTTCATAAGGCAAGTATCGGATGGAAGAAGTGAAGAGAAAAGCATGCAAAGTGGAGAATTCATGAAGAAATGAGCATTTGGACAATTGAGGGCCACGCGCACGCGTCATCCACGCGTACGCGTGCATTGAAGACTTGCAAGCCACGCGCACGCGTCACCCACGCGTACGCGTGAGTAGGAGTTTTGGCCAGCGACGCGTACGCGTGACCCATTCGTACACGTGACGCTTGGGACGTGACTCACTTAAAGTGGAATCACTGGGGGCGATTTTTAAGCTGCCCAGGCCCAAATCCAACTCGTTTCTGAGGGTATTTCATGCAGAATTGAAGATTGAGCAAAGGGGGGGGGGGAGCAATTAGTGGTAGCTTGGCATCATGTAGTTTAGTTTCTAGAGAGAGAAGCTCCCTTTTCTCTCTAGAATTAGGGTTCTTAGGCTTATTTCCATCTTAGATCTAGGTTCAATTTATTGTTCTCATCTTGTTTTCTTTACATTTTCATGCTCTAGTAGTTTGATTCTCTTAGTTTTCATGTTAATTTCCCCTTTATGCCTCTTTTATGTTAATGAACTCATGTTGGATTTGGATCTCTTTTGATGCAATTGATGTTTGATGTTCTTTTATTGATGACTTGAGTTGTTGTTATTAATTTCCTTGCAATTGGTAGTTGTTAGCTTTTATGCTTCCTTGCAATTTACTATGCTTCCCTTTTATGCCTTCCAAGTGTTTGACAAAATGCTTGGAAGGATGTTAGAGTATATTTTGAGCATTCTTGGCTTAGAAAGAGGAATTAGGCAATCTTGAGTCATGAATACCCAACTCATGTTGGTGATCTAGAGTTGTTAGCTAGTATTATTTTCGTTGACTCTAATCTCTTGCTAATTCAATTAGTGAGTTGATTAGGACTTTTGGATTGAGATTAGCTAGTCTTGTTTGACGTTCTCTCAATGTGAAGATAATTTATACCTTCTTCCATTGCTAGAGATGACGAAATAAGATAAATTTTTGTTAATCATTGTTATTAGTGACTAGGATAGAAAGCCTATGATCTCAACCCTTACCATGAATGTCTCTCTTTATTAATTACTTCCTTTAATTGTTTTCTTTACATTTCTTGTCATTTACTTTCTTGCCCCTTTTATAAATCAAACCTCCCGTATTCCTTCATACCAATAATCATTCACTTCATTGCAATTCCTTGTGAGACGATCCGAGGTTTCAATACTTCAGTTATTTTTATTGGGGTTTGTACTTGTGACAACCAAATTTTTGTTGTGAGAATTGTTTGTTGGTTTGGAGCTATGCTTACAACGAAGTTCTTATTTCTATAAGAGAAATTCCAGACCGACACGACGATTCCTCATTATCAAAATGGCACCGTTGCCGGGGAATCGCAATGGTGTTATGTTATTGGCTATTGTAAATATGTGAATATGTTTGCCTTTTTCTTATTTGTTAGTTTTTGTTAGTGTTCTGAGGGTTACCTAAAACTGTAGGTCGATCTCGGATGAGATCTTCTGTACTGGTCGGAGATGACGTGTCTGGTTGGCTGGTGGCGGCCAGAGCTGTTGTGTCCGACTTGTTGGACTGGCTGCACTTCTGATCCTTTGTCACCGGAGGGTGGGGGTTACCTGCAAGAGACTCCAATGCTTAAGTTAGCATGGGTATTAAGCAGGTTTATTGTAGAATCAGAGTATGAGTTATACCTGGGTGTTCTAGTGTATTTATAGTAGTGTGGGCTGACCTTTCTGATAAGATAAGTTAGTTATCTTGTCTTATCTTATCTTATTTTGGGTGAAGTCAGCTTATCTTCAAGGTAACCGCCTTTATCTCTGTAGGCTTGGATTGCCTTTGGATTTGGGTCGTGTTCCTCTATTTGGGCCCTTTATTGGGCTTTCCTGTTGATTTAGCCGATCTCTTTAAGAAGAGATCGGATTGTCGGACCTGAAGAGGTCGGTTGCCATGTCACTAAACATCCCGGGTCGGACAGCTCGACCCAGGGTATGAACAGTACCCCTGCTTGAGCTCGGTCTTCTACTTTGAGGTTGAGTTTTTTGACTTCGAACTTTTTATAGTGAAGCCGAACTCGAGCACTTTTGCCGATTCTTTTCTTTGTAGAGCTTTTTGAATGTAGAACGTTTTTCCTCTAAAAGCGCGCGCTTTTGTATTAGCGCTTTGTTATAGGGAACGTGCGAGGGTTTAATACCTGAATTAATTGGTATTAATTGCCCCGTTGCTTTATTTTGAATTTTGCTTCCTCAGAAAAATGGTTTCTCTTCTTCTTTTTTCTTTGTAACGCCTTCGTTCTCTCTCTCTCTCTCTCTGTCTTTTCTTGCGTTGCGATATCTTCCAGCGATTCCTTCCTTTCTACTTCTTTCGGAGCTTCTCATTTTTCCAGGTTAGTTCCATTTTGCAATTACTTTTTTCTTTCGTTGCTTTAGCTTTGGCTTTGTGGCGAAGTTTTGATTTTGCTTGGAGAAAGTTTGGATCTTTCTGTTTTTGTTGCGCCTAATTGCTGTTGTATTGTGTGTTCTGAGAGTTTCTTCGTCTTTCGTATGAACTTTTTCACCTTTCCTGTTGCTTGATGCTTTTAGGGCTTTTGCATGTTATCACCGTTTCTGCTTGTGCTTTCGATGATGGTTTTTGTTTGATTCTGGAGAAAAGGCTGTGTCTTTGACCATTCTCTGCTTGACATGTTTGGTGTTGTCGAAACTTTTTGTAAAAAGATAATGGCTTTGATGACTTTTTGTACTTTTTTGTGTTTTGTCTTTCTCCTATGAAAATGCTTTCTGTTTAAAATCTTCTTTTTTGTTTGGGGGATGCTGAGACATAAGCTGTAGATTTTTCCTGAAACCTTGCTTTGCCACTGCCTCCAAAGGATGCCCCAGGACTTTGGTTTGAGTCTTGGGGTTTTCCTTTTCTGTTTGTTCGTCTGTATCATATTAGTCGAGTTACTTTGCACCTCCTCCGAGATATTTTTTAGTAATCTAATCTTCTTTTTTTTGTAGGATTAGTTGGCCTCATGTCTTCTCGCAATAACGTTGTAGAGATGTCTTCCAAAGTTCCCGAGGGGATGTTCGATTGGCTGGACTCCCTTGTCCTAATGTGTGTCTCTGTCGTGGATGCTGAATTTTGTGTAGAGCTAAGGAAACATCATAGGATTTGTGGTAACAGTGCTCGGGAGAGGGATTATGAGCTTGTAGCTCCCGACTCTGATGAGAGGGCTTGTTTTCCTACTTCCGTCGAGGGGGAGCGTCCCTTTTTCTATGCCTATGAATATTTCTTTAGCCAGTTGGACATTACCTTTCCTTTACTGCTTTCGAAACCGATTTGTTGTGGTCTTGTAATATTGCCCCATCCTAGCTTCATCCGAATTCATGGGGTTTTATCAAGATTTTTCAACTGCTTTGCCAAGAGTTAGGCATAATACCTTCCCAGACTCTTTTCCTCTATCTTTTTATATCTGCCAAGCCTGGAGGTTCCTCCAAAAAGAAAGCTTCCTGGGTTTCGTTCAGGTCGGCCCAGGGGCATAAAGTTTTTGCCATGTATGATGAGTCTTTTAAAGATTTTAAGAATTATTTCTTCCGAGTTCGTGCTGTTGAGGGGGTCCGCCCCTTTTTTCTTGATGAGAATGACGAGCCTGCTTTCCCTCTAGAGTGGCAAAAGAATGTGAGAGTGTCTCGCTATACATGGGAGATGCTTGATGAGGTTGAGCGGGCTTTTGTAGTTGTTCTTGAAGATTTGTGGGGGGAACCACCCCATTTGGATACAAAAAGATTTTTGAGTGATCCATCTTTGGTTCGAACTGCTTTGGGTACTATCTGACTTATTTCTATACTTATTTCTTAGTTTTTCTTCTCCTAAGTTGTAACTCGTCATTATGGTTGATTCTGTATTTTCAGAGATGTCAAAAAACAATGATTCCATGAAGGCCTACAAGAAGGCGAAGAAGGCTGCTGCTGCTCAAAATATCTCGGCCAAGGCGGCCGGAGAGGGATCTTCTCAAGTTTCAGTGAAGCTGCCCGTGCCGAGTTCTCCTGGGCCGAGGAAGGTGGTCCCCACTCCTCGAGTTCGTCTGACTGATCCTCCACAGATTTCTGCCACTACTTTTGGTGCTCCTCCCAACAAGAAACAAAAAACAATAGAGGCCTTTAACCTTGACGCCCCTCATTTTAATGCAATCGAGTTCGTAGATCAGCAAATCGGTCCCTACGGTGCCCTCCCCATGGATGATGTATCAATCCTTCGCCATCTAGATTTTATGACCCAAAACAGTGTTAAAATGGCATATATGGGGGCTGCCATGTACCGAACTGCTCAGAATCTTCCTCTCCATGCCACCAAAGAATTTATGGAGGAGGCTAAACAGAAGTTCGACCGGATGAAGGGCCTGAAGGAAGAGCTTGAGGTAAAGGTAGCCAAATTGGAGAAGGATCTGGAAAACGAAAAGGCGAGTTCCCTTGCTCTGGCGGCTTCTGTGCGGTTGGCCGAGGACACGACATTGAGGCATAAGGACAGTTATGTTACATCTTATCGGGAGGTAGTGCGTCTAAGAGAGGAGTTGGAGTCTGCCCGAGTAGACTATTCCGAGCTCCAAGGTCACCTCATCGGCAGCGTGAACGCTGCCTATGATAATTTAAAAGAGCATGTTCAAGTTCTTGCTCCTGAGGTTGACCTTACTCTCTTTAGCTTGGACAATGTTGTGAGGAATGGTAAGATTGTCCTCGACGACCAAGATCATGATGTTGATCCACCCCCTGTGCTTTCTGCCAAGGTGTCCGCTTCTACAGTTCCTCCGGTTGAGGTTGGTCATTCTGTTTCTGATTCGGACTGTCAGATCTTGAACCGGGATGATGGTACCGTGGATGCTATGCCTCTCTAGGCTCGCCCTCCTTCACCCCAAACTGATGCTGCTAAAAAGTCTTCTAATCTTTAGCTGAGTTTTCTTTGGATATTTGCGTAGTTGGCCCGACTTGTGGGCTTTAAAACTCTTTATTTTGTATAGTTGAATATTTTGCTGACTGCTGGTACTCCCTTTGGTTGCTTGTTTAGCAACTTTTGTTTTTAAAAAACAAGTAGCTTTCAAGCTTTTGGGCTTGACCCTGAAGCTTTATAATATTGTATTCTATGGCATGCTTGTTTACACTTGTCTTGGCACCTTTCTGGGTTTTTAGAATACTGGAGCCTTGCTGCTCAGCCTCTTTGAACTGCTTTGTACTTGGAGGTCGTAGATGCGTGGATCCAATTCGTATTTCGGTTTGCTTGCTCTTACTTGTATTTATCCATAACCGATTTCTTTACATCGTCCTTTTCCAAGTTATTTTTGTAGTCCTCTTTTTTGGACCTTTATCAGGTCTCTTTCAGGGACTACTTTTATAACTTGTTGGTTGTAGGAGATCGACTTCTTTGCGTCGTCTTTTTCCAAGTTATTTTTGTAATCCTCTTTCTTGGACCTTTGTCAGGTCTCTTTCAGGGATTACTTATATAACTTGTTTGTAGGAGGTCGACTTCTTCATGTTGTCCTCTTCTAAGTTATTTTTGTAATCCTCTTTCTTGGACCTTTGTCAGGTCTCTTTCAGGGATTACTTTTATAACTTGTCCGTTGTAGGAGACCGACTTCTTTATGTCGATCTCTTCTAAGTTATTTTTGTAATTATCTTTCTTGGACCTTTGTCAGGTCTCTTTCAGGGATTACTTTTATAACTTGTCCGTTGTAGGAGACCGACTTCTTTATGTCGATCTCTTCTAAGTTATTTCGTAATCCTCTTTCTTGGACCTTTGTCAGGTCTCTTTCAGGGATTACTTATATAACTTATTTTTGTAGGAGACTGACTTCATTAGGTCGATCTCTTCTAAGTTATAGCAATTCCTCTTTTATAGGGTTGGCCAGACCTCTTTCCAGGGATTTGCTAATAACTTGGGTTGACTCGGTCCGACTTCTTAACGTCGGCCAGTCTTTAAGTTATTATTTAGCAATTCATAAGACCTCGTCAGGTTCTTTTTTCGGATCACTTTCGATAACTTCTTGCATTATTCTGTGTTCATATTTGCCGATTTATAGAAGGTGGTTTCTATCTTTGTTTGTTCGACCTTTAGATGAATCGCGTTTTCATCTCTATTGGTCTTTATCGTGATCATGCAGTGAATCTGTTTTTCACTTTCTGCCGATCTGTTGCTTTATAATCGGACGATAAATGCTTCAGATTAATGCGTCTTGAGAATTTGTGGAATATCTAAAAATATATTTTTTTCAAAAGAAAGTGAAAATATATACATACGGGAGTTTTTCATCCCTTTAAATCGGATAATTTCTGGATTTCGATTTGGTGCCTCGTTAAAAAATCTTTTCAGGAAAAAGAGTGCATTTGAGATTTTTTACCTTCTCTAGCTATAGTACCTTCTTAGGTTGCAGGCGTGCCATGATCTGGGAAGCTCTCGTCCATCGAGTTCGGATAGTCTGTAGTAGCCCTTTCCAAGTACTTCTATGACTCGGTAGGGTCATTTCCAGTTTGCTGCTAGCTTTCCTTCTCCGGGTCGAGTTGTTCCAATATCATTTTGGATTATGATGAGATCATTTTTAGCAAAACCTCTTGGCACTACCCTTTGATTATATCTCAAATCCATTCGTCACTTTAGCGCTTCTTCCCTGATCCGGGCACTTTCTTGGATTTCCGGAAGTAGGTCGAGCTCTTCTCTTTGAAGTTGAGAATTGGCTTCTTCATTGTAGTGGACTACTCTAGGCGACCCTTCCTCGACCTCTACTGGGATCATTGCCTCCACTCCGTATGCTAGTCGAAATGGTGATTCGTTTGTGGTGGAATGTGACGTTGTTCGATACGCCCATAGGACTTGTGGAAGTTCTTCGGCCCAAGCTCCCTTTGCAGCTTGTAGTCTCCGTTTCAACCCAGCCAATATGACTTTGTTGGCAGCTTCGGCCTGTCCATTGGCTTGAGGATGTTTGACGGAGGTGAACTGGTGTTTTATGTTCAGATCGGCTACTAACTTTCTGAAGCCTGCATCTGTGAATTGGGTGCCATTGTCCGTGGTGATGGAATATGGAACCCCGAACCTTGTAACAATGTTCCTATATAGGAATTTCTGGCTTCTTTGAGCAGTGGTGTTGGCTAGGGGCTCTGCCTCGATCCACTTTGTGAAATAGTCTACCCCTACTATGAGGAATTTGACTTGTCCTGATCCCTGGGGGAAAGGTCCGAGGAGATCAAGTCCCCATTTTGCAAATGGCCAAGGTGAGGTTACGCTGATGAGCTCTTCTGGTGGGGTGATGTGAAAGTTGGCATGTTTCTGGCATGGTGGGCATGTCCTTACATACTCTGTAGCTTCTTTTTGTAGAGTTGGCCAATAAAATCCTGCCCAGAGTACTTTTTTTGTGAGAGCTTGTGCTCACAAATGCCACTGTGTACTTCCTCTAAAACTTCCCTTGTGTTGGAGGTCAGCACACATTTTAGTAGTGGTATTGAAATTCCTCTTTTATATAGGGTGTTATTTATGATGGTGTAGTACTGAGCCTCCCGTTTTAACCTCTTTGCCTCCTTCTCATTTGTGGGGAGTGTTTCTGTTTTGAGGTAATTAATTATGGGGGTCATCCATCCTTGATCCTGACTTGTTATGGCTAGAACTTTTTCCTCTTCCGAGATTGATGGATTCTGCAGCATTTCCTGGATGAGGCTTCTATTGTTGCCCCCTGGTTTGGTGCTGGCTAGTTTTGAGAGTGCATCAACTCGGGCATTTTGTTCACGGGGTATGTGGCAGATCTTATATTCCCCGAGTTGTCCGAGCTGTTCCTTGGTTTTATCCAAATACTTTTTCATGGTGGGATCTTTGGCTTGGTAGCTCCCTGTTATTTGTGAGGTGACTACTTGTGAATCGCTGAAGATGTTGAGTTTTTGAGCTCCAACCTCCTTAGCCAGCTTCAAACCAGCTAGTAACGCTTCATATTTCGCCTGGTTGTTTGAGGTCGGGAACCCAAATTTGAGGGATAGCTCAACTTGGGTTCCTTGGTTGCTTTCAATTATCACACCTGTGCCGCTTCCAGTCTTATTTGAAGACCCGTCCACGTAGAGATTCCATTCTGTGGGGGTTTCCAGGATATTTGTGAATTCTGCGATGAAGTCGGCCAAGTATTGTGATTTGATGGCTGTCCGAGCTTCATATTGGAGGTCGAACTCGGATAACTCGACTGCCCATTGTAAAATTCAGCCTGCTAGATCTGTTTTCTGCAGTATCCCTTTTATGGGCTGGTCGGTCTGAACTTTAATGGTGTGAGCCTGGAAGTACGGGCAAAGTCGTCGAGATGTCAGTATGAGAGTGTAGGCGAACTTTTCTATTTTTTAGTAGTTCAGCTCGGATCCCTGCAGCGCTTTACTAATGAAGTATACAGGTTGTTGCCCTTTGTCGTCCTCTCGAACCAGTGCTGAGGCTACTGCCTGACTTCCTACTGTAAGGTATAATACGAGTGGTTCTTCCTCTCGTGGTCAAGTTAGGATAGGTGGTCGTCCCAGAAAATTTTTGAAATCCTGGAAGGCTTGCTCGCATTCCATTGTCCATTCAAACTTCTTTCATTTCCTTAAAGTGGCATAGAAGGGGAGGGATCTTATCGCTGATCCCGCTAAGAATCTGGATAAGGCTGCTAATCTCCCGTTGAGTTGTTATACCTCTCTGACACAAGTCGGGCTCTTCATGTTGAGTATGGCCTGGCATTTGTCCGGGTTTGCTTCAATTCCTCTTTGCGTGAGCATGAAACCTAAGAATTTGCCCACTTCTACTGCAAAGGTGCATTTTGCGGGATTGAGTTGTATGTCATGCTTCCTTATAGTGTCGAACACCTGAGCCAGGTTGGACAGTAATGTCTCTTTGCTTTGTGTCTTTATTAACATGTCGTCCACGTAGACTTCCATGATTTTTCCAATATGATCTAAAAAGAATTTATTCATTAGCCTTTGATACGTAGCTCCCGCATTCTTGAGACCGAAAGGCATCACTATGTAGCAGTAATTTACTTTTGGTGTTAAAAACGAGGTCTTTTCTTGATCTGGTGGATACATGGGGATTTGGTTGTATCCGGAATATGCATTCATAAACGAGAGGTATCTATATCCGGATGAAGCATCTACCAGAGCATCGATACTTGGGAGTGGGTAAGGATCTTTTGGGCAGGCTTTGTTGAGATCGGTGTAGTCAGTGCACATTCGCCATTTCCCATTTGATTTTTTCACCAAGACGACGTTAGCTAGCCATAGTGGGTACTTGACTTCTCTTATGAATCCTGCCTCCAGTAGTGCTTGTACCTGTTCTTCCACAGCTTGGGATTGTTCTGGCCCAAGTTTTCTTCGTCTCTGCTGTACCGGCCGAGATCCTGGATAGACCGCCAACTTGTGACTCATTAGCTTGGGGTCTATGCCTGGCATGTCTATAGCTTTCCATGCGAAGAGATCGACATTATCTCGTAAGAACTATACTAATAATTCTTTTGCGTTTCCTTTCAGGACCGTGCCAATATTAGTTGTTTTGTCCGAGGTGTCTCCGATCTGAACTTTCTCTACCTCTCCTTCGGGCTGTAGACGGAGTTCTTCTCGTCTCTGAACTCCACCAAGCTCAATTGTATGGAACTCTTCTCCTCTGCCTCTAAGGTTTAGACTTTCGTTATAACAGTGGCGTGCCATCTTTTGATCTGCTTTTATTGTAGCTATCCCTTCTGTAGTTGGGAATTTCATGCATAGATGTGGAGTTGAGACAATTGTGCCGAGTTGATTTAGTGTTGTCCGACCTATTAGGGCATTGTAGGCTGAACTCACGTCGACCACGATGTAGTCTATCTTGAGTGTTCTGGATTGTTTCCCTTTTCCGAAGGTTGTATGTAGTGACACGTATCCCGGTGGTTGTACTGGGGTATCACCCAGTCCGAACAGGCTGTTCGGGTATGCTCTAAGCTCCTTTTCTTCTAATCCGAGCTTGTCGAAGGCAGTTTTGAATAAGATGTCAGCGGAGCTCCCTTGGTCTATTAATGTGCGGTGGAGATTGGCGTTCACCAGTATGATGGTGATGACCATGGGATCGTTGTGTCCTGAGATGACACCTGATGCGTCTTCTTTGGTGAATGTGATTGCAGGGATGTTGGGTGCTTCCTCCTTTCCTTTAACATGATATACTTCTTTGAGATATATTTTGCGGGATGACTTGGAGATTCCTCCTCCTGCAAATCCTCCGTGTATCATGTGGACATGTCTTTCTGGCATACGAGGTGATCGCTCAGCTCGTCCGACATCTTCATCCCTTCGTCTTTTTCTTTGCTCATCATCTCGGATGGCCAGGTACCGATTTAGTTTTCCTTCTCTTACTAATTTTTCTATTCACAGTATTCGTTCCGATTTTCTCCTCCTCTTTTGCCTTTGAGTGGTCGAGCTGGGGGTATCTTTTCTATGTTACAGACTTCTTTGTAAATATCCACCAGGGACACCCGAAGAGGGGTGTAATTATGATACTTTTTTAATTTTTCCCCCATTCGATCTTCCTTCTTCTTGGATTCTTTTATCTTTATCTCGGTAGGTGAAACCGGATTTCGAGGCCTCCCCAAGTCGGGAATTTTCTTCCATGTTGATGTACTTCTCTGCCCGCTCTTGCACCTCATCCAGAGTTGTGGGGTATTTCTTTGATATAGATTGGCTGAAAGGTCCCTTTCGTAAGCCGTTGATGAGGCCCATGATGGCAGCCTCTGTTGGCAAGCTTTGTATATCCAGGCATATTTTGTTGAATCTTTCCATGTAGTTGTGAAGACTTTCCCGATCTCCTTGCCTGATTCCTAGTAGACTAGGGGCGTGCTTAGCCTTGTCTTTTTGGATGGAGAATCTGGCCAAGAACTTTTTGGCTAGGTCGTCAAAGCTTGAGATGGACTTAGGAGGTAAGTTGTCGAACCATCTAATTGCTGTCTTCGTGAGAGTCGTTGGAAAAGCTTTGCAGCGAACGGCGTTTGAGGCGTCAGTGAGGTACATTCTGCTTCTGAAGTTACTGAGGTGATGGTTGGGATCTGTAGTGCCATCATACAAAGTCATATCCGGAAGTTTGAAGTCTTTAGGGATTTTAGTCTTCATGATTTGCCTAGTGAATGGATCTTGATCCTTGCGAGAGTTGTCCTCAGGGGTGGTCCGGGTAGCCTTTGCTTTGAAATCGGCTTCAAGTTGTAGGAGTTTATCTTCTAATTCTCGATGTCGTCTTACCTCTCTTTGTAGATCCTTGCCGACTTCTTGCTGGTACTGGCTTTCTTTTTCGAGTTGCTTTAGACGATCTTAAAGTGCTTCTATTACTCCTGGGTGTGATGAGTTTTTGTCTCCGTTAAATTCCGGAGTGTCCTTTGGTGTGGCACCCGTGTTTTTGTGCGGCGTTCTGTCCTCTAGATCTGAGTTGTGGTCGTTATCCTGTTCGTCTGCCATGGTGATTGGATGACTTCCAGGTCTCTGGCAACGGCGCCAATGTTCCGAGGGTTACCTGAAACTGTAGGTCGATCTCGGATGAGATCTTCTGTACTGGTCGGAGATGACGTGTCCGGCTGGCTGGTGGCGGCCGGAGCTGTTGTGTCCGACTTGTTGGACTGGCTGCACTTCTGATCCTTGGTTACTGGAGGGTGGTGGGTACCTGCAAGAGACTCCGATGCTTAAGTTAGCACGGGTATTAAGCAGGTTTATTGTAGAATCAGAGTATGAGTTATACCTGGGTGCTCCAGTATATTTATAGTAGTGTGGGCTAACCTTTCTGATAAGATAAGTTAGTTATCTTGTCTTATCTTATCTTATTTTGGGTGAAGTCAGCTTATCTTCAAGAGAACCGTCTTTATCTCTGTAGGCTTGGATTGCCTTTGGATTTGGGTCGTGTTCCTCTATTTGGGCCCTTTATTGGGCTTTCCTGTTGATTTGGCCGATCTCTTTAAGAAGAGATCAGATAGTCGGACCTGAAGAGGTCGGTCGCCATGTCGCTAAACATCCCGGGTCGGACAGCTCGACCCAGGGTATGAACAGTTAGGTTTAGGACTTTGTTGCTTATTTTCTTAGCTTTTGTTTTTTGTTTGCCACTATGAATTCTCATCCCTTTAGCTATGAGTTTGGTTCAAATTCTGTTGTAGGAAATGGGAACTACAATGGCAACATGCATCAAGGATGGAACAATCAAGGATGGAAGGAGCCTCAAGGGATTGATCACCCTTCTTGGCAACAACAACCTCCGGTTTCTTATAGGTATAATTCCAATCCTAATGCATATCAATCTAATGGATGTGGTGACCCTTATTGTGATTGTCAACAACCACCACCATATGCCTATGAACCACCTCCTCAACATGGTTTTGAACCACCACACTCACAAGCCCCTTATCACCAAACACCTCAATATGACCCTAATCCTTATCCACCATACCAACCACCTTTTGAGCCATATGAACCATACATAGAACCACAACAATTCCAACACAACTACTCCCCAGAACCACCTCCATATACACCATCTCCATACCCTTACCAAGATGAACCACCTTCCAATTATGAACCCTTTCCCCCAAACCATGAACCCTCTCTTCCACTACCACCTTCATTGGACCAACCTCTCCAACCCCTATGGCAAAAACAACAAGAACTTCTAATTCGTTGCCAAAAGCAAGGAGAGGTGTTGGCTAACTTAACCAAAGCAATAAACCAAATGGCATCAATATGCTCAACTATCCAAGACACCTTTTTTGCGAGATATGGAGGATTAGTTGAAGAGCACAATGAGAAGGAGAATTTGGAGCTTCAAGGTGAAGAAGGGGAGTTAAAGCAAGAATTGTCACAAGAGGAGGAAGTTGAGATAATTGAGCCGGAAGAAGTGGTTGAAGATCTAGGAGATGTTGGAAGTCCATGGGAATGTAGCATCATAGAGCCCTCTTCCAAGAAGCTTGACATTGATGTTGAGGAGGGTGCGCAACCTCCAAAGCATATCATGGTGGAAGACTTTGAAGAGGTTGATCAAGAAATGGATTCAATCAATGAGGAATTCCTATCTATAATTGAATCATCCCCCATTGGACATGAAATTGAGATCAAAGAGGAAGATGTTGAAATTGAGGAAGCTTGCAAAGAGGTGGAGGTAGTCGAAGAAGAGCATAAGGGAATGAAACTTGCAAGATCATTAGAACTACCCCTTCTTAAGTCACCATCCTACATAACATTCAAGTGGATAAAATTCTTATCCCTAAGCCTTACTTTCTCACTTGAATATGGTTTGATTGAATCTGATGGTCAACTTGGAGCTCTTTGTGGAGTTAAGAGTAGGAGAGAGTTGTGTGGTGGTTGGAAACATCACTCTAAGTTCATGATGGTAGCATGCTCAAAGTTGAATAGTAATAGTTGGTGTAGAACCAAATTGCATGGGTCTAGGAAGTTGTTTGGAGGCTTCATTGAGAATTTGGCTTGTCTACCACACAAGTGGAACCATGATGATCAATTAGAAGATGGGTGTGAAAATAAGATATGGGATCCCGGATCGCAACATGAAGACCAATTTTGGGAGCTCATATCTTGGGAAGAACCTCACCCAAGTTTGGTGAAGATGGTTGGAAATTCTGACAACCAATTGGAGAGCAAGCATTCTTGGAGTTTCAAGGATGAATACAAGCATAAACCACCTTGACAAGGAGCCTCCCAAATGTCCAACTTAAGGACTTAGACTAAAAGTGCTAGGTGGGAGACACCCCACCATGGTAAACTCTTTCCATTCTCTTGTATATGTAATCAATGAATGAATTGGGTTGCCATTGTAGGTAGTTTTCTTCTTTGTATACTCTTGTTTTAGTATTTTAGTTGTTAGCTTGTTTGATTAGATTTGTGCCTTAAGTTCTAGAGTAGTTATTGCTGAGTAGTGTTTTACTTGAAGTGTAAGTTTTGTTTGTTTTATCTTTCCAAAAACCAAAAAGATTTGTTGTTAAATTTGAATTTTGATTGTTTTTTTTTTTAAAAATGGGGTGTCCACACGCAAGCGTGGAGCACGCGTGGGCGTCGATTGCATTTTTACAACTCCTGGTACAAAAACCAGAGAGTTATGCAAAGTTTGTGCGAGAACTGTGCGACGACCCACGCGTACGCGTGGATGACGCTTACGCGTCATCTGCATTTTCTGCGTCCCACGCGTACACGTGAACGACGCTTACGCGTCGATTTACACTCCTTCCTACCGACACGTACGTGTTGCCGAAGCGCGCGCGTCGCCATCTGCGCCCTGCTTCCTCTGTTATGCTCTATTTCCTTTCCTCTTTTCTTCCCTTCTTTCTTCTTTCTTCTTTCTCCTTTCTCCTTCTTCCCTTTTTTTTTCTTTTCTTTTTCCTTCTCCTCTCCTTTCTTCTTCCTTTCTTACTTTTCTTTTATTGTCTCTTTTCAAATTTCCACTTCTCATTTTTCTTATTTTTTTATTCTCTTTTATTTATTGCATTTACCTATTTTCATTAATTACATTTTAATTTTGTTTTTATAGCTTGTTCCTCTTTTCTTTTCTAAGTTTCTTATTTTAATAATGGTGTTGGATTCTCTTACTCAATTGTTGAGAATTCTTAGATTATCTTGGTGTTTCTTGACTTGTTTAATATTGTTGGGTGATGAATCTTTCTAAGTCAATGCTTAATCTTTTATGACCCTTGTGTTCTTTGTGCATTGATATGAACTTGCATGTCTTTCATGACCCACTCTTTCTTGTTTGAACTTGATGCTCAACATGCTCTTCATGTTATTCACTTATACTTTAAATTCCCTCTTGCATCAAGTATGAGTTGATATGCCCTCTGCCTATATTGCTCTCTCACTTACATGCGTAACTAACATGTAGTGAGAACCTTACTTGTATTTGGTATTATCCCCCGCCTATGTTCTATTGCTTTGATATCTTTGTTGTAGGCTTAGTTTTCTTTCTTTTTCTTTCCTTTTAGGTTGGCCACCAAGAGGGAAAGGAAAAGCTTCAAAATGGGGGCAACAAACAAGTCCACCTGCACAATCCTTTGAAGAAGCTCATTAGTTGTGGCAACCCGTCCACCTTGCTCTTCTTTGCATGCACTGAGGACGGTGCAATCTTCAAGTGTAGGGAGGTCGTCCGACCGATCTCCATGGGTAACAATTTCCTTTTTCAACACCAATTCTTAATTTTCTTTGTAGTTAGTTGTTGCATTGCATGATAGGTTGCATATTAGTTAGAATTTGAACATATTTTACTACTTCTTTCTTATTAGGACTACTTGGTTAGGGTGATGATTTCTTTTCCAAGAAACTATTTTTAAGGCACCCTACCAATTTAATTTGAAATTTTTTTTGTTGAATTTGCTTGAAGAATTTATTTTGGAACATGGTTTTTGAGCTAAGAACACAAGCATGTGAGTTTTGAGCCCAATGGCGTGGTTACATTATATAACCACTTATTTTCATTCTTGTGTGTATTATTCTCTTTTTATGATTGTAATCTTTGGTTTGTTTGATTCTTTATGTCCATTATTCCATGTATACATGCATTTATATGATTGAGGCCATCATTTCATTTAGCTCACTTACCCAAATAACCTACCTTTCATCAACCATTGTTAGCCAATTTTGAGCCTATTTAATCCCTTTTGTTCTTAATGTTAGCACATTACAAGCCTTGAAGCGAAAAATAAATATCCCTTAATTTGGATCTTTGATTAGCTTAGGCTAGTGAGAGTGTGTATTATTTGGGTGTGGGAAACATGGGACATTGGTTGAGGTAAAAGTGTATTTTTATTTTTGTTGAAAATCATGGGATTGGGTACGTGCTTATGCATTAAAAATGTAAAACCATATGCATTGATACGTTTGTATGTACTTTGTTGTGAAAAAAAATGTGAAAAAAAATGCAATAAAAAGGGGACAAAAATGCCCTAGAGTAAAGTAACAATAATAATGCATATGGAATGTGAATTAAAGAGAATGCATGAGTATGTGAAAAAAAAAAAGTGGGAATCATGGGTAGCTAGGTATTGTTTTAGAATTGTATAGGTGTTATATGTGTTGGGTGAGAGCTTAGGTTAATCAAAGATTCAGATTTCAAGCTCACTTGACCATATGCATCTTTACCTTTACCTTAGCCTCATTACAACCTATGAATAAGTCCTCATGATAAATGCATGCATGCATTGAATAATTGTTGATTGTTAGAAGAAAAATAAATCATAGAAAGCATGAGTAGAAGAGAACTGAGTGAATCGACCCTATACACTTGAGTGACTAGAGCGAATACACATCCGGTGAGGGTTCGATGCTCAATTCCTTGTTCTCGTCTTTCATGAGCTTTCTTCTTGCAAGTCTATTTGAACTTCATTTTGATATTTGAATTGGTAGGATTCATGAATCGTCATATGATCTTAGCCCTACTTGTTCATATATGTTCTTGGAGATTGATTTACTTTTAATCAAGTAGGTAGAATCCCTTTGCATTTAGTTGCATTCATATAGATAGGTGCATATAGTTTCTTTGCATTGAATAAATGTTCATACCCCTTTTTGTCCTTCTTTGTTCTTAGCATGAGGACATGCTTGGTTTAAGTGTGGGGAGATTTGATAAACCCCAATTTTGTGGTTTATCTTGTGCTTAATTGAGGAGATTTTATCACCTTTTCTCACATTTATTCAATGAAATAGCATGGTTTTGTAATTCTCTCTTAAATTGTGCTTAAGTGTAAAAACATGCTTTTTAGGCCCTAAAATTGGTGATTTTAATTCACCTTAATTTTATTCGATGCCGTGATGTGTTTGTTGAGTGATTTCAGGTTCATAAGGCAAGTATCGGATGAAAGAAGTGAAGAGAAAAGCATGCAAAGCGGAGAATTCATGAAGAAATGAGCATTTGGACAATTGAGGGCCACGCGCACGCGTCATCCACACGTACGTGTGGATTGAAGACTTGCAAGACACGCGCACGCGTCACCCACGCGTACACGTGAGTAGGAGTTTTGGCCAGCGATACGTACGCGCGACCTATGCGTCCGCGTGACGCTTGGCACGTGACTCACTTAAAGTGAAATTGCTAGGGGCGATTTCTGAGCTACCCAGGCCCAAATCCAACTTGTTTCTGAGGGTATTTCATGCAGAATTGAAGATTGAGCAAAGGGGGGAGCAATTAGTGGTAGCTTGGCATCATGTAGTTTAGTTTCTAGAGAGAGAAGCTCCCTCTTCTCTCTAGAATTAGGATTCTTATGCTTATTTCCATCTTAGATCTAGGTTCAATTTATTGTTCTCATCTTGTTTTCTTTACATTTTCATGCTCTAGTAGTTTGATTCTCTTAGTTTTCATGTTAATTTCCCCTTTATGTCTCTTTTATATTAATGAACTCATGTTGGATTTGGATCTCTTTTAATGAAATTGATGTTTGATGTTTATCTATTGATGATTTGAGTTGTTGTTATTAATTTCTTTGCAATTGGTAGTTGTTAGCTTTTATGCTTCCTTGCAATTTACTATGCTTCCTTTTTATGCCTTCCAAGTGTTTTACAAAATTCTTGGAAGGATGTTAGAGTAGATTTTGAGCATTCTTGGCTTGGAAAGAGGAATTCAGCAATCTTGAGTCATGAATACCCAACTCATGTTGGTGATCTAGAGTTGTTAGGTAGTATTGTTTCCATTGACTCTAATCTCTTGCTAATTCAATTAGTGAGTTGATTAGGACTTTTGGATTGAGATTAGCTAGTCTTGTTTGACGTTCTCTCAATGTGAAGATAATATTACACATTCTTCCATTGCTAGAGATGATGAAATAAGATATATTCTTGTTAATCATTGTTATTAGTGACTATGATAGAAAGCATATGATCTCAGCCCTTACCATGAATGTCTCTCTTTATTAATTGCTTCCTTTAATTGTTTTCTTTACATTTCTTGTCATTTACTTTCTTGCCTTTTATAAATCAAACCCCCCGTATTCCTTCATAGCCAATAACCATTCACTTCATTGCAATTCCTTGTGAGAAGACCCGAGGTTTCAATGCTTTGGTTATTTTTATTGGGGTTTGTACTTGTGACAACCAAATTTTTGATGTGAGAATTGTTTGTTGGTTTGGAGCTATGCTTACAATGAAGTTCTTATTTCTATAAGAGAAATTCCAGACCGACACGACGATTCCTCATTATCAAAATGGCACCGTTGCCGGGGAATTGCAATGGTGTTATGTTATTGGCTATTGTGAATATGTGAATATGTTTGCCTTTTTCTTATTTGTTAGTTTTTGTTAGGTTTAGGACTTTGTTGCTTATTTTGTTTGCTTTTTTTTTTGTTTGCCACTATGAATTCTCATCCCTTTGGCTATGAGTTTGGTTCAAATTATGTTGTAGAAAATGGAAACTACAATGGCAACATGCATCAAGGATGGAACAATCAAGGATGTGAGGAGCCTCAAGGGATTAATCACCCTTCTTGGTAACAACAACCTTCGGTTTCTTATAGGTATAATTCTAATCCTAATGCATATCAATCTAATGGATGTGGTGACCCTTATTGTGATTGTCAATAACCACCACCATATGCCTATGAACCACCTCCTCAACATGGTTTTGAACCACCATATGCTACTTAGGCCTTATCTGTGATGCATTGGAGCAGAAGTCGAAGCTATTCTGAAAATTGGTCAATCAATCAAATGTATATATTAAAAGAAAAGGGTTTTAAGTAAATAGTCAAAATGCTAATTTTACCTTTTCATGTTAAGAGCGTTGTCGAGTCTCTTAAACTATTCAAGTTAGAGTTAGTTTTTTAGTACTGCTTACACACTTGTCAAATACATTAGTACTATCGGCTGATCTTTCTTGTAGAAATTTGCATCCAGGTAGGTACCTTTTTTATGTCCCTATTCTTTTGTGATCGATACTTTTTTAGTTGAAAAATTATTTGACAATGTAAAATTATTTTATATTATCAACATATTAAAATTATTTTTTTTTCTAACAAATGCATAACATATATTAAGAAGTTCAAAAATACTCTAAAATGCATTATCATAAAAGCTAGTTAGAAGAAGCTAGTCATAACAAGAAAAAAATAGAAAAAAAAATTGACGAAAAAAATAGAAAATAAACTAATAATAGTATCTTTGTCCACTAAGGTTAGATATAGTCAATTTGACAATTCACTAAATCAGGGAGAATTCTTCAAGCCAATTCTAGTTCTCGATTAGCTTGAGTTCATCGGTACATTGGATCTAAGACTTTACTTCATTCTATGTTTAGAAAATCAAACAATACACAGTACAAATCATATTTGAATATAAAACTTTTTTCTCTTCTTATATGTATATTCTTTCTAATAATTTTGTTGAAAATTTGAGCATATGTCCTCTTTTTGAGAGCAACGCTGCTCACTTATTAATTATCATTATTGCTCCCAATACTAACTGTTTTTTACTTTTTAATAATAATTAGACGCATCCATATATATATAATACACACATAGAATTCAACTAATGGTTTATGCACTATAGAATTTTCAAATTTAGGAAGTAGATCAAAAGTGCACTAATTGAAGTGCCGGATCCAACATGATGCATGTCCCTTAGAATTTCAATGCAATTAAATTTCATTCTCTAATGCTGGATGCCCGTAAAGATCAAATAAAGCACGACATATGATAATGGGCGATTTCTTATTTGTGTTATCAACCACCTCACTTGAGAGAGATATTGAATTTAAAATATAAAAACCATAATCTTTCATACATCAATTTTTTAACTATATTCAACAATCTACTACCTATAGAGAACTACCAATTATATATGGTTTCCACCCAACCACATGCTGCATACATACACATCCCACGTAAATAATTTAGACAAATCTATACATGTCTTTAGTTAATGTGTTTGGTAATTTCACAAAACTCAATTGCATGTAATTTTTCTTTTATCTAATAAGTAGTTTGTAATTTTAATTAAATTGAATATAATAAGTAATTTGTTGAACTACCAACATGTTTTTTCGATACAATCTTATTGGTGGCCAACCTATTACTTGTGCTCTATGGGTTAGGATAACATTTTAGATTTTTTAAGTACAAGAATTAATTAATTAATTAATAGGTCAGAGCCATATATTAACAAATAACTATTTTACCTATGGGTTAGGATAACATTTTAGATTTTTTAATTACAAAAGTTAATTAATTAATAGGTCTGAGCCATATATTAACAAATAACTGTTTTACTTTATTTATTAAATTATTATTGGAAAAGTTTTTACCATTTTAGATAAAAAAAAAGATGCTTTACTATAATTAATTAGGGCAAGAAAAAAGTGTATGTAATTGAATTTTTCTACTAGATTCATAAAAACTCAAACAAACAATTGAATTATTATTATTGGACTCTATAACTAGCTAGGCATGTATAACACATTTTACGTACTTAATCGTACCAATTTATTCTATACCATACCAAATTTTCCTTTTATCATATAATTGTAGAAGTAAAACATATACTACATTTTTTGAGTCTCTACATCATTGCTTTCTATCATTGCAACTTTTCCCTTCTATTTATCATATGCATATGCATGTCTCATGTATGTATATATACATATAAATGAGCTTGCTTTAGATTTAGCATAAAACATTTCATTTCTTCAAGGACTTGCCTCCAGTATCAGAACACGTGTATTCAGGACAAAATATTTCACGAACCTTCTTCAAGAACCTGCTTCTAGTATCAGAACACCTGCCTTCAATATCAGAACACGTCCATTTAGCGTAAACATTTCATTTCTTCAAGGACTTGCCTCCAGTATCAGAACACGTACATTCAGGGCAAAATATTTCATGAACCTTCATCAAGAACTTACCTTTAGTATCAAAATACCCATACCAACCATGGCGATCAAGTTGTGAAAAGAGGAGTATCACTATTTCACATTTTGCTGGTTGAAGTCGATACCTGCATTGTGTACATGATCACTGGAGGTATTTTACACAATGCCAGAAGCAATTAGCTCAGCAGCAATATTTTACTTTTATCATCATGTACATATTGTTTCATACTAGTTACACATTTTCTTTTTTGTCATTGAACTTTGTTGTTCATTATGGGTGACTCTTTCAGCACCAGAGTTTCAAATGCATTGAGAGCTAAAAATCCAGGAGAGGCACGAGTGGCGGTCGTAGCTGCCATAACTCTTGCAGACTCGCAGGTTCTTCTGGTGAGCTCAATCATTTTTGGGTGCCAAAATATTTTTAAATTATGTTTTAGCTATGAGCAGGATGTGTTGGATTATATCACAGATATGACTCCCTTAATATGTGTCTCTATTATATTAGATACCTTACATGATATTATTTCAGGTTGACACTTTTTTTTTCCTCTTTGCATTATTATTCAATGACCAATTCATGTCTTTCTATGAAGTGTAACACTTGATCATGTTAATATATAGGTATTGCTAGAGGATGTGATTTCTAGAAGTTAGGAACACATGTCAACCTTGGAGCTTATTATGTTTTGGAAATTTTACTTGCTGCTATATTGGATTTTTGGGTACAGTTGAGAGAAAAAATCTTGTAGATTGAAATAATGAGTGGTACCCTCTGCCAAATAATTCTGCTTTTTCTCATTACAAGAAGAAAAAATTAGAAAAAATAGGTTTGTCCTCATTCTCCTAGTTCTTAGGATCCGTTTAGTTAATTGACTTCTTCTTCTATTATTTAGAATGTTTGGTTAACTGGTTTCATGACATGATACTAGAGCTCTATGTCCGAAAGGTCTAGAATTCGATCTTTAGTAAACTCTAAAAGTGAAAAAATAGCATAAGACAAAAAAATAAAGGAGAAAAGAAAGCCTATGCAAAAATCAAGCAAATTCAAAAAAGGCCCTTACTTGAGAAAAGTGTTAGAGATATAACCATTCATATTGCCTTCTTCTATTAGCTTAAACTTTTGGGATGAATGGTATCATGACAGAAAAGAATGTGAGTATTTTTCAAAATAAAACACTAGAGGTCACTAATATTAAGAATAAGTCATTCAAAAACTCATGTTTGATTTCATTAGTTGTTGATAAAAATATTTTTTAATTGTTACTTCATGCTATATGTTTTTTTTATTTGCATTGATATAGTCTAACACACCACTCTAATTTCTTTTATTAAGTAATATTTCCTGATTTCAAGAAATGATATCAAGCAAACAAATCTGATTATATTTATAGAGTTACATCTAAATACATAAAATCTTTAATTGTGTTATACTGCAGGCAATAAAGGCAAGAAAAATGGTATTTGAAAAAAGATTTTTTGTGTAACATGCATTAGTGTGAGGGGTTGGATTGGAGCAAATAAGGTAAAATCTTTGAATTTAAATCATTGTCCATTTGGCACTTAACCAATATTAAATGTTTTAGCTGATATTTAGTATGAATATGTGTTAGTGGAATTATCATGTGTTAGGACAAAATATTTGATGAACCTTGATCAAGGACTTGCCTCTAGTATCAGAACACCCACACCAACCATGGTGGTCAGGTTGTGAAAAGTGGAATACCACCATTTTGCATTTTGCTGGTTGAAGTCAACACCTGCATTGTGTACATGATCACTGGAGGCAATAGTCGTTGAAGTTGGCAAAATATTTCATGAACCTTTTTCAAGGACTTGCCTCCAGTATTAGAACACGTCTATTCAGCGTAAAACATTCCATTTCTTCAAGGACTTGCCTCCAGTATCAGAACACGTACAATCAGGGCAAAAGATCTCATATACTTTTTTCAAGGACTTACCTCTAGTATCAGAACACGTGCATTCAAAACAAAATATTTCATGAACCTTCTTCAAGAACTTGCCTCTAGTATTAGAACACCTGCACTAACCATGGCAGTCAAGTTGTGGAAAGCAAAGCACCACTATTTCACATTTTGCTAGTTGAAATCGATACCTGCATTGTGTACATGATCACCGTAGGCAATCTCCAAAATGGCAGAAGCAATTGGCTTAGTAGCAAGGTTTTACTTTTATCATCATGTACATATTGTTTCATACCAGTTACACATTTTCTTTCTTTTTGTCATTGAACTTTGTTGTTCTTTCTAGGTGATTCTTTCAGCACTAGAGTATCAAATGCATTGAGAGCTGGAAATCCATGAGAGGCACTAGTGGCGGTCGTAGCTGCCATGACTCTTGTAGGCTCACAGGCTCTTCTGATGAGCTCAACATCTTTTTTGTGCCAAAATGTTTTAAATTATATTTTTAGCTATAATCAGGATGTGTTGGATTTTGTCATAAATATGGATCTCTTAATATGTGTATCTATTATATTAGACACCTTACATGGTTTTCTTTCAGGTTGGCACTTTTTTTTCTCTTGGCATTATTATTCAATGCACAATTCATGTATTTCTATGAAGTGTAATACTTGGTCATGTTAATATATAGGTATTGCTAGAGGATGTGGTTGCCAGAAGTTAGGAATATATGTAAACCTTGGAGCTTATTATGTTTTTGAAATTTCACTTGCTGCTATATTGGGTTTTTGGATACAGTTGAGAGGAAAAGCCTTGTGGATTGGAATAATGAGTGGTACCTTCTGCCAAACAAATATGCTTTTTCTCATTACAAGAAGTACAAATTGGAAAAAACAGATTTGTCCTCATTTTCCTAGTTCTTAGGATCTGGTTGATTGGCTTCTTTTCTATTATTTAGAATGTTTGGTAGATTAGTTTCATGACATGATACCAGAGCTCTATGTATAAAAGGTCTAGTTCGATCTTTGGTAAACTCCAAAAGTGAAAAAGTAGCATAAGACAAAAAAAGATAAAAGGAGAAAAGAAAGCCTATGCAAAAATCAATCAAATCTAAAAGAGGCTCTTACTTGAAGAAAGTCTTAGAGATATAACCATTCATATTGCCTTCTTCTATTAGTTTAAACTTTTGGGATGAATGATATCATGACAGAAAGAAATGTGAGCATTTTTCAAAATAAAATAGTAGAGGTCACTGATATTAAGAACAAGTCATTCAAAAACTCATATTTGATTCCATTAGTTGTTGATAAAAATATTTTTTAATTGTTACTTCATGCTATATATTTTTTTTGGTTCTTTGCATTAATATAGTCGAACACACCACTTTAACTTATTTCATTAATTAATGTTTCCTGGTTTTAAGAAATAATGTCAAACAAACAAATCTTATTATATTTACAGAGTTGCATCTAAAGCCATAAAATTTTTTGTGGTCTGATATTGCAAGCAATAAAGGCAAGGAAAAGGGTATTTGAAGGACAATCTTTTTGTGAAACATACATTAGTTTAAGGGTTGGATTGGAGCAAATAGAGTAAAATCCTTGAAGATAAATCATTGTCCATTTAGCACTTAACCAATATTAAATGTTTGAGCTGATATTTAGTATGAACCTATATTAGCAGAATTGTCATCTGTTAAGACAAAACATTTCATGAACCATCTTCAAAGACTTTCTTCTAGTATTAGAACACCAGCACCAACCGTGGCGGTCAGGTTGTGAAAAATGGAGTACCACCATTTCACATTTTGCTGGTTAATGTCGGCATCTGCATTGTGTACATGATCCTTGGAGGCAATAGTCGTTGAAGTCAGAAAAATATTTTATGAACCTTCTTTAAGGACATGCCTCCAGTATCAAAGCACATTTATTCAGCGTAAAACATTTCATTTCTTCAAGGACTTGCCTCAGGTATTAGAACACGTTCATTCATGACAAAATATTTCATGAACCTTTTTCTTCAGAACACATTCATCATATGGTTTAGGCTCAAAAAACCTAGAAAATATGGCTTGTCTTGGACAATCAATTGGGTAAGTTCATTTGGATTCAACTACTAAAAAGTTCATCTTCAGTTTTGCAAATTATCAATGAGGATACTAGCTAATTTTTTTCCTCCATCCTTGAATTTTAGATTTGCATTATTATTGGAGTATTGATAATGACACTATCACCTATTTTTGCTTTGAGGAATATCATTGTATCAGCTAAGAACTACAAGTTTTTTTCATGAGCTTATGTAATCATTAATTTGTTATTACAATCAATATTGGTTGACGAGAATGCACAACAAAAATGGAATGAAGCACTTTTGAGGTGGGCTTGTTGAGCGGGCTTTTTTCTTAAAGATTATAATTGAATTTAGAATGTTACTTTTGTGTTTGTATTTAGTATGGTTGTTGGTTTTACTTTAAGTTATAATTTGAATTATGTTTGGTTGATTAGAGACTTGGATAATATTTAATTATATATTTTGGATCATGTTTGTTTTGTTTTGAACAATGTTGATTTCATTATTTTATTTAAAAAATTTAGGTGTTGATTATGTTTATCAGATATTTAAAATTATAAAAATTTTAGTGTTTGTAAATTTAAAAATTAAGTTAAGAGCAGTACATTGAAACTTTTTCTTGTTTTAGTATTGTAGTTAGAACTATGCAGTTTGCATAATTGGCCATGTATATTTGGCTTCCTTAATTATTGTTTTGCAACTGATATAAATGATTCAATATTAAACTGACTATTAGTGTAGTAAATAAACATTTCTTTTCTTTTAGGAAAAAATGACATTCTCCGCCTAATACAGGGCTAGAGGTATTGAAATTCAAAAGTAAATTCTTTTTTCTTATTTGTAAAATATATATTAAAATTTATTTTTGAAAAATCAATTTTTCATTACCTTTTATGACAATTCTACCTCCACTGTCTCACTCCATTTGAGTCGTTGCACTTGTCGAACATGCCATGGTATTGAAATATAAGGATTATGGTTTGGGACCAACGAAAAGAGGAAAGAGAATAGAGGAAATATATAGTAAACGATTTTATTATTGATTGTATTGTACACAGAACATTACAAGGGACTATTTATAGCCAAGAGCCTAATTCCTAGCTAACTCAGTTTAGATTTATAACTGACTCTATCTACTTGAATTTTAAATTATGGTTATAATTTAGGATATCTATGATAAATAATATATTTATAACCTAAGAGTATTTTTAAATTTTTTTACAAACATTATTTAAAACAAAAAGTATACGTTAACTCTTTATTTTATTTCTTTCTAATCCCTATCCTAACTGTAATTTCGAACATAATTCCAACCACATACTAATACTAATTCTATACTAATTTCTAACCTAAATCCAACATATCCTTGATTTCTTTGTATCTTTTAATCTCTATTTATGGTGAGAGATCATGATTGTCTAATAGCGATAGTGTTTATCTGTTAAAATTATAGTTTGAAAGTGGATAGAGTGAGTTTTGGCTTGGGAGAGTAAAAAATTAGGGTTATAAATTTTGAGTTTATGATTAAGATTAGGATTGGATTAGAACATAGACAAAAAATAAAATAAAATAAGAATTTGAATAACGGTTGATTGTGAAAAAAAAAACAAATAATAGTGATAGAATTATATTTTTTTAAATGTAAAAAATCAAATTAAATCAAATTAAATATTAAGAACNTAAATTGACTTTCTTTAAGAAGATTACTAATGTATAAAATTATTAATGTATTCTCTTCGAATCATAATTCATAATGTTGTGATTCCTAAATGAAAAAGAAAAGAGTTTATGTAGAAAGTTATGACAAAAAACGTAAAAAAGAGAGAATTGGATGCCTTAGACTTTTGACTATTAATCTATATGTGTGTTGTACAATATTCTAATATGTTGCACTATATATACACTCTATGAACTAGTGCACTTATGTAACACCCTAACTATCAAAATGTCACACTTCTGGCTGTACCACTCTGATAGCTCGGGTATTACGGCAACTCTTAAAATATGTAATTACTAAAATAGGAGCCTGTTTAAACTAAAAACTGCATAGCTCTTCTAAAACACTTTTTCGTTGAAATCATAAACATATATGTACATACAAACCAGATACAATACCTTAATTTACATATATACACAACACTAACTTACAAACATACATATCACAGATTCCTATTCCTCTTACAAAATTAATAAAAATAAAAGCGAGGGAAAAATAAATACTAAGATAATACAAAAATACCGAATAAATAGAAAATGAACATAACTCTTCTAAAGCTTCGTCGTCCATACCCTGAAAAGGAATAACCTGTAGGGGAGTGAGAACGTCGTCCTCGCTGTTTCTCACTATAGAGTTACAGAAATTGCTATAACAAGATACATAAAATAAAACTATTTTTAGAGTACAGTGATCATTGCTCGTCTTATGAGTCTTTCCAAAAACCATGGGTTCACATTCGAAATCCAGAAATCCTTTTTGAAGACTTGGTAAATTTCTCAAATATTTTAAAACAAAATCTTTTTCCTTTCTTGTAAAATCTTAAAATTTTTTCCTAGACAATATGAATGACCAACATGTCCTAAATATTGGTTCAATTAAGTCTATGCTATAAGAGTTTGATTTTTCATACTTTTCTATACCACAACCATAAAAGCAGCTACCTACGCGGTATAAATGATCATCATGTTCCAAGCACAGGTTCATTAAGTCTATGCTGAACTAGTCAGATACTTTATACAGAACTAGAACTCAACATACCAACCACGGCCTCAGACCCATCCAATCCAACACGGCCCCGGCCCAAACAACTCAATGATCAACCAATTCATCACAAACCAACCAATCAAACACAATCACAATTGATGTAGTTCAAACACAATCAATAGCAATTACGACAAATATAGCAGTTAGCAGTTAACATAAGTATTCACATAGGTAAACCAATTATAATATGCACACCCAAATAATGTCACATAAATGCAATTGATGAATATCTGTCCTACTGGCTGTGATATCACATTGTCGGTTAAATTGCCAACCCGACACATTCTCATGGGAATGTTGCCTTTCGGTCACGTATAAATGGGAACCCTCTGGGATAACGTGCCCGTCACACAGTCCAGGATGTCAGTGCCTCCACACTCTTGTGATCCGAAAGGATGAGAGCGGGATACTCTGCCTTCCGGCCTCACATTTCTCTGCATAAGCGGGACGTACCCAGCCTTACGCCTACCAAACAATATCTCATCCATATCAAATCGCTCAACATAAGCGGGACGAACCCGACCCTTATGTCTACAACTCAGCGCAAGCGGGACGAACTCGGTCCTTACGCCTACCGAACAATATCTCATCAATCTCGATAATATCCAAAATCAATCAGTCTCAATATCTTATTTTCAAATCATTCTTGGCCCATTTACTTTTAAATAACAAACGTATTCAATCCACATCTTACCAAGAATCACTTTTTCAAAACGGAGCCACTTTCCACATCTTTCCAAAACTCCCAAACAATTTCAAAATCTTGCCCAATTCAAAATCACTGTTGAAAAGACCCAAAATTATTCATTTTAAATAAGGATTTGGTGATAAAATTCCTCACCAGAATCTCAAGACTTTAGGGAAGAATAACCTAACTCATTTCCTTAAGTTAATCAAAAACCTCTAAAACTTTAGCTTCTTGATTTGAATAAATAAAGTAGAAGTTAAACCCAAAACCAAGTCATTTGAATCCAAAAACCAATTTCAGATTCATTCCAAAATTTGAAGTGTTTCCAAATGGTTCGAAAATTGTTTTAGTTTTTCTAAATCAAGATTTCAAAGAGTACTTCAGACTTTTCCTAAAACGTCATAAAGTGAAATCAGTCAATTGAAATTCAGTTTCTTTTAAATCCACTAAAACTCCTCCAAATTTGTTTACTTAAATCAAATTCCAAAACATGAAAATTTTCATATTATATTTACTTTAAAACATAATTCCTTTCTTAAATAAATTACATCCAAAATATAATAGTTTTCTTAATAAGGTAAGTTCAAACATAATTCAAAGCATAATTCATTATTTTCAAAATAACGTTTCAATCAAAATCTCGGATTTTATAGAAATTTCGGTAGCATCTCCCCTAAAACTTGGACTTTGCCACCCTTTTCAGGTCCCAACCAAACCAATCCTCAACTCTTTTTCCAAGGAATTTAAGACCAAATCAGTTTCCAGTAAGAAAATTCAGACTTTAATTACTAAAATCCTTTCAATTCAAAATAATCAAAAACCTGCATTTTGGACAAAATCAAATATTATTTCAATCAAACAGGCAATCATATTCATCCAATACAAATTAGACAATTCATAAGACTCACTCAATCACCAGAAATGCATTTTGCACATCATATCTATTTATAACAATTCCAATTTAAAATAAATTAGTTTGTATAAAAAGCCCCTACCTCGACTCGTCAAAACCATAACCCAAACGCATCAACCAAACACTTTCCTCTCAGCCTGGAACCAACGACAACCACAAACTCAGTCCCTGATCACTTTCGCAGCATTCACATCAACTTAAAAGCGACATGCAACATACAGAACTCGAACCTACATTACCAAACCTCAGAATTTATAACCAAACATAATAGAATACTAACGCAGGGGTTTTCGAAACATAAATACTTACCGAACTAAGAAAACGAAACAGCGGCGGTAGCTGAACCGGTTTGGCGGCAGCCACCTCGAGCGACAGCGGCGACCAGAACTCTGGCGACGACGACTGTAACAAACATGCACCGATGAAAAGCTTCCAGGAACTCGAAAGGAATGAAAGCCAACATAAAAACCCTTACCGGTAGTGGTTCTCAGTGGTGGCAGAGGCATTCCCGGTGGCGGCTCGGATGAAGACGGCGCTGACAACATGAACGGCGACTAGACAGGTCATGGCCCTTCCTTCCTCGCAGATCTCTCTCTCCTCTGCTTCACCCATGGACGACGGCGATGCTGGCTCCCTTCGACGATGGTGGCGACGTGGACAGCTACAGCAATGGCGACGGGCTTCACAGCGACAGCTCTCACGCGGCGCATCTCTCCCTCTTTTCGTGAACGGCGGCGACGGCGTCTCGCAGCGGGGAGGACGAACGGCGATGACTCCTCCTTCTCCTCGCGCGGCTGACAAACGGAACTCTCGCGTGGTCTAGAATTTTCACAATTAAGTTCTCGTTGCAAGTATAGCTTCTAGACCGACAAGAAATCCTTTCGTATTGGTTGTCACAAGTAACAAAGCCCAATAAAATTTATAACCAAAATATTTAAACCTTGGGTCGTCTCTCAAGGAATTGCAGGGAAGTATGATTTATTATTGGTTATGGAAAAAGGTATATTTTTTGGGTTTTTGAAATAGGGAACAGGAAAATAAATTGGCAGGGAAGTAAATTAATTATCATGAACACCGGTGCAAGGTATAAGAACTGGAAATTCCATCCTAGTTATCCTTATCAGGTGTGATGAGAATTTTTTATTGCTCCCACTTAGTTAACACTTACTAAATAAAGGAAAGTCAAATGGACTAATCAATTTGATTCCTCAAGTCCTAGTCAACTCCTTGGAAAGACTAGCTTTAGAGGGATCCAAATTAATCAGCAAATTCCAATTTTCAATCAACCGCTGAGTTTGATAACTCAAGTGTCACCAATTACTCAACCAAAGCCAAAAGGGGAAAAATCTAAATTATTTATTTCATAAATAAAAGAAAGCAATCATAAATCTGAAATACCTCAAATGCATTAAATAGAATATTCAAATCTAACATAAAAAGTTCATAAGCCAATTTGGCAACATAAGTAATTAGCAAGTGAAATAGAGCAACTAAAGTAATAGAGTAAATAAAAGTAGAAGAGAAACATAAATTAAAGGAACATTGAACCTGGAATGAAGAAATAACCATAAGCTAAAATAAATTCTAATTCTAAAACCTAAGAGAGAGGAGAGAGCCTCTCTCTCTAGAAAACTACATCTAAAACCTAAGAATTGTTCATATGAAAGTTCTCAATGAATGATTGATGAATGGATCGATTCTCCCACTTTATAGCCTCTAATCTGTGTTTTTTGGGCCGAAAACTGGGTCAAAAACAGCCCAGAAATCACCCCCAGCAATTTTTGATACGTCTAGCACGCGGCAAAGCCACGCGTACGCGTCGTCCACGCGTACGCGTGGATTGAATTTTCTCCAGGTCACGCGTGCGCGTCACTTATCTTTGGGGCAGCTATGGCAAATTATATATCGTTGCGAAGCCCCAAATGTTAGCTTTCCAACGCAACTAGAACTGCCTCATTTGGACTTTTTAGCTCAAGTTATAGCCGTTTTAGTACCAAGAGGTCAGGCTGGACAGCTTTAGCAGTTCCTTCAGTTTCTTGTATTCCTTCCACTTTTGCATGCTTCCTTTCCATCCTCTAAGCCATTCTTGCCCTATAATCCCTGAAATCACTTAACGCACATATCATGGCATCAAATGGTAATAAGAGAGGATTAATATTAGCAAATATAAGGCCAAAGAAGCATATTTTCAATCATAGCACAAAATCAGGAAGGAAAACGTAAAACATGCAAATTTTATAAATAAGTGTGAGAATAATGGATAAAATCCACTAGATTAAGCACAGGATAAACCCTAAAAATGGGGTTTATCAACCTCCCCACACTTAAACATTAGCATGTCCTCATGCTAAGCTCAAGAGAAGCTATAAAAGTGAAGATGAATGGTAGAATGTATGAAATGCAACCTCTCTATGTGAATGTAGCTAAATGCAAAATGCTTTTACCTACTTGGTGAAAAGTAAATAAATCTTTCAAGAACAAATATGAACTAGATTTCACTAATTCAAATCATAAAAATGAAGTACAAATAGACTTGCAAGAAGAAGATAGCTCATGAAAGCCGGGAACAAGGAATCGAGCATCGAACCCTCACCGGAAGTATATACACTCTATTCACTCAAGTGTTTAAGGTTTGACTCTCTCAATTCTCTACTAACCTTGTTTAGGGTCAAGGTAGGATTGTATTTGGTTAGGTGGACTAAAATCTGAATCCTTAATTAACCTAAACTTCTCACCTAACTTAGGACAATCCATGTAATCACAATACAAAACCTAAATATCCATTAACCATGTTTTCCATATATTCATGCATCCGAATTTGAGTACAACTCATATGCATTGCTTTCACCACTTACTTTGGGGCATTTTGTCCCCTTTTATTTATTTGCTCTTTTTCTTTTCTTTTTCTCCTTTATTTTTCTTTATTTTTCTTTATTTTTCTTTTATATATATATATATATATATATATATATATATATTTTTTTTTTCTTTTATTTTTCTCAATGCATATGATTAAATTATTGAATGCATGAATATGTCCTAAACATTTCTTTCACATTTTCAGAAAATTCTAACATACTCAATTCTCAAACCAAATGTTTCCAAACCCAATTTTCCCACACTTAATTCATGAGCACTCTCATTAGTCTAAGCTAACCAAGGATTCAAATTAAGGACATTATTGTTTTCTGCTTAGAGTTAGTGATGAGCTAAAGTAAAGAACAAAGGGGTATAATAGGCTCAACATTGGTTTGCAAAGGATAATGAAAGGGTAAGGCCATATGGGTATGTAAGCTCAGTGAAACAAAGGCCTCAATCATATAAGTGCATGCATACATCAAACAATGGAAATATAGAATTAAGCAAGACAAAGATCACAATTTTAGAGAATAAAACACACACCAAAAATAAAATATTGATTGGTAAAATGTAACCAATCAAATAAGCTCAAAATCTCACAGGTTTTGTGTGTTCGAGCTCTAAAACCATGTTCCAAATTAAAATTTCTTCAAACAAGTTTTTTAAAAAGTTTATTTCAAATTAGTGTAATGTTATAAAAACTTTCTTGAAAAAGAAAATATTACTTTAACCAAGTGGTGGTAAAATATGCACAAAATCAAACAAATATGCAATCAAACATGCAAATGCAACAATGAACAAACAAAGAAAATAAAACATTGGTGTTGAGAAGAAGGTAACTAACCCACGGGAGTCGGTATCGACCTCCCCACACTTAAAGATTGCACCGTCCTCGGTGCATGCTAAGATGTGCAAGTGGACAGGCTGCTACAACTGATGCTTTTCTCCAAGGATTGTGCAGATGGACTTGTTTGTCTCCCCATGTAAAATTTTTTTATTTCCCTTCCTCAGTGGCCATCCTGAAAGAAGAGGAAAAAGAAGAAAATTAACCCAAAAACAAAGATAGGAAACAATTTAAAATATGGTTGGGTTAATGCCAAATGATGACAGTCTCAATTACATGGTAGCTACAACATGCAAGTGAGAAAACAGTAGAAGCACATGGCAAATCAAGAGTGCAAGAAATTGCAACAATGGGAAAGAGAGTGTGGGTAATGCAAGAAAATATAAATTATGTCAATGCAAAAGGGATACAGGTAACATAAAAGATTGGCAGTGACAGATAAATAATATCATCCAACAGTGTAAAACAAGTCACTAAGCACCAAAATAATACCAGAAAAGATACAACAGTTGAAAAAGAAAATTTAACACCAATGAAAAAATATAGACTAAGAAAAAGAAAATAAAATCATGAACAAAGTTAAAATGCAATGAATCAAAGTATGCAAATACAATAAGGAAAATAGAAAGAAAGAGAATAAGGATGAGAAGTTTAAAGAAATAAAGATGAAGAAAGTAAGAAAGGAGGAAGAAAGAATAAGAAAAGATAGAAGAAAGAAGAAAGAATGATAATAGAAAGATAAGTAGGATTGGAGAAGAAAATATAGGAATTCTGGCGTTGATATGGATAAACTGTGCGTCGAATGCAACGCGTTCGCGTGGGGAACGCGTTCGCGTGGGTTGGGCTATTTTCAAGTGACGCGTACGCGTGGGTGACGCGTACGCGTGACCTGAATTGTGCTATTGGCGCGAGAGAAGCCTCGCGCACGCATAACTCTCTGTTTCATACGCACATTGCCAAAATTTAGGGTGACGCATGCGCGTGAGGGACGCGCATGCATGAATGGCTTTATTTGGAAAAATGACGCGGACGCGTAGTGGACACATACGCGTGATAGGGCTTGTGCTTCCAGCATAGTTCCAGCCCCACACCATCATAACTCTCTGCCATACACCTATTTACGTCGATTTTGTAGGGTCACGCGTGCAAGTGGGTGATGCGCACGCGTGGATGGCTGATTTCGCAAGCGACGCGGATGCGTCAGGGACGCGTTCGTGTGGGCGTGTTTGTGCCTAAGGCACGCCTCCATCCATGCTCCCACGTGACTCTCTGCTTCTTTTTTCATTGCTTCGCATGCACACATGACGCGTACGCGTCAGCGACACTCGCGCATCGCGTGCGAAAATTTTTTTTATGCAGTATGCAGAATGCAGATGACTATGCAGAAATTATGAATGAACAAGAATGAAATAAATTAAAATAAAACTAAGAACAAAAAGGAAAGAATATACCATGGTGGGTCGTCTCCCACCTAGCACTTTTAGTTAAAGTCCTTAAGTTGGACATTTGGTGAGTCCCTTGTTATGGTGGCTTGTGCTTGAACTCATCCAGGAATCTCCACCAATGTTTGTAATTCCAATGGCCTCCGGGATCCCAAACTAGGCGCAAAGAGCCTTCAAGCAAGATTAAGCAAGTGACAAGGCCCCAAGAGTGTTGATTGCTAGACTAAATTTCGGGGTCCCAAACCTTGCTTTTGCACCCGTCTTTTTATTGATCATCATTTTTCCACTTGGGTGGTGAGCAGTCGGAATTTTCATGGAGACATCCAAACAATTTCCTAGACCCATTCAATTGAGAATTATACCAACCCTTATACTTCAATTTGGAGCATGCAACCATATTGAACCTTGCATGACAACTCTTACCACTAACCATCTCCCTCTTACTCTTATAGCCACAAAGAGCTCTAAGTTGCCCATCCGTCTCAAGCAAAGCATATTCAAGTGGGATAATTAAGCTTAGAGATGAAAGATTTGGGGGAGAGGTCTCCAATGGTATTTCAAGCTCCACTTTCTTGTACTCTGCTGTGAATTCTTCCATTTCCTGACAAACCTCTTCAACTACAACCATGTCTTGATCAAAGTATTCGATTTATTCCTCATCACTCAAGTCATAAGTTGGAGGTTGGGAAAAGTCTACCTCCACATCATCTTCGTATTCACTTGGGAAAGATTTTTCTAGCTAAAAGAGTTCAATTGCAGATGCAAGTTCATTCTTAGGATAGCTTAGTTCATGATCATCATTACCAAGGAAACTCGCTTCTTGATCTGTTCCGTCCAGTTCTTCATAAGATACATGCTTTGGGGGTTGTGCACTATCCTCCTTAGCATCAATTGCAAATTTTTGGGCAGAATTCTCTACAATTCTTGATTCCCATGGAGGTTCAGCGTCTCCTAAGTCTTCAACGAATTCTTCTTCCTTGATAATTTCAGCTTCCTCTACTTGTTCCAGTACAAAGTCATGCTCCGTACTATCAACCGAAGTTTCTAGTGTCTCCTTCATGCTACGTTCTTCATTAGATTCTCCACATAAAGCCATGGGAGTTCCTTGAGTGCCCGAACATCGGGAAGCTAATTGATTTATCGCTTGCTCCAATTGATGAAGGGTTTCATGAAATTGATCTATTGTTTTCTTAAGGCGAGCCTGTGATTCTTGGGTCGATGGATATGGACATGGTGCATATGGAAGTGGTAGTTCTTGGGAGTAATTGGATTGGAATTGGGGGGGGTAAGGGTTAGGGTCATATGGAGGTGAGTGTTGGTAGGTGGCTTGTGAGTGTGGTGGTTCATAGCTATGTTGA
>NC_029788.2:101681501-101710981 GCF_000816755.2 Arachis ipaensis
AGAAAGTAAGAAAGGAGGAAGAAAGAATAAGAAAAGATAGAAGAAAGAAGAAAGAATGATAATAGAAAGATAAGTAGGATTGGAGAAGAAAATATAGGAATTCTGGCGTTGATATGGATAAACTGTGCGTCGAATGCAACGCGTTCGCGTGGGGAACGCGTTCGCGTGGGTTGGGCTATTTTCAAGTGACGCGTACGCGTGGGTGACGCGTACGCGTGACCTGAATTGTGCTATTGGCGCGAGAGAAGCCTCGCGCACGCATAACTCTCTGTTTCATACGCACATTGCCAAAATTTAGGGTGACGCATGCGCGTGAGGGACGCGCATGCATGAATGGCTTTATTTGGAAAAATGACGCGGACGCGTAGTGGACACATACGCGTGATAGGGCTTGTGCTTCCAGCATAGTTCCAGCCCCACACCATCATAACTCTCTGCCATACACCTATTTACGTCGATTTTGTAGGGTCACGCGTGCAAGTGGGTGATGCGCACGCGTGGATGGCTGATTTCGCAAGCGACGCGGATGCGTCAGGGACGCGTTCGTGTGGGCGTGTTTGTGCCTAAGGCACGCCTCCATCCATGCTCCCACGTGACTCTCTGCTTCTTTTTTCATTGCT
Organism: Arachis ipaensis; assembly: GCF_000816755.2. Taxonomy (NCBI): domain Eukaryota; kingdom Viridiplantae; phylum Streptophyta; class Magnoliopsida; order Fabales; family Fabaceae; genus Arachis; species Arachis ipaensis. The sequence goes on from NC_029788.2 coordinate 101,682,122, forward strand.
TCGCATGCACACATGACGCGTACGCGTCAGCGACACTCGCGCATCGCGTGCGAAAATTTTTTTTATGCAGTATGCAGAATGCAGATGACTATGCAGAAATTATGAATGAACAAGAATGAAATAAATTAAAATAAAACTAAGAACAAAAAGGAAAGAATATACCATGGTGGGTCGTCTCCCACCTAGCACTTTTAGTTAAAGTCCTTAAGTTGGACATTTGGTGAGTCCCTGACATTTGATGAGCTCCCTGTTATGGTGGCTTGTGCTTGAACTCATCCAGGAATCTCCACCAATGTTTGTAATTCCAATGGCCTCCGGGATCCCAAACTAGGCGCAAAGAGCCTTCAAGCAAGATTAAGCAAGTGACAAGGCCCCAAGAGTGTTGATTGCTAGACTAAATTTCGGGGTCCCAAACCTTGCTTTTGCACCCGTCTTTTTATTGATCATCATTTTTCCACTTGGGTGGTGAGCAGTCGGAATTTTCATGGAGACATCCAAACAATTTCCTAGACCCATTCAATTGAGAATTATACCAACCCTTATACTTCAATTTGGAGCATGCAACCATATTGAACCTTGCATGACAACTCTTACCACTAACCATCTCCCTCTTACTCTTATAGCCACAAAGAGCTCTAAGTTGCCCATCCGTCTCAAGCAAAGCATATTCAAGTGGGATAATTAAGCTTAGAGATGAAAGATTTGGGGGAGAGGTCTCCAATGGTATTTCAAGCTCCACTTTCTTGTACTCTGCTGTGAATTCTTCCATTTCCTGACAAACCTCTTCAACTACAACCATGTCTTGATCAAAGTATTCGATTTATTCCTCATCACTCAAGTCATAAGTTGGAGGTTGGGAAAAGTCTACCTCCACATCATCTTCGTATTCACTTGGGAAAGATTTTTCTAGCTAAAAGAGTTCAATTGCAGATGCAAGTTCATTCTTAGGATAGCTTAGTTCATGATCATCATTACCAAGGAAACTCGCTTCTTGATCTGTTCCGTCCAGTTCTTCATAAGATACATGCTTTGGGGGTTGTGCACTATCCTCCTTAGCATCAATTGCAAATTTTTGGGCAGAATTCTCTACAATTCTTGATTCCCATGGAGGTTCAGCGTCTCCTAAGTCTTCAACGAATTCTTCTTCCTTGATAATTTCAGCTTCCTCTACTTGTTCCAGTACAAAGTCATGCTCCGTACTATCAACCGAAGTTTCTAGTGTCTCCTTCATGCTACGTTCTTCATTAGATTCTCCACATAAAGCCATGGGAGTTCCTTGAGTGCCCGAACATCGGGAAGCTAATTGATTTATCGCTTGCTCCAATTGATGAAGGGTTTCATGAAATTGATCTATTGTTTTCTTAAGGCGAGCCTGTGATTCTTGGGTCGATGGATATGGACATGGTGCATATGGAAGTGGTAGTTCTTGGGAGTAATTGGATTGGAATTGGGGTGGATTAAGGTTAGGGTCATACGGAGGTGAATAGTCGTAGGTGGCTTGTGAGTATGGTGGTTCAGAGTTATGTTGAGGAGGTGGTTTATTGGCATATGATGGAGCTTGCTGGTAACTACAAGGGGGTCCACCATATCTATCATCTTGGTACGCACCTTAGAATGGCTCTTGACCATAGTAATTTGGTGGAGGTTGGTTGTCACGTAAGGGTCCACCATAACTATTGTCTTGGCAAGCATTGTAGAATGGTCGTTGTCCATGGTATCTTGGAAGGTGTTGTTGCCGAAAGGGTTGATCAGATCCTCGTGGCTTTTTTCATCTGTGATTATTTTGGCCTTGATGCATGTTCTTGTTATAGCTTCCATTCCTTATAACAACATTAGAACCAAACTCAAAGCGACGGGGGTGAGAACTCATAGTAGCTAATAAAAATTAAAAAAAAACAAAAATAAAAACAAATAAACACGCAAAATAAAATATTTACAATAACCAATAATAAGGCACACAATTGCAATTCCCCGGAAATGGCGCCATTTTGACGAACGGAACTCTCGCACGGTCTAGAATTTTCACAATTAAGTTCTCATTGCAAGTATAGCTTCTAGACCGACAAGAAATCCTTTCGTACAAAAATTTTGGTTGTCACAAGTAACAAAACCCAATAAAATTTATAACCGGAGTATTTAAACCTCGGGTCGTCTCTCAAGGAATTGCAGGGAAGTATGATTTATTATTGGTTATGGAAAAAGGTATATTTTTTGGGTTTTTGAAATAGGGAACAGGAAAATAAATTGGCAGGGAAGTAAATTAATTATCATGAACACCAGTGCAAGGTATAAGCACTGGAAATCCCATCCTAGTTATCCTTATCAGGTGTGATGAGAATTGTTTATTGCTCCCACTTAGTTAACCCTTACTAAATAAAGGAAAGTCAAGTGGACTAATCAATTTGATTCCTCAAGTCCTAGTCAACTCCTATAGAAAGACTAGCTTTAGAAGGATCCAAATTAATCAGCAAATTCCAATTTTCAATCAACCGCTGAGTTTGATAACCCAAGTGTCACCAATTACTCAACCAAGCCAAAAGGGGAAAATCTAAATTATTTATATCATAAATAGAAGAAAGAAATCATAAATATGAAATACCTCAAATTGCATTAAATAGAATATTCAAATCTAACATGAAAAGTTCATAAGCCAATTTGGCAACATAAGTAATTAGCAAGTGAAATAGAGCAACTAAAGTAATAGAGTAAATAAAAGTAGAAGAGAAACATAAATTAAAGGAACATTGAACCTGGAATGAAGAAATAGCCATAAGCTAAAAGAAATCCTAATTCTAAAACCTAAGAGAGAGGAGAGAGCCTCTCTCTCTAGAAAACTACATCTAAAACCTAAGAATTGTTCATATGAAAGTTCTCAATGAATGATTGATGAATGCATCGATTCCTCCACTTTATAGCTTCTAATCTGTGTTTTCTAGGTTGAAACCTGGGTCAAAAATAGCCCAGAAATCACCCCCAGTAATTTCTGATACGTCCAGCACACGGCAAAGCCACGCGTACGCGTCGTCCACGCATATGCGTGGATTAAATTTTCTCCAAGTCACGCGTGTGCGTCGCTTATCTTTGGGGCAGATATGGCAAATTATATATCATTGCGAAGCCCCGAATGTTAGCTTTCCAACACAACTAGAACTCCTTCATTTGGACCTCTTTAGCTCAAGTTATGGCCGTTTTAGTAACAAGAGGTCAGGCTGGACAGCTTTAGCAGTTCCTTCAGTTTCTTGTATTCCTTCCCCTTTTGCATACTTCCTTTCTATCCTCTAAGCCATTCCTGTCCTATAATCCCTGAAATCACTTAATGCACATATCACGGCATCGAATGGTAATAAGAGAGGATTAATATTAGCAAATATAAGGCCAAAGAAGCATGTTTTCAATCATAGCACAAAATTAGGAAGGAAAACGTAAAACATACGAATTGTATGAATAAGTGTGAGAATAATGGATAAAATCCACTAGATTAAGCACAGGATAAACCCTAAAAATGGGTTTATCAGCGGCTCTCTCTCTCTCTCTCCCTCGGTCCTGGTCCTCCTCGTGACGGCGATAGTGGTGCGGTGGCAGTGGCGGTCTGCGATGGTGGCACAAGCTCCTCCCTCCTCCACCGGTGCTCTCCTCTCGGACCTCCTCTCTCCTCTGCTAGCAGCGGCGGCGACGGTGGCAATGATACCTACTGTGCCACCTCCCTCTTCTCCCTCCCCCTTCTTCCGCTTCACCCATGGACGACGGCGATGCTGGCTCCCTTCGGCGATGGTGGCGACGCGGACAGCTGCAGCAATGGCAACGGGCTTCACGGCGGCAGCTCCCACACAGCGCGTCTCTCTCTCTCTCTCTCTTCTCGTGAACGGCGGCGACGGCATCTGGCAACGGGGAGGACGAACGGCGATGACGATGACTCCTCCTCGCGCGGCTCTCTCTCTCTCCTTCGGTCCGGGTTCTCCTCGTGACAGCGATGAGTGGCGCGGTGACAGCGGCAGTCTGCAATGGTGGCACGAGCTCCTCTCTCCTCCACCGGTGCTCCCCTCTCAGACCTCCTCTCTTGTCTACTAGTAGCGGCGGCGACGGTGGCAGTGACACCCACCGCGCCACCTCCCTCTTCTTCCTCCCCCTTCTTCTCGCGCCCCGCTTCTTTCCCCCTTTCCTTTCTTTTCTTCTTTCTTTCTTTTCCTTCTGTTAACCGTGGGTAATGGGGCTAGGGTTTGGTTGGGGAGTGTGTGTGTGAGAGAGAGTGTTGTGTTGTGGTAGAATTAGGGTTTCAATTTGGGAATTTTGGATTTAATTAGAGTAAGGTAATTTTAAAAAAATTTGAACATAGAGTATTAATTTGAAAAACTAATTTAATCTCTAAAATTATCTTAAAATATTATTTATGGTATAAAAATATTAATTGATTCTCAATTAATTTCTCTAATTAAAAATACATAGTAATATAATTAATTTTCTTTATCCTTAAAACTTAAAGTATTGAATTATGAAAATATAAAGTATTTAAATTAAGTCATATAAAATTCTTATTATTTAACAACTACCAACTTTATAATTTAAATATAGAGAATAACTCAATAATTATAAAATTAGATAAAATCCTAATTTAAATAGCTAAACCTCATTATTTTTTAATTTATAAAACTTTAAATTGTGAATAGGAAAAAAAATCCATAATTATAGAGTTTGGATAAAAATTCTTAATTTATTTCAAATCCAATTAATCAAAACTGCTTTTAATTATTTTTAATAAAATAATTTCTGAAATTAAAATTATAAATAAATCTATAATTTGAAATTAGTTTAAAATAGAATTTTTCAAAAGTTCTGGGTCTTATAACTCACTCTTAACAAACTTAAAACCATTTAACAGATTTATAACCACTTTTTGTGTGATATGTGGAACATGTAAAAGGTCAATGAGTTTAAAGTAAATATGATTTCTTTTATCATAAAGTAAAAAAGAACTAATTTTATAAATGAGAACACCTTAACCATTACTAACATAAAATTGTTCAAGGCCTTGATGATTGTCATTCACATTAAGTATGTTGGTGTGATCATTATTAATATAGTGGGAGACACTAAAATCTGGATACTAAAAAATATTATTTGATGTGGAAGTAGAGAAATATGTCCTTGATTAATGGAAAAATGCAAGAAGTGGTGGTGGAAAGGAATTCAAATATAAAACTTGGGTTGGTGAGGCAATTGCGGAATTTGAAGGATTTTGATATTGGGAGTTATATCTATAGAAGCAATTCTAAACTACATGATCAATTTTCCCACAAAGTTGATATTGAGGTTGCTGATTTAATGATCTTCCTCCTCTTCCAAAAAATCTTTCACATCTACCTCTTACTCTACTAATACCTCTTGTTGAACTCTGAATGTAGAAAGGTGTTGCTTAGATGAGATTTGCAATGACAATTCTTTATTCGTATTTTTTGAACATTTTCAACATGTCCTCAAAAGCAAGCAAGCAAGAATGATTTTAGCTTTATAGGTGGTGAAATTTGATATTCTGAACATTACTGAGGTGATATAACTTTAGTACTCTTCGGTGAGCCCATCAAGAATAGCCTCGATGTAGTTATCTTTATGAGAAACATATCCTATTACGAGAAGAAAGTCTACTAATTTTCTAATTGTTGTAAGATACAGTAATGGATGAAATTTTTTTTACTAATCTTAGCTTAATTTTTAGATTTTGAATCCTTGTTCTAGATCAAGCAGTGAAATAATGAGATATGTTTTGTCACAGATAAAAAAAAGAGGTTTAATTTATCACTTTATTCTTGAAAGTAGCACACATTGATGCAATTTTTCAGGTCATGAGTGCAGAATCATTTAACTTTTATTCTTTGTATCTGGATGAATCTTTTTAAGCAAGAGTTGAATCTTACTTTGATGTATCGGCTTTACTTTTCTTAGATGCATTTTCAGATAATTTCTTTGAGATTTTTATTTTCTTTGCAATAATGATTGCTGTAGATTCAGAGCAAGGTGGAGCCTTTGATAAATCAAGATGGGATTCCAAATTAAGGATTTGGAGGGTGAAAAAAATACTATGCCTCAATGTGATGAAGTTACTTTCTTCAAGCTTGTTAGGGAGTGGTGCCAAACCACTTTTGGCACCTAATGATGAATTTGATAAAAGAAAACCCATGGATTTAAATTAAGCTTTTGATACTGTGTTATGAACAAAGAATGTGAAAGAGAGAGAATTGAATGCCTTAGAGGCCGATTGGTTTGTGAAAATATTTTTTGTTTTTTTAAATAATTTTTATTTTCAACTTTTAACATTTTAGAAAATGTGATTGGTTTGTAAGAAGAGGATTCATTTCCAAATATTGAAAATAATAAAAATACAAATAAATCTTTATACCTCTCGTCAATTGTTGTCGAATTCACTCCTTCTTTTGTGTAGATATTCTTTTATTTTATCAGGATTTTAAATAAAAATTCACCAAAAAATGAACCAACATAAAAAAATTAGTTGAAAGACAAAAGTTATCATATTCCTATCAAATTAAAAAATACACATTCATAGAATTTTAAAAAAAAAAACTTGAAATACATTGAAGATAGGAAGATAAAGACAAAAAAAATTAAAATTAAAAAATAGTTGAATATAATAAAAAAATTAGAACTCAAATTTCACACAAATAAAATAGTAGGAATTTCCAAGCACATAGAAACAAAATTTTAAAAAGTTATTTTACCTTTGAATAGAAAGAGGAGAATGAAAAAATCAATAGAAGAGAATGGAAGAGAACTAGTGCAACTAAATAACTAGTAGAAGACGAATTGTCATGCGAGTAAAGATGGAAGCGCTGGTTTTAGAACTCAAATTTGATAGTATATTAAAATTCAATTACAAAAATATAACAAAAAATTTCAACCAAACAGCAAAAAAAAAATTGAAAGAGATCTTTTATGATTTTTAATTTTGTACTCTTTTTTTTATTTTTTCGATGAAATAATATTAAAATGCTTAACCAAACACATTTTTTTTATTTTATTTTCTTTTTCATTAAAAACGAAAATAAAAATGGCTAAACCATACAGATCTTTAAGCTTTTGACTATTGATGTATATGTTTGTTGTACAATGTAACATCGCACCATACAGAGTCTTATGCTTAGGTCATAAAGTTGAGGTGGCAAGGTATTATGATATCTAAAAGTAAAAATGTATAAATATAAAATAATAATAGTCGAAAAAATTCATATCGAAGAGCCTGTGAAGAAAAGTTTAAAACAAAAATCGTAATGCTTACGTAAATGAAAAACTTGTGTACGAAGAAAACTAAGGTTCATAAACCTAAATATATAGAAAGTAAGAGCAGAGAGTCAAGGATACAAAATAACAAGCTCCTAACTCAGCCTGCGAAGCTAAAGCTGGCTGGAGAATATTTACATACAAAATATATATAAAACCCATAACCATAGATATACAGAAAATCCCTAGTTCTCCATGTACCTCTAAGAGGGACAAACATAAAGTACAAAGTGGAGAAGTTATATACGTATATAAATATAAGCAAAATACGCCCCTGAGTCCCAAGAGTTCTTCGCTTTATCAAAGTCTCCAAAATACAAAGCGGTGCTTCTCAACCTACATCTGAAAAATAACAATATTGTATGGGATGAGAACCGGGGTTCTCAGTATGGTTAAGATGCCCACATATATAATAAATAAGGCCCCGGGAAAGCTAGAGGCAATCCTAGAATGCCGACATTTAGATTATAATTCTTAAGGAACTAAAACAGAAACCATAGGCAGGGGTAGATATCTAAGGTTCTTAAGATTCTAACTCAATCTTAACTTAATCTCTCAAATTACAATCCACTCACTGTCTCATTCAACTCTAACCCTTACCACTGACCCAACCAGTCACGGCCTATGCTCCAAAACAAACCAGCTCGGCCTCTGGCCCAAATAAACTCAAAACCCGACCTCTGGCCCATTTAAAATCAAATCAACATTATTACCCGTCCACCACCAAGGTACTCAAAACAGAAATACAATCACAAACACAAGCGAATACAAGGAAAATACATTTAAAGAACAGTTACAACAAGTATCACAGTTATCAGTTAAATAGAATTTATCAAATAGGCAAACCCAAAATAATTATGCACACCCAAACAAAGCAAACAAATGCAACATGATGCATGCCTGTCCTACTGGCCGTGAGCTCACGTGTCGGTTATATCGCCAGAACCCAACACATTTGGTAGCTAACCCAGACATTGGTCTCTAGGTTGTGTATCTCCAGGAGGATCATAAACGAAGGATAGTGCCTTTCCACATCGAAGGAGCGTGCCTTTCCACCTTGCAACCAGAGAAGAATGTGGGGAAAATAATACGAAAGAGAGTGCCTTTTCACTCTTCCCACACCCTCATCACACACATCTCGACCGTTCCGGCCACAAACACATCTCGACCATTCCGGCCACACACAGTCATCCCCAATCTCATCATTAACGTCTCAGTTCAGTTACTCTAGACCTTCCTTTACTTCCAAGTAACCTTGCTTTCCATTGCCTAATCTCAGCATTATACTTAAAACTAATCTTTAGGGGCTAAAGCAATGAAAATAGAGGTTTAGAAGTTCGAAATTTAGCTTTAAAATATAAAAACCCAGATTTGATGAAACAGGGGCCACGCGTATGCGTGGGCATACGTTTTTCCAAAAATTTTGCTAAGTGTGAAAAAGCTGTAGAATTCCATATTTCAAGTCCAAACTTTCGACACGCATAACATTTTTGTTTTAAAATATTTTTCTCTGTTCTTCGAACGGCGTAAACTTCACGGACCCAATTTTTATTTAAAATAGGTTTAAAATAATTCAAGGATCCGGAAGCCAAGTTATGGCTCGCCAAAATTCGGCCCAAAAACCAAATTTACATAAATGATCCAAACCTCCATTTTCATAAACAAACCTCAATTCTTCCTTCCTTTGCACATATAACCAACCACAACAATCATACCCATTATAATACTAAAGCTTCCATCACCTTCCTTTAGTCAATCACACATCAATACATACATAAAATCTTTACCAACAACTCATTACTCTAGTCACAATAATCACCACTAAACCACTACAATTCATATTCATTCACCTTCTCCACTTTACAAGTACCAATAAATCTTTAATTAGCATTCCAAATTCAGCATCAACAGTTTAAACCAAAACTCAACATGTATCATCAAACACTAATCAATTTACATGCTTGTACATTCATCCCTATTTTATAGTCCACTAGCCTAAGTCTTCACAGAACATTATATATTAAATACGAGAAACCAAAACCATACCTTGGCTGATTTTCTGAATAACCTGAGACACCACCAAAGCACTAAGCACAGTCCCAGAAGGTCTAAAATCACCATCGCACGTCACCCAAACTCCACCGAATTTTAAAGCTCACAATTCAAGCTCCAACATATACATATATACACCTAAATTTACATATATCACACATACATACCCAAACTCAATACCCAATGCATAAATTAAAGAAATTAACTAGGGTTTAGGGTTCTTATTTGCTCCCCCATACCCCCATTTCAGCGTGATTCCCTATTCTTGAAGGGAGGAGTGGCTGAAAGCATGGTTTTATATAGGGTGGAGTAAATGGGTTTGGGCCTAGGGCCCAATACGGGCCACGTTCGTCCCGTTTGGCCTAATCTTGGGTCAAATTCTTTGAAATTAGTGTCAAAATTTTTATTTTAATTTTCTCTATCATATTAAACCATAAAAATCACATTTCTAATTATCTTTATTAATAATTAATTTATTGGCTAATGTTTTACTAATTTCTCGGGTTTTACATCCTACCCCCTAAAAGATATTTTTGCCCTCGAAAATTTGCTTTCTCAGATTTATCTGACCTCTTGCCACTCTCCTAAGATTAATTAAAACAATAATACATACTCTAGCCTCAGGTATAAGTCATAACTTAATCAAATTTAAGCCTAAGCTATACCCGTTTGTTTCATTTTTAACTTAGTCTAGTTCTTTTTCAACAACTACAAGTTTCCTTATCCTGTATATGTTCCACTTAATTAAATTTAAATCTCCAGTCCTTCTCAAATATTTCAAACACTAATCAATTTTCCGATCTTTTAGTCTAATTCAATCTGTTATAACCTAAATGATGCACACTTTTCACTCCCCGCTCCTACGCCGATTCCTTAAGACACCATCATATCCTAATACTCCTTTCTCACGTTACTACAATTCTAGAGCCACCAAATTCACCATGCTTCCACAGCGTTACTCTGATTACAAGCCACTAAGAACTTAATCGCTCGTCTACTCTGTCAAAACATTTCTTGGGTCTGTTTATCCCTCTAACTAAGCACTATTGAACTTTACTCCAGCTGCACGAGTTCTAATCCCTTGGTTTCTTTTCATCACCGGGTCCATTACTGCCTCCATCACTGTTTCTAGTTTGTTGTCACAGCCCACCGGCAAAAGCCTGTGCAGTCGTCCTTTCGTCAACTGTATCACCTCACTCACGCCTACGAGACGCCATTTGGGTCTTGTCCACACCGAACAATTGATATTAAGGTGATCAGTCTTAATATCTAAAGTCTAGTGCTTCGAATCTCCAAAGGTAATGCTCATGAACATTTATGCTATATATGTCAAGCAGACATCCTAAATAGGATGTACACACAGCCAAAGTATGCTCAGAAGCATAGTCAGTCCATTTCCCAGGCTCTACGGAAATGAACTGCTCTGATACCATAATGTAACACCCCACCACACAGAGTCTTATGCTTAAGTCATAAGGCTAAGGTGGCAAGGTATTACGACCTCTAAAAGTAAAAATGTATAAATATAAAATAATAATAGTTGAAAAAAATTCATATCGAGGAGCCTGTGAAGAAAAGTTGAAAACAAAAATCGTAATGCTCACGTAAACGGAAAACTTGCATACGAAGAAAACTAAGGTTCATAAACCAACCTTAACTCTTCCTTCCTTTGCACATATAACCAACCACAACAATCATACGAATTATAATACTAAAGCTTCCATCACCTTACTTTAGTCAATCACATATCAATACATACATAAACTCTTTACCAATAACTCATTAATCTAGTCACAATAATCACCATTAAACCATTACAATTCATATTCATTCACCTTCTCCACTTTACAAGCACCAATAAATCTTTAATTAGCATTCTAAATTCAGCATCAACAATTTAAACCAAAACTCAACATGTATCATGTATCATCAAACACTGATCAATTTACATGCTTGTACATTATATATTAAATACGAGAAACTAAAACCATACCTTGGCCGATTTTCTGAATAACCCGAGACACCACCAAAGCACCAAACACAGTCCCAGAAGGTCCAAAATCACCAACACACGTCACCCAAACTCCACCAAATTCCAAAGCTCACAATTCAAGCTCCAACATATACATATATACACCTAAATTTACATATATCACACATACAAACCCAAACTCAATACGCAATACACAAATTCAAGGAATTAACTAGGGCTAGTGATCCTTACTATATATGTGCTTCAATTAAGCCAAAACCTACCAATTCCTCAAGTTAATTTGATCCTAAAACATCAAATTAAATAAAATTTCAATACCCCAAAACATCAATATTTTCGAACTGAAGAAGAGAGAATAGGAGTTGGGAATATAAATTTTTCACCTTGAAAGGTATCGGGCTTTGTAGAGCCCATCACTGCGGATGCGTGGCCGCAAACAGTGCGACGATCAGAGCTCCGAATTGAAAGTTATGGCAAATTGAAATCAAAGCTAGGGTTTAGGGTTCTTATTTGCTCCCCCATACCCCCATTTCAGTGTGATTCCCTGTTCTTGAAGGGAGGAGTGGCTGAAAGCATGGTTTTATATAAGGTGGAGTAAGTGGGTTTGGGCCTTGGGCCCAATACGGGCCCGGTTCGGTCCGTTTAGCCCAATCTTGGCCAAATTCTTTGAAATTTGTTTCGAAATTCTTATTTTAATTTTCTCTATCATATTAAACCATAAAAATTACATTTCTAATTATCTTGATTGATAATTAATTTATTGGCTTAATCATTTACTAATTTCTCGGGTTTTACATCCTACCCCACTAACTCTCTCTCTCAGATTTATCTGACCTCTTGCCACTCTCCCAACATTAATTCAAACACTAATACATACTCTAGCCTCAGGTATAAGATCATAACTTAATCAAATTAAAGCCTAAGCTATACCCATTTATTTCATTTTTAACTTAGTCTAGTTCTTTTTCAACGACTACAAGTTTCCTTATCCTGTATATGTTCCACCTAATTCAATTTAAATCTCTAGTCCTTCTCAAGTATTTCAAACACTAATCAATTATCCAATCTTTTAGTCTAATTCAATTGTTATAACCTAAATGATGCACACTTTTTACTCCTTGCTCCTACGCCGATTCCTTAAGATACCCTCATATCCTAATACTCCTTTCTCACGTCACTACAATTCTAGAGCCACCAAATTCACCATGCTTCCACAGCATTACTCTTATTACAAGCCACTATGAACTTAATCGCTCATCTACTCTGTCAAAACATTCCTTGGGTCTCTTTATCCCTCTAACTAAGTGCTATTGAACTTTACTCCAGCTGCACGAGTTCTAATTCCTTGGTTTTTTTTCCTCACTGGGTCCATTACTGACTCCATCAATGTTTCATGTTTGTTTTCACAGCCCACCAGTAATAGCCTGTGCAGTCGTCCTATCATCAACCGTATCACCTCACTCGCACCCACGAGACGCCATTTGGGTCTTGTCCACACCGAACAATTGATATTAAGGTGATCAGTGTTAATATCTAAAGTCTAGTGCTTCAAATCTCCAAAGGTAATGCTCATGAATATTTATGTTATATATGCCAAGTAGGCATCCTAAATAAGATGTACACACAGCCAGAATATGCTCAGAAGCATAGTCAGTCCATTCCCTAGGCTATACGGGAACGAACTACTCTGATACCATAACGTAACACTCCACCACACAGAGTCTTATGCTTAAGTCATAAAGCTGAGGTGGAAAGGTATTACGACCTCTAAAAGTAAAAATGTATAAATATAAAATAATAATAGTCGAAAGAAATTTATATCGAGGAGCCTGTGAAGAAAAATTTAAAACAAAAATCGTATGCTCACGTAAACGGAAAACTTGCATACGAAGAAAACTAAGTTTCATAAACCAACCTCAACTCTTCCTTCCTTTGCACATATAACCAACCACAACAATCATACCAATTATAATTCTATAGCTTCCATCACCTTACTTTAGTCAATCACACATCAATACAAACATAAACTCTTTACCAATAATTCGTTACTCTAGTCACAATAATCACCATTAAACCACTACAATTCATATTCATTCACCTTCTCCACTTTACAAGCACCAATAAATCTTTAATTAGCATTCCAAATTCAGCATCAACAATTTAAACCAAAACTCAACATGTATCATGTATCATCACACACTAATCAATTTACATGCTTGTACATTCATCCTTATCTTATAGTCCACTAGTCTAAGTATTCACAGAGCATTATATACTAAATACGAGAAACCAAAACTTTACCTTGGCCAATTTTTCGAATAATCCGAGACACCACCAAAGCATCAAACACAGTCCCAAAAGGTCCAAAATCACCAATGCACATCACCCAAACTCCACCGAATTCCAAAGCTCACAATTCAAGCTCCAATATATACATATATACACCAAAATTTACATGTTTCACACATACATACCCAAACTCAATACCCAATACACAAATTCAAGGAATTAACTAGGGTTAGTTATTCTTACCGTATATGTGCTTCAATTAAGCCAAAACCTACCAATTCCTCAAGTCAATTTGATCCTAAAACATCAAATTAACCAAAATCTCAATACCCCAAAATCTCAACATTTTCGAACTAAAGAAGAGAGAATAGGAGCTGGGAATATGAATTTCTCACCTTGAAAGGTATCGGCTTTGTAGAGCTCATCACTACGGACGCGTGGCCGCAAACGGTTTGGTGATCAGAGTTCCAGATTAAAAGTTATGACAGATTGAAATCAAAGCAAGGGTTTAGGGTTCTTATTTGCTCCCCCATACCCCCGTTTCAGTGTGATTCCCTGTTCTTGAAGGGTGGAGTGGCTGAAAGCATGGTGTTATATAGGGTGGAGTAAGTGGGTTTTGGCCTTGGGCCTAATACGGGCCCGGTTCGGCCCGTTTGGCCCAATCTTGGCCAAATTCTTTGAAATTTGTGTCGAAATTCTTATTTTAATTTTCTCTATCATTTTAAACTATAAAAATTACATTTCTAATTATCTTGATTAATAATTATTTTATTGACTAATCATTTACTAATTTCTCGGGTTTTACATCCTATCCCCCTAACAAAAATTTTCGCTCTCTCAGATTTATCTAACCTCTTGCTACTCTCCCAACATTAATTCAAACACTAATACATATTCTAACCTCAAGTATAAGATCATAACTTAATCAAATTCAAGCCTAAGCTATACCCATTTGTTTCATTTTTAACTTAGTCTAGTTCTTTTTCAACGACAACAAGTTTCCTTATCCTGTATATTTTCCACCTAATTCAATTTAATTCTCCAGTCCTTCTCAAATATTTTAAACACTAATTAATTCTCCATTCTTTTACTCTAATTCAATCTATTATAACCTAAATGATGCACACTTTCTACTCCTTACTTCTACGTCGATTCCTTAAGACACCCTCGTATCCTAATACTCCTTTCTCACGTCACTACAATTCTAGAGCCACCAAATTCACCATGATTCTATAGCGTTACTCTGATTACAAGCCACTATGAACTTAATTGCTCGTCTACTCTGTCAAAACATTCCTTGGGTCTGTTTATCCCTCTAACTAAGCGCTATTGAACTTTACTCCAGCTGCACGAGTTCTAATCCCTTGGTTTCTTTTCCTTACCGGGTCCATTACTACCTCCATCCCTATTTCTAGTTTGTTGTCATAGCCCACCAGCAATAGCCTATGCAATCGTCCTATCGTCAACCGTATCACCTCACTCGCGCCCACGAGACGCCATTTATGTAAGAACCGCGACTAATTAACCGCCTAATTAGTTAATTAATATTGCCCAAATTAGATTCTGAGAATTTAGAATGAGAATTATGGGATTTAAACATGATTTTTGGATTCAGTAGGTTTTTTTGAGTCAGAAAATGTATTTTCTGCGAAAAACCGTAAAAAATTGCAAACCGACAGTCGAACCAGTTGAACCAGTTCATGTCTGCCCAGTACAGTGCAAGAAAAAGTGAAGACAGTCAAAAACCCTAGAAAAATATTAGAAATAGAAAACCGGGCATTAATTTTAAAGGTTTGGCCCAAAGTTGGGCCAAACGGGCTAAAAATGCTAACGGGTTGGACCGGGCCCAAGTTGGGTCCAAGGCCAACATATATAAACCCTCATTAAAGACCCATTTCAGCATAACACACTCAAAACACAACACACCCAGCTGAAAGGGAAGAGGGTGAAGAGAAGAGAAAACACTATTCATTTTCAACTTCTCAAGCTCATATCTTGAGCTACGGAGCTCCAATCGCCGCACCGTTTACGGCTACGTGTTCCTTGCGAAGAGCTCTGCAAAACCCACCCAAGAAACTGGTAAGAAAACCACGAAATCTTCTCAGTCTTCTCTCCAAAATTTCGAATCCTAGGGTTTTTGATTAAGTAAGATTTTGTGATTTTGGGTGTTTAGGTACACTCTAACTCTTGCTTAGCCTTGAATTTTGGCTTCCAAAATTGTTGAGAAAGGTAAGAGGTTTTGAACTCTTGTAAAATTTTGATTATGATGAGTCCTAGGTTGATTAGTGATTATTTGTGTGTATATAGCTTGATTATTGTGAGTTTGGAAGCTATTGGAACTTGTTGGTGCTTGTTGGAGTGGAATTGGAGGCTTGCTTGTGGTTGAAAGCTTGAGTTGAGCTCAATTTTGGTTTTTTAACATATTGGGAATCGTCCAAGGTATGGTTTCGGTTTTCTCTTTGTAATATATAATATTCATGGACACTTAGGCTAGTGACCCATCGGATAGGTTGGAATTTATGTGGTTGTTGATGATGGTTGGTTGATAATGTATGATGAATTGATATTGTTATGTTAATAAATAATGATGTTGAGGTATGATGTTAATAACTTTAAATGAATGAATATTGTTGACTATTGATATAAAGCATGAATGGGGTTGATAATGAGAATTGATAGTGATAGAATGATGATTGGTTAATGTGTTGGTGGAGGATTAATTTTAATGTTATATGTATTTGATGTTGATGATTGAGGGTAGTGAAATGTGATGGAAAAGTTGTATGAATGGTGAATTGTGAACCAAGAGGGTATATTATGCTCTAAATTGGAGTTTGGTATTGTTTTGGTTGGATATAGTTTGAGAATTTGGAAAAATTGAGTACTTGTGGAATTGTGGTAAAAAAATGGATTTTGGTAAACTTTGACTAATCATAACTTATGCCTCAGTTTCAAAATTTGTTAAAATTGGTTTAGAATTAAAATTCATTGAAAACTCTTCAAATTGATATAAAGTTTGTGAAATTTAGATTTGTGTAGAGGAAGTTATGATCTTTCAAAGTTTGGTGTCAAAATCTGAAATTCTGTAAAGTTGCAGAATTTTGTGATTTCTGGTATGTGCGCACACACAGTCTTGTGCGCACGCACACCCCTGCAAAATTTTAAACATGTGCGCATGCACAGCCTTGTGCGTACGCACACCCAGGGGGAGGCTTCCTGTTTAGAGCGCTAGCACAGCTTGTGCGCGCACATAACCAATGGGGTTTTACAATCTGTGTGCACGCACACGTTGGGAAGGGCAGTCTGTTGAGCGGGCTAGCACACCTTGTGTGAGCGAACATTATTGCAAACTTTTGTACCTGTGTGTACGCACACCTCTATGCATACGCACACGTTTTGAAATTTTCTCTGGGCGTGCGCACGCACACCTTTGTGCGTACGCACATGCCCTGTTTTTCAAACTTAAACCTTGTTTTCAACTATTTCACCTTCCCAACAAACTTGTAAGCTTCTGTGACACCATTTTAAGACTCTTGGGCTTATTTTTGGGCATTGAAACATGGGAAAAGTCTTAGGAGAATTTATTTGGTATTTCTTTGAAAAGTTAGAAAACAGAGGCTTAAGTTTCGGGTGTACTGAGGATGGGTTTGGTGGATTGAGAAGGGCGAAAGATGTATGAATTGAGAAAGTGACGAACTAATGAGTTTGAAATGGAAATGTTAAATTGACAGTGGTTGAAATGAGTCGAGGACTCGTAATGAGATGATGGATCCATGAGATATTGAAAATATTTTCTGAAAACCACTGATGTATCTTTTATATTGAGATTGTTGAGACGCTATGCGCACGGCAGGGACGGTGGTTAATCTCGCTTGTCGAGATAGCGGCGGCGGCGTAAGGACGGTGGTTAATCCTGCTTACGTTGAGATGTGAAGTCTGTGGTAAGAGTATCCCGCTCACATCCCTTCGGATCAATAGAGTGTGCAAGCACAAAATACTGGACGGTGATCCGAGCACCATATCTCGGGGATTCCCAAATGATGATTCCGAAGGGCGACATCTCCATGGAGGTGTGTCGGGTTGGCAGTTGAACCGACAATCTGATATCACAGCCAATAGGATAGACATTCATCATGTGCATTTTCTATTTGTTTGTTTGCTTTGCCGACTTATAATTGTATGCCTAATTGAATAACATGCCTAGTTGCTTACTTGAATTACATGCCGTATATGCTTCTACCTGTGTTTTACTTGCATTGAAGTTATCTATAATTTTCTACTGAGATTGAGGAGGTTCGGAAGGCGGTGGCGATGGGATCGCATGGAGGATATGTTGGTGAAGGCTGTAGGACAGCGGAGACTGTTAGACTAGAAAATCCTTTAAGTTAGATTAACCATTTTATATGCTAAGGTTTTAAGTTATGTTAAGGTTTTATATATATGCTTCACTGTTATAGTATAATTTAAGATGAATCTTGTGATGGATAGGAAGTCTAGAATTGCCTTTGGCGTTCCGGGTCTTATATCTTACATCACTGGACACTGTTACCATACTGAGAACCTCCGGTTCTCATACCATATTCTGTTGTTGTTTTTTAGATGCAGGTCGCAACCCACCTCGGTGAATTGCTTTGGATGGTGACAGAAGCGGAGGATCATGATACTTTTTGGAGTCTTTTGAGTTATTTTGTTTATATATCTCTCACTTTTGTATTTTGCTTTTACCTAGAGGCTTGTATTGAGAGAGAAAATTTTGTATAAGCTATTTTAAACTTCAGATTTCATTTTGTCTGTAAATATGGCTAGCCGGTTTAAACTCCGTGAGCCGTGGCTAGATTATTATGATATTATACTCCTATCTTTGTTATATTATATTTGTTTCTTGCGATTTAAGTTAGTAGCTTTGTTAGTACGTTTTCCACTTTTTAAATCTTGTTTTTGAGCTATATCATTCATCGGGCTTCTAGATTATATTATTTCTTCTATATATTATATGTATGAGCTTAGAACTGTCGTAATCCTTGATTAACATTTGCTTTACGACGTGAGGTAAAGCTTAGGCTAATTAGGGTATTATAGTTTGGGTCTTATACACACTGAACAATTGATATTAAGGTGATCAGTCTTAATATCTAAAGTCTAGTGCTTCGAATCTCCAAAGGTAATGCTCATGAACATTTATGCTATATATGTCAAGCAGACATCCTAAATAGGATGTAGACACAGCCAGAGTATGCTCAAAAGCATAGTCAGTCCATTCCCCAAGCTCTACGGGAATGAACTACTCTGATACCATAATGTAACACCCCACCACACATAGTCTTATGCTTAAGTCATAAAGTTGAGGTGGCAAGTTATTACGACCTCTAAAATTAAAAATGTATAAATATAAAATAATAATAGTCGAAAGGAATTCATATCGAGGAGCCTGTGAAGAAAATTTTAAAACAAAAATCATAATGCTCACATAAACGGAAAACTTGCATACGAAGAAAACTAAGGTTCATAAACCAACCTTAACTCTTCCTTCCTTTGCACATATAACCAACCACAACAATCATACCAATTATAATAATAAAGCTTCCATCACCTTACTTTAGTCAATCACACCTCAATACATACAAAAACTCTTTACCAATAACTCATTACTCTAGTCACAATAATCACCATTAAACCACTACAATTTATATTCATTCACCTTCTCGACTTTACTAGCACCAATAAATCTTTAATTAGCATTTCAAATTCAGCATCAACAATTTAAACCAAAACTCAACATGTATCATCAAACGCTAATCAATTTACATGCTTGTACATTCATCCCTATCTTATAGTCCACTAGCCTAAGTCTTCACAGAACATTATATATTAAATACGAGAAACCAAAACCATACCTTGGCCGATTTTCTGAATAACCCGAGACACCACCAAGGCACGAAACACAATCCCAGAAGGTCCAAAATCACCAATGCACGTCAGTCAAACTCCACCGAATTCCAAAGCTCACAATTCAAGCTCCAACATATACATATATACACCTAAATTTACATATATCACCCATACATACCCAAACTCAATAATGTAACACTCTAATACTCAAATCCTTATGCTCGAGTCATAAGTCAATGATAAAAAAGTGGTACGACTCTCAAGGTGGATTTTTAATACATAGTTTATAAGTATAATTAAAAGGAGTATTAATCAAAAAGCCTGAAAAGGAGTAAAAATAAAATTTCCGAAATCGTAACACTCTCGTATTGACAACTAAAAGATAAAGCGTGGATTCGAAAATGATATACAGATAAAGGCATTAAGGAGAATAAGAGAAGGACGTTATATAGTTATATAACATAAGTAAATAGCCACTAGTCGCAACCCGCGAAGTTTAAGCCGGCTAGGATACAGTATGAAAGTAGTTGACAAAAGTATCTCCTAATCTCTCCCAAAAGAAAAATAAGAGCCTCAATAAGCAAGTTCAAAGAGTTCAATACATAATGTAAGCTTTTCAAAATAAAGGTGTAGAGATCCTAAGCAAAATATAAAGTAGAGAATATAAAGATCTTTGCCTTCTCTCGGATGAACCACAGCTCACTTCTGAGCACTTGGACCTGTATCTAAAAAATAAGAGATATATATGGAATGAGAACCCCCGACCCATGGGTTCTCAGTACAGTAAAAGTGCCAAATAAATATAATGCATTGTAATAAAAACTCACTAAGCATCCTAAACTTCCTTTTACCAAATATTCATCATATGTTCTCGCTAATCCATAAATAGGCAACTGTTATAAGGGAATTGCTAAATCTGATTCATATTCCTCATGCTTCCCAACTTTCTAACTCTCCGACAATTCACAATCAGAATTATAAACGAAACCATCCCCAGCCATTCTGTCTCAGTAATTCTATACCATTACCTCATATTCTCACCTGGAGCAAGTGAAATCACTTTACTGCGTCTACCCAGGGAACTCAAATTATCTCATTCTCTACCTGGAGCAAGTGAAATCACTTCACTGCGTCTACCCAGGGAGCTCAATTACCTCATTCAATAATCATCATCATTATTCAATTACATCATCAACTCATCTCATCAAGAACAGCCCTCAGCGTCAACCGACACTAGCATGAGGGAGCTCTCAGTTGTACAAACACAAGCAAGATAGGCAAGTAATACACAATAAGGTACAAGTAAAACAAGTAGCACATAATCAGGTAACATAGCATATATGATATAGCAATCCAAAATAAATACGCAAACCCAAACAATTCAAACATATGCAAATGATGTATGCAGGTCCTACGGCTGATGATATCATATGTCGGTTATATAGCCAACCCGACACATCCTGATAGCTAACCATTGGACTGTCCCCCTGTCGCACATCCCCTACTTGAGTGATTCTCAAAGATTAACATATGTAACACCCTCACTGGTGTTTATCCACGGGGGCGAGCTCGTCCGGAAATTTCACAGTATCCGGCCACACTTACGACATGGGGTCAACAGAATCTCGGATCTCAACCTGGAGCAAGTGGAGCCGACCCACTGCATCTACCCAAGAAAATCCAAAACTCATATAATTTCACAAATCTCAAATCAACCTCGACTGGGAGCAAGTGGGGGCTAACCATTACATCTACCCCAGGAGTTGCAAACCAAACCCGGAGCAAGTGGAATCAATGCTACTGCATCTACCCAGGCAGGTATATCTCACCACGTCCCGGAGCAAGTGGAATCACCCCACTGCATCTACCCAGGAAGGTGTTTAAAAGCTCAACCTGTAGCGAGTAGAATCACCACTACTGCCGCTACTACCCAGGCGTCACAATCTCTGACCTGGAGCAAGTGGGAAGAACTACAACCCTTGCTACTACCCAGGCATCACAATCTCTGACCTGGAGCAAGTAGGATGAACTACAACCCTTGCTACTACCCAGGCATCTCAAACATACATTCATTCAAAACTCCATCGTTAAACTCATTTATCATAATCCTCCTTCTCCATCTCATACCCGGAGTTAGTGGATAACACTACTGCCTACTACCCTGGGTCACACATCACATTCAACATTTCCCATCATTATTCATTTACCACATCTAACCATTAATCATATACATATACATACCCAGCCATAATTCAATTCTTATCACAGCCATTCGACTCATACTATACACAGCACTTCTACCATCATCCTCAGCAACTCATACAATCATCATTACTCATCATTCATCATTGATTCTCAGTTTACTTCATCCATAAGTTACCATATGTCCTAGCTTCTTTTCATTACTAGACATATTATAAAAATTTGGGACTTAAAGGATGAAGATGGAGGCTTAGAAGTCTGAAATTCGGCTTTAAGAACTCAACAATCAATTTTTTTTTGCTGAAAATGGGGTCACGCGTGCGCGTCGCCCATGCGCACGCGTGGGAGGAGAAAAAGTAGAGTGACGCGTGAGCGTCACCCATGCGCACACGTGGGAAGTAGAGAGGTAGCGCGACGCATGCGCGTCAGTCACGCATATGCGTGTGCGTTTTGTGCTCCTCACACAAAACCAGCACAGTACCAGCGCAACTCTCTGGATTTTCTACTGAACACTTGCACCAATACAGCGACGCGTACGCGTCGGCCAGGCGCACGCGTGAGAGAGTAAAAATCATGAGTGACGCGTGCAGAATTTCATTTTCAAACCTCAAACTTCCGCCAAACATAACTTTTTTCAAATAAATTCCTTTTTCAACTATTTCTGAACCGTTGGAAAGATTGTTGAATAAACTTTCATAAAAAATCAATTTTGAAGAATTCCTGACTCTGAGGACCAAGTTACGGACAACCGAATTGGTCAAAAATCAATTTTTACCCAACCACATTCACATAATTACACTCAACCAAAACCAAACCTTCCTCATCTACACAATTTCACCCAAAACTATCAAATTCCACACCTTAATTCCTCAAACCTTATTATTCAATAATCAAACCAATTATTCACACATTCAATATCTAAAATCCATCCAATCTCTTATATCATCACACGATGCACACATCAACTTACCTTCCTTAACTCTTCCCGGCCTCCGACCCAAATTTACAATTTTAAATGCATATTCCACAAACCAATATTCACTATCCAATTCATCAAATTCTCCACACACCAAACATACAAATTCACACAATTCTCAACCCAATCATTAATTTACATTACATATCAACTATGTATATTAGTACCAACCATTTACACAATCCAAACTTAACCCTAGGGGCATCTAACCTAGGAATTCTCATCACACCACACGGTACTTAAATGAAACTTAAACCGTACCTCTTGTAGTCAAAATAATTAAGCTTCTTCTTGGAAGTCTCCACCAACCCTTAGCTCCAAGCCTCACCAAAGCTCCACAAGAAACACCAACCTCCCAATTGTACACCAAAATCAACCAATACTCTAACATAACCAATTTCACACTTACAATCAACCTAGGGTTCATGAAAATAATAAATCACAAGGGTTTGAGCACTTCTTACCTTAGCCCATATAAAATAGGGATAGAACTCACTTAGAATCTATGTTAGAATATCCCTAAACAACCAAAATTACAAGATTTTAACACTAACTACTCAAAAACGCGTAACAGTAGAAAATTTCAAAAAATGGGCAGAGGTAAATGGAATACTCACCACAATAATTAGATATAATCGAAGAGAATGAGAAGAGCAACGCATGGCCATAAACGGCTCGTCAATCGGAGTTCCGGATCAAAAGTTATGATGATTTGAAGTTTGATGGAGTTAGGATTTTCTCTCTTCTTCCTCTCCTCTCCATTTCAGCGCCCTCTCTCTCATTCTCTAGGGTAAATGAGCTAAAATGCTCATAACTAATATTTATATATGTTGGGTCTTGGGTCCACTTGGACCCGGTTCACTTATTTTAGTCCGTTGGCCCAATTTTGGGCCAAAACCTTTAACATTAGAGCTTTAAATCGTATTTTAAGTATTTCTAGCCTCCCAAATTATAAATTCTTATTTTTTAAAATTATTCACTTCTAATTAATTTTTTCAACCACAATACCAGACAGACCGCAGCCGGTACTGCCGGTCAAATTTCCAATGCGCATATTTTTATTCAGAAAACAATGTTTTCCGACTCAGAAAAATTCACTGAGTCCAAATATCATATTTAAATTATCAAATTTCAATTGCTAAATTTTCTAACCATATTCGCTCCTATTTAATTATTTAATTAATTACGATTTGACCGGATTTTACATTCTACCCACCTAACAGAAATTTTTGCCCTCGAAAATTCCATCCGCCACCACGAGTACGTGAGCGTAGTCTGCCTCTATATCCAACGCATAGTAGTCCCAAGGTCTTTTTACTCAGCGCACTTCCGTTGCCGCGCTCTGATTCCTTTATCTCCGAGGATCTCGATCATTCATCCAATGCCGACCAACGGCCTCATTCATTACTTTCATCATCTCACCAACTCACATTGTAAGAACCGGCTTAATCACTTTAGTAAAAATAATAATTTTTAAGTGTCCGAAATAGATTCAAATTTAGAAGTTTTAATTTGGTTTCAATGAATTTTACTGAGTTGGAAAACGTATCTTTTTCGAAAAATTTTTGTAAAAAATGCATACTGGTGCTTAAGTTAGCAGTGCCGGCTCTAGTCTGTCTAGTATCACGTATTTTGGAAAATAAGATTTTGAAAGTTGATTTATTATTTCGAAGGGATAAAAAATAATTTAGAATCGAAAATCGGGCTCTAATCTTAAAGGTTTTGGCACAAAGTGGGCCAAACGGACCAAAAACACTTAGTGGGTTGGATCGGGTCCAAGTGGACCTAAGTGCAACATATATATGCCCTAACTAATGAGCTTTGAACTCATTTTCTAGCCCAAAGAGAGAGAGAGGCGCGGTTTGAGAGAATAGAGGAGAAGAGGTAATGTTACTATTCATCATCACCTTCCGGGAGCCATAACATGAGCTACGGAACTCCGATTGCGGCCACGCGAAGCTCTTGTCGGGCTTTTCATTTTTATCTAAGAAAAATGGTAAGAACTTGAATCTCACACTCCAGTTTCCTGCCCTTGTTTCTGTGCATTTTTTGTTATGATTTTTTAGTAGATTTTGTGGTTTTGGTTGTTTAGGTGATCTCTAGTAGCGGGTAATTGTTGGAAATTGCTCCAATCCTCTTTGGAAAAGTTAAAGTTGCTCATAAACCCTTGTGTTGTTGTATGTTGTGGTTTCTAGGTTTTGATTTTGGTGATATATGTGTTGTTAGTTTGAGCTTTGGTGCTTTTTGGAGTTGTCTTGGCTTTTGGTGGTTTCGTGCGTGGAGGATAATCAACCAAGGTATGGTTTCGGTTTTCTTTATGTAATATGTAATATTTCTGGACACTTAGGCTAGTCAACCTTAAGATAGGGTTGAATGTTTGGGTGTATGTTTAATTGTATATAAAATTGATGTTTGATGATAAGTTGTATGGAGGTGGATGAAGAATGTTGTCATTTATTTGTTGTTGATGAGGGATTGATGATATTGATGATGTTGATTGAGGTTGATGAGTGTGTATGCTGAATGTGGTAATATGAATGTTGATAATGATTGCTAATATTGAGGTTAATTGATGAGGAGTATGAATGTTGATTTTGATGACTATTGTTGGAGGATGTGAGTATTTTGAGGATAATGTGAAGAATGAACATTTAGATGGATTTGGTTAATGTAGATATTTTTTAGTGATGGTTATTGAAATGGATGAGAATTTGTAGTGGTTTTTGATGTTGTTGTTGGTTGATGATGATAATGAGTATTTAAGATAGTTTTGGATGTTGATGATTAAGGGTTTTGATGGTGTTGAATGGTGTAATTGGAATATTATGGATGGTTGAGTTGGGAGAGGAATGGTATAGACTTTTATGTTGTTTTGGTATTGTTTGGGTTGTGACTAGTTTGGTTTTGAATTGGGAGTTTTGGTAAAATTGAGGTTTTGAGACTTTTGGTAAAAACAGATTTTTGGTGAACTCTGACGGAACATAACTTGAGCCTCAGCTTTCAAAATTTTTTGAAATTTACTTTAAATTTAAGTTCATTGAAAAATCTTTAATGGATATAAATTTTGTAGGAAATGAATTTTTGTAGAGGAAGTTATGATCATTCAAAGTTTTGGTGTCAAAATCTAAATTCTGTGCATGCTGCAGAATTTGTGATTTCTGGTTTGTATGCATACGCACACACAGGGGAAGGCTTGCTGTTGAGAGCGCTAGCACGACCTGTGCGCGCACACAACCAATGAAGTTTGGCAACCTGTGCGCACACACATGTTGGGAGGTGCACTCTGTTAAGGGCGTTCGCACGCCTTGTGCGGATGAACAGAGTTAAAATTTTACTACCTGTGCATACGCACACCTCTATGCGTATGCACACATTTTGAAAATCTTCCAGGGCGTGTGCACGCACACCCTTGTACGTACGCACATGCCCTGTTTTTCAATTAAAATCTTATTTTTAACTGTTTCACCTTCCCAACAAGCTTGCAAACTTCTGTGACACCTATTTAAGACTTTTTGGCTTGTTTTTGAATGTAAAACAAATAGAAGGTCTTGAGTGGAATTATCTGGGTATTACCTTTAAAAGTTAAAGAATGAAGGTTTAGGTTTCTGATGTATTGAGGATGAGTTTAGATGAGAGAGAAGGAAGAATAGTGAACTTGGTGAATTTCTGACAACGAATTGAGAAACTAATGAACTAATGAGTTCGAAATGGAAATTATGAATTGATGATGGTTGTGATGAGTGAAGGACTCAAAAAGGAATGAGGATCTTGATGAATGTTGAGAGTGTGTCAGGCACTATATCCTTGGGTTAAGTGTGGTGGTAATTCAAAGAGGAATGATGATCTTGTTGAATGTTGAGAGTGTGCCAGGCACTATATTCTTGGGTTAACTATGATAGTGTGCAGGGTATTCTATCCTTGGGATTGAATTATGATTGATAATTTTTTCTGCTGCAAGAGTGTGCCAGGCACTATATCCTTGGGTTGCACATGCGAGTGTGCCCGGCACTATATCCATGGGTGAATAGAGTGTGTCCGGCACTATATTCGTGGGTCAATAGAGTGTGCCCGGCACTATATCTGTGGGCGTGGCAGAAAAGCTACATCTGAAAGGATGTGTCGGATTGGCATTTATAGACCGACAAGTGATATCACGAGCCAATAGGACAGGCATTCATCATATGCATCTCTTATGTGCTTGTTTGCTTTGATTACTTGAGTTTGCCTAATTGTGTAATATGCCTACTTGCTTCTTGAATTACTTGTTATATATGATTACTACCTGTGTTTTACTTGCTTGCATTATCTGTGATTGTCTGGTGCTAAGGAGGTTAGGTAGGTGGTAGCGATGGGATCGCACGGAGATTAGGTTGGCGAAGGCTGTGAGATATAGCAGTGTGATTAGTATTAGTTTGAAATTCCCTAAGTTTAGATAACCCTATTTACGGTTTATGGTTTAAGTTATTTATTTTGTTAAGGCTTGGATATTCTATATCGATGTGAAGTTCTAAGATTACCATCGGCGTCACGGAACCTTATATCTTACATTATTGGGCACTGTTACCATACTGAGAAACTTCAGTTCTTATACCATATTCTGTTGTTGTTTTTCAGATGCAGGTCGCGACCCACCTCGGTGAGTTGCTTGACGGTGACAGAGCGGAGGATCTTTATCATGTTTTTGGAGTCCTTTGATTTATTTTTATTAGTACTCTCACTTTTGTATTTATTTTGCCTTAGAGGCTTACTTTGAGAGAGAGATATTGTATAAGCTGTTTTACTTTCAAAATTCTGTATGTCTGTATTTAATTAGTCGTCCTAAACTCCGTAGGCTTAGACTAGTATCTTATGATTATTATACTCTTATATAACTATATATATCTTGCTATCTCACATAATGGATCTTGTCTTTTACGCTTGTAGTTTCGTGTGAACGTTCGCGCTTTATAATCATATTTGAGCTTATTTTCTCCATCGGGCTTCTCGAATTATTACTCATAGCGGTTCGTCCTCGTGAGCCTGAGGGATGGACCGATTGTGCTTTATTGTATACTCTATGTCTTTTTCTTTCATGCTAGTTAGGTTAGTTGTTTGATATATGCATAGCATGCTTGTTTGTGAGTGCCGTTTAGGGATAATTGAAACACTAGGCTTTTGATATTAAGACTGATCACCTTGATATAGATTGATTGGTGTAGACAGGAACCCTAATGGCCACTCGCGGACGAGGTCGTACGCGTTCACGAGGAGAGAATAAGAATGAGCAACTGGCCGATAACCATGCCGAGTTCATGGCGGCAATGGCGAATCTTGCAAACACCATGGAGGCAAATGTTGCTGCGATGCTACAAGCTGTGCAGAGGTTAGGCCAACCGGCTTGAAACGGAAACGGAGATGGAAACGGGAACGATAATACGGAAGGAAATGGTGATAACATGGGAGGTGCTCCGATGACCTTGGCTACTTTTCTCAAGTTTCATCCGTCAAGTTTCAGATGTTCAACCAACCCTACAGAAGCGGATAATTGGTTTCAAGCCATGGAGCGTGCGTTACAAGCACAGCATGTTCCGATCAACCAGTGTGTGGAGTTTGCTGCGTATCAGCTTTTGGGAGAGGCTCAGCACTGGTGGCAAGGAGAGTGCCAGTTGCTGTAACTTCCGAATGCAAAAATTCCTTGGGATGTATTCCAGACAGCTTTCTACAAGAAGTACTTTTCTAAATCTTCTAGGGAAGCGAAGGAGATGGAGCTTATGCAGCTGAAGCAAAGTTTCTTGTCTGTGGCGGACTATACAAGCCGATTTGAGGAGCTCTGTAGGTTCTCTATGGCGTGTCAGGGTGCCCCGGAGACCTATGAAAGTTGAAAGTGCATTAATTATCAAAGAGGCTTGAAGGATAACATCATGACTGCTGTTGCTCCTTTGGAGATTCTGACCTTCTCCGATCTTGTGAAAAAGGCGAGAGTAGTTGAGGAATATACAAGAACGGTAGCCTCGTCAAAGGACACTGGTACGCGGAATCGTGATTACACTTTAATTATGTAAAATTCATTGCTCTTTCTTTCCCTGGAAATGGCGCCAAAAACATGATGCCAAGACCATGGTTCACAACTCCGTGTAACTGACCAGCAAGTGCACTGGGTCATCCAAGTAATACCTTCCGTGAGAAAGGGTCG
>NC_029788.2:101710991-101713724 GCF_000816755.2 Arachis ipaensis
GTCTATTCTTTGCCAAAGTATGAACTATTATATATTGCTGGAAAGCTCTGGATGTCTACTTTCCAACGCAATTGGAAGCGCGCCATTTCGAATTCTGTAGCTCCAGAAAATTCACTTTGAGTGCAGGGAGGTCAGAATCCAACAGCATCAGCAGTCCTTCTTCAACCTCTGAATCTGATTTCTGCTCAAGTCCCTCAATTTCAGCCAGAAAATACTTGAAATCACAGAAAAACACACAAACTCATAGTAAAGTCCAGAAATGTGAATTTAACATAAAAACTAATGAAAACATCCCTAAAAGTAACTAGACCTTACTAAAAACATACTAAAAACAATGTCAAAAAGCGTATAAATTATCCGCTCATCACAACACCAAACTTAAATTGTTGCTTGTCCCCAAGCAACTGAAAATCAAATAGGATAAAAAGAAGAGAATATAATATAAATTCCAAACTATCAATGAAACATAGCTCCAATCAGATGAGCGGGACTTATAGCTTTTTGCCTCTTGAATAGTTTTGGGTATCTCAGGGATTTCTTGATTTGCAGCCACATGTTCTACCACTGAGCAATAGACCCTTGAGATGAATCTTTCCATCTCCCATGACTCGGAGGTGGAAGCCTTTGTCTTCCCTTCCCCTCTTTTAGAGGTTTAGGTGCCATCAATGGTAATGGAAAAACAAAAAAGCTTATGCTTTTACCACACCAAACTTGGAATGTT
The DNA here is from genome assembly GCF_000816755.2 of Arachis ipaensis. NCBI lineage: Eukaryota > Viridiplantae > Streptophyta > Magnoliopsida > Fabales > Fabaceae > Arachis > Arachis ipaensis. Next base: position 101,711,713 of record NC_029788.2, read on the forward strand.
GCTCGCCCTCGAGCAAAAGAAGAAGGAATAGAAGAAGCAGAAGATATGGAGGAGATGGAGGGATGTGTGTATGGATGTGAGTGGTGGATGGAAAACAGAAGGGATGGTCATGAATGGAAAGATAGAGGGTGAGGTGAGTGGGGATCCTGTGGGGTCCACAGATCTTGAGGTGTCAAGGCATTTACATCCCTGCACCAATTTAGGCATGCAAAATGCCCTTGCACACAACTCTGGGCGTTCAGCGCCAGGTTGGTGCCCATTTTGGGTGTTCAACGCCCATTTGTTGCCATTTCTGGCGTTGAACGCCAGAACCATGCTTGTTTTGGGCGTTCAGCGCCAGGATGTTGCCCATTTTGGGCGTTTAGCGCCAGAACCATGCTCTGTTTTGGCGTTGAACGCCAGGCAGATGCTTCCTCCAGGGTGTGATTTTTCTTCTGCTGTTTTTGATTCTGTTTCCAATTTTTTTGTTTATTTTGTGACTCCACATGATCATGAACCTATAAAGACATATAACTAAGAGAAATATAGTTAGATAAATAAAAATTGGGTTGCCTCCCAACAAGCGCTTCTTTAATGTCAATAGCTTGACAGTGGGCTCTCATGGAGCCTCACAGATGTTCAGAGCATTGTTGAGACTCCCCAACACCAAACTTAGAGTTTGACTGTGGGGGCTTTGTTTGACTCTGCTTTGAGAAAGCTTTTTATGCTTCCTCTCCATGGATACAGAGAGAGATCCTTGAGTTGTAAACACAAGGTTATCCTCATTCAATTGAAGGATTAATTCTCCTCTGTCCACATCAATCACAGCTCTTGCTGTGGCTAGGAAAGGTCTTCCAAGGATGATGGATTCATCCTCTTCCTTTCCAGTATCCAGGACTATGAAATCAGCAGGGATGTAAAGGCCTTCAACCTTTACTACCTTCAACCTTTACTAACACGTCCTCTACTTGTCCATAAGCCTGTTTTCTTGAATTGTCTGCCATCTCTAATGAGATTTTAGCAACTTGCACCCCATAGATTCCCAGTTTCTCTATTACAGAGAGGGGCATGAGGTTTATTCCTGAACCAAGATCACACAGAGCCTTAAAGATCATGTTGCCTATGGTACAAGGTATTATGAACTTTCCAGGATCCTGTCTCTTCTAAGGCAATGTCAGTTGATCCAGATCACTTAGTTCATTGATGAACAAGGGAGGTTCATCTTCCCATGTTTCAATACCAAATAATTTGGCATTCAGCTTCATGATTGCACCAAGGAACTTGGCAGTTTGCTCTTCAGTAACATCCTCATTCTCTTCAGAAGAGGAATACTCATCAGAGCTCATGAAGGGCATAAGGAGGTTCAATGGAATCTCTATGGTCTCTAGATGAGCCTCAGAGTCCTTTGGTTCCTCAGAGAGAAGCTCCTTATTGATCACTGGACGTCCCAGGAGGTCTTCCTCCTTGGGATTCACGTCCTCCTCTCCCTCATTGGGTTCAGCCATTTTGGTTATGTCAATGGCCTTGCACTCTCCTTTTGGATTCTCTTCTGTATTGCTTGGGAGAGTACTAGGAGGGATTTCAGTGATCCTTTTACTCAGCTGGCCCACTTGTGCTTCCAAATTTCTAATGGAAGACCTTGTTTCATTCATGAAACTCACAGTGGCCTTAGATAGATCAGAGACTACGTTTGCTAAGTTAGATGAATTCTGCTCAGAATTCTCTGTCTGTTGCTGAGGGGATGATGGAAAAGGCTTGCTATTGCTAAACCTGTTTCTTCCACCATTATTAAAGCCTTGTTGAGGCTTTTGATCCTTCCATGAGAAATTTGGATGATTTCTCCATGATGAATTATAGGTGTTTTCATAAGGTTCACCCATGTAATTTACCTCTGCTATTGCAGGGTTTTCAGGATCATAAGCTTCTTCTTCAGAAGATGCCTCTTGAGTACTGTTGGATGCAGCTTGCATTCCATTCAGACTCTAAGAAATCATATTGACTTGCTGAGTCAATATTTTGTTCTGAGCCAATAT
>NC_029788.2:101713974-101716061 GCF_000816755.2 Arachis ipaensis
GATCTGCTTCAAAAAGAATGTTCTTGTCCTTGCTCCTGCTCATATGACAAAGAAGAGGGCACAGAAAAATAATAATAATAGAGATCCTTTATACCACAGTATAGGGATCCCTTTGTGAGTGGAAGAAAAGAGGGAGACAAAGAATGTAATGTAATGGAAGAAACACAACTGTGAGGAGAGCAGAGATGTGAGATGAGGAGATGTTAGTAGATGAATAAATAAATAGAACAAGATGGGAGAGGGAGAATTTTCGAAAATAATTTTTGAAAAAGGGTTAGTGATTTTTGAAAATAGTTTTTGAAAAAGGTTAGTAATTTTTCGAAAATAAAAAATAATTAGTTAATTAAAAAGAAATTTTTGAAAAAGGGGGAAGATATTTTCGAAAATTAGAGAGAGAGAGTTAGTTAGGTAGTTTTGAAAAAGATAAGAAACAAACAAAAAGTTAGTTAGTTAGTTGAAACAAATTTTGAAAATCAATTTTGAAAAGATAGGGAGTTAGGAAGTTAGAAAAGATATTTTGAAATCATATTTTTGAAAAAGATGAGATAAGAAGATATTTTTGAAAAGATATGATTGAAATTAGTTTTTGAAAAAGATTTGATTTTTAAAATCTCAATTAATGACTTGATTCACAAGAAATCAAAAGATATGATTCTAGAACTTAAAGTTTGAATCTTTCTTAACAAGTAAGTAACAAACTTGAAATTTTTGAATCAAAATATTAATTGGTGATGTTATTTTCGAAAATTTGATATAAAAATAAGAAAAATATTTTTGAAATTTTCGAAAATAACTAAGAAATTTGAAAAAGATTTGATTTTTTGAAAAAGATTTTGAAAAAGGTGAGATTTTTAAATTGAAAATTTTGATTTGACTCATGAAAATAACTAGATTTTTTTTTTAAAAAATTTTGAAAAAGTCAAATCTCATTTTTGAATTTATGAGAGAGAAAAAAGGGAAAGATATTTTTTTATTTTTGAATTTTTATGATGAGAGAGAAAAACATGAAAATGATTCAATGCATGAGATTTTTAGATCAAAACATGTGATGCATGCAAGAATGCTATGAATGTCAAGATGAACACCAAGAACACTATGAAGATCAAGATGAACATCAAGAACTTATTTTTGAAAAATTTTTAATGCAAAGGAAACATGCAAGACACCAAACTTAGAATTCTTTAATGCTTAGGCACTAAGAATTCAAGAATGCATATGAAAAATAAGAAAAGACACAAAACATGCAAATGCAAAGATCAAACAAGAAGACTTACCAAGAACAACTTGAAGATCATGAAGAACACTATGAATTCATGAGAATTTTTGAAAAATGCAAGATGCACATGCAATTGACACCAAACTTATAACATGACTCAAGACTCAAACAAGAAACACAAAATATTTTTTATTTTTATGATTTTATGATTTTTTTGTATTTTTATTTTAAAATTTTCGAAAATCATTTTGAAAAAAAAAAGAAAAATAAGGATTCCAAAATTTTTAATATGAATTCCAAGAATCTTATGCTCTTTTAGTCTAAAGCTCCAATCAAAGGGTCAGGCATGGCATAATAGCCAGCCAAGCTTTAGCATGCAGCAGGTAGATCATGAACAGCAGCAGGTGGATTAGCACCAACTAGCTTGCTCTTGATAACGAATTGGAAGCCTCAGTCTAAAGGAATTTAGACATGGCTTTACAGCCAGCCAGGCTCCACATGCTTCATGAAACACCAGAATTCATTCTTAAAAATTTTGGATAAAATTATAAAATTTTTGAAAACATTTTTATTTTAAAATAATTTTTTTTTCGAAAACAAAGGAAAAATTTTTGAAAGATTTTTGAAAAGAAAACGAAAAGAAAGTTACCCAATCTGAGCAACAAGATGAACCGTCAGTTGTCCAAACTCGAACAATCCCCAGCAACGGCGCCAAAAACTTGGTACGCGGAATCGTGATTACACTTTAATTATGTGAAATTCATTGCTCTTTCTTTCCCTGGAAATGGCGCCAAAAACATGATGCCAAGACCATGGTTCACAACTCCGTGTAACTGACCAGCAAGTGCACTGGGTCGTCCAAGTAATACCT
>NC_029788.2:101716328-101729646 GCF_000816755.2 Arachis ipaensis
TCTGTCACTAACGCCCTGCAATCGCGAGTTCGGAGCTCGTCACAGTCATTCAATCATTGAATCCTACTCGGAATACCACAGACAAGGTTTAGACCTTCCGGATTCTCTTGAATGCCGCCATCATTCTAGCTTACGCCACGAAGATTCTGGTTAGGAGATCTAAGAGATACTCATTCAGTCTAAGGTAGAACGGAAGTGGTTGTCAGGCATGCGTTCATAGGGAATGATGATGATTGTCACGTTCATCACATTCAGGTTGAAGAGCGAATGAATATCTTAGAAGCGAAATAAGATGAATTGAATAGAAAACAGTAGTACTTTGCATTAATCTTTGAGGAACAGCAGAGCTCCACACCTTAATCTATGGGGTGTAGAAACTCTACCGTTGAAAATACATAAGTGAAGGGTCCAGGCATGGCCGAACGGCCAGCCCCTCTGATCTAAGAACCAGGCGTCCAAAGATGTCAAATACAATAGTGAAATGTCCTATTTATAATAAACTAGCTACTAGGGTTTACAAGAGTAAGTAATTGATGCATAAATCCACTTCCGGGGCCCACTTGGTGTGTGCTTGAGCTGAGCTTTGAGTGTTTCACATGTAGAGGTCCTTCTTGGAGTTGAACGCCAGCTTTTGTGCCAGTTTGGGCGTTCAACTCTGGTTTTGGATCCTTTTCTGGCGCTGGACGCCAGAATTGGGCAGAGAGCTGGCGTTGAACGCCAGTTTACGTCGTCTATTCTTGGCCAAAGTATTGACTATTATATATTGCTGGAAAGCCCTGGATGTCTACTGTCCAACACAATTGGAAGCGCGCCATTTCGAGTTCTGTAGCTCCAGAAAATTCACTTTGAATGCAGGGAGGTCAGAATCCAACAGCATCAGCAGTCCTTCTTCAACCTCTGAATCTGATTTCTGCTCAAGTCCCTCAATTTCAGCCAGAAAATACCTGAAATCACAGAAAAATATACAAACTCATAGTAAAGTCCAGAAATGTGAATTTAACATAAAAACTAATGAAAACATCCCTAAAAGTAACTAGATCCTACTAAAAACATACTAAAAACAATGTCAAAAAGCGTATAAATTATCCGCTCATCAGACACTCATGAAGGAAACACTAATCGAGGACGTGGCGATTACCTTGGACCAATGGGACAGAATTTTAAAGGAAATGGACACACTCTTCAGCATCTTTGAGGTCAATGGGATTTCAGAAGAAACGACAATGCTCAGTTCCACATGGCAAAGGAAAATGGTCGATGCTATACCTGTGGATTTCCAGGGCACCTTGCTAAGGACTGTCATTGAGGGAGGAACCAAGATGTGGGTAGGAGTCAACAACCAGCTCGAGATTTCACTATGAATGTAGAAGAGGCGATGGAATCGGATCTGCTGTAAGAGGTAAGCACATAAAGTTGATGTGATATGTTATTAGGATCCAGTTGCCTTAGTTTTATCCTATGGAAGGTTGTCGTAAGTTTGGTCGGACCTAGAGAATTGTTAGAGGGACCGATGGAGAAGGGGGTTTTGATGCATGTAGCTGAGTAATCCGGATTCTTAAATGATGATAAATCAAAGTGGACATACTGGAATGGTTACTGGGCATGACTAGAAATCGTGTCGACCCCCTGTATGGGTGATGGGTGCGGTTCTAAAGGTTTTGGCCCAAAGTGGGCCAAACGGACCAAAAACACTTAGCGGGTTGGACCGGACCCAAGTGGGCTCAAGTCCAACATATATATGCCATAACTAATGAGCTTTAAGCTCATTTTCCATCACAAAGAGAGAGAGAGAGAGAGAGAGAGAGAGAGAGGCGCGGTTTGAGAGAAGAGAGGAGAAGAGGTGATGTTACTATTCATCATCACCTTCCGGGAGCGATAACTTGAGCTACGAAACTCCGATTGACAAGCCGTTTGCAGCCACGCGAAGCTCTTGTTGAGCTCTTCATTTCTATAAGAAAATCTGGTAAGAACTCGAAGCTCATACTCCAGTTCCCTGCCCTAGTTTCTATGTATTTTTTGTTATGGTTTTTGAGTAGATTTTGTGGTTTTGGTTGTTTAGGTGATCTCTAGTAGCGGGTAATTGTTGGGAATTGCCCCAATCCTCTTTGTACAAGGTAAAGTTGCTTATAAACCCTTGTGGTGTTATATGTTGTGGTTTCTAGATTTTGATTTTGGTGATATATGTCTTGTTAGTTTGAGCTTTGGTGCTTTCTGGAGTTGTCTTGGCTTTTGATGGTTTCGTGCGTGGAGGATAATCGACCAAGGTATGGTTTCGATTTTCTTTATATAATATGTAATGTTTTTGGACACTTAGGCTAGTTGACCTTAAGATAGGGTTGAATGTTTGGGTGTATGTTTAATTGTATGTAAAATTGATGTTTGATGATAAGTTGTATGGAGGTGGATGAAGAATGTTGTGATTTATTTGTTGTTGATGAGGGATTGATGATATTGATGATGTTGGTTGAGGTTGATGAGCGTGTATGTTGAATGTGGTAATATGAATGTTGATAATGATTGCTGATATTGAGGTTAATTGATGAGGAGTATGAATGTTGATTTTGATGACTATTGATGGAGGATGTGAGTTTTATGAGGATAATGTGATGAATAAATATTTAGATGGATTTGGTTAATGTTGATATTGTTTAGTGATGGTTATTGAAATGGATGAGAATTTGTAGTGGTTGTTGATGTTGTTGTTGGTTGATGATGATTATGGGTGTTTATGATGGTTTTGGATGCTGATGATTAAGGGTTTTGATGGTGCTGAATGGTGTATTTGAGATATTATAGATGGTTGAGTTGGGAGAGGAATGGTATGGACTTTTATGTTGTTTTGGTATTGTTTGGGTTGTGACTAGTTTGGTTTTGGATTGGGAGTTTTAGTAAAATTGTGGTTGAGCCTTTTGGTAAAAACAGATTTTCTGTGAACTTTGATGGGTTATAACTTGAGCCTTAACTTTCAAAATTTGTTGAAATTTACTTTAAATTAAAGTTCATTGAAAAATCTTTAAATGGATATAAAGTTTGTAGGAAATGGATTTTTGTAGAGGAAGTTATGATCATTCAAAGTTTTGGTATCAAAATCTAAATTCTCTGCATGCTGCAGAATTTGTGATTTCTGGTTTGTTTGCGCACGCACAGCCTTGCGCACACACACACCCCTATGAGTTTTTGAACCTGTGCGCATACACAGCCTTGTGCGTACGCACACACAAGAAAAGGCTTGCTGTTGAGAGCACTAGCACGACCTGTGCGCGCACACAACTAACGAAGTTTGGCAACCTGTGCGCACGCATGGGAGGTGCACTCTGTTGAGGGCGTTCGCACGGCTTGTACGGATGAACAGAGTTAAAATTTTACTACCTGTGCGTATGCACACATTTTGAAAATCTTCCTGGGCATACGCACTCACACCCTTGTAAGTACGCACATACCCTGTTTTTCAATTAAAATATTGTTTTTAAATGTTTCACCTTCCCAACAAGCTTGCAAACTTCTGTGACACCTATTTAAGACTTTTTGGCTTGTTTTTGAATGCAAAACATAGAGAAGGTCTTGAGTGGAATTATCTGGGTATTACCTTGAAAATTTAAAGAACAGAGGTTTAGGTTTCTTGTGTATTGAGGATGAGTTTGGATGAGAGAGAAGGAAGAGTAGTGAACTTGGTGAATTTCTGACAACGAATTGAGAAACTAATGAACTAATAAGTTTGAAATGGAAATTATGAATTGATGATGGTTGTGATGAATGGAGGACTCAAAAGGGAATGAGGATTTTGATGAATGTTGAGAGTGTGCCAGGCACTATATCATTGGGTTAAGTGTGGTGGTAATTCAAAGAGGAATGATGATCTTCTTGAATGTTGAGAGTGTACCAGACACTATATCCTTGGGTTAAGTATGATAGTGTGCAGGGTATTTTGTCCCTGGGATTGAATAATGATTGATAATCTTTTCTGCTGCAAAAGTGTGCCAGGTACTATATCCTTGGGTTACGCATGTGAGTGTGCCCGGCACTATATACGTGGGTGAATAGAGTGTGCACGGCACTATATCCGTGGGTCAATAGAGTGTGCCCGAAACTATATCCGTGAGCGTGGCAGAAAAGCTACATCTGAAAGGATGTGTCGGATTGGCATATATAGACCGACAAGTGATATCACGAGCCAATAAGACAGGCATTCATCATATGCATCTCTTATGTGCTTGTTTGCTTTGATTACTTAAGTTTTCTTAATTGTGTAATATGCCTACTTGCTTCTTGAATTACTTGTTATATATGATTACTACCTGTGTTTTACTTGCTTGCATTATCTGTGATTGTCTGGTGCTGAGGAGGTTAGGTAGGCGGTGGCGATGGGATCGCACAGAGGTTAGGTTGGCGAAGGCTGTAGGATACAGCGGTGTGATTAGTATTAGTTAGAAATTCCCTAAGTTTAGATAACCCTGTTTACCGTTTATGGTTTAAGTTATTTATTTTGTTAAGGCTTGGATATTCTATATCGATGTGAAGTTCTAGGATTGCCTTCGGCGTCCCGGAACCTTATATCTTACATTATTGGGAACTGTTACCATACTGAGAACCAAATTCTGTTGTTGTTTTTTAGATGCAGGTCGCGACCCATCTCGGTGAGTTGCTTGACGGTGACAGAGCGGAGGATCTTTATCATGTTTTTGGAGTCCTTTGATTTATTTTTATTAGTACTCTTACTTTTGTATTTATTTTGCCTTAGAGGCTTACTTTGAGAAAGATACTGTATAAGGTGTTTTACTTTCAAACCTCTGTATGTCTGTATTTAATTAGTCGGCCTAAACTCCGCAGGCTTAGACTAGTGTCTTATGATTATTATACTCTTATATAACTACATATATCTTGCTATCTCACATAGTGGATCTTGTCTTTTATGCTTGTAGCTTCGTGTGAACGTTCGCGCTTTGTAATTTCGTATTTGAGCTTATTTTCTCCACCGGGCTTCTAGAATTATTACTCCTTCTATATATATATATAAGTCATAGATTTGTCGTAACCTTTCATTAACCTTTACTTTACGGCATGAGGTAAGGCTTAGGGTAATTAGGGTGTTACATTTAGTGGTATCAGAGCGGTTTGTCCTCGTGAGCCTGAGGGATGGACCGATTGTGCTTCATTGTATACTCTATGTCTTTTTCTTTCATACTAGTTAGGTTATCTGTTTGATATATGCATAGCATGCTTGTTTGTGAGTGCCGTTTAGGGATAATTGAAACACTAGGATTTTGATATTCAGACTAATCACCTTGATATAGATTGATTGGTGTAGACAGGAACCCTAATGGCCACTCACGGACGAGGTCGTACGCGTTCACGAGGAGAGAATAGGAATGATATCACCATCATCGTTAATCATAGTCATCATCCCACGTCACATCTTATTAAATCTCAAATCATGTCATCAATAATATCACCATCATCATTAATCATAGTCATCATCCCACATCACTATAATCAACTGAAAATCATCACCATACCTTAATCATACTCCATCACTATTCTCTCTCTCTCTCAAGCCAATTACCATTAATCACAGCTCAACTCCGAGCATAACCTCTAGACTTACTTTCTTATTCCCAAACCCTCGAATTTATATATAAATTGTTGTTTTAAAGTCTTTGACTAATTAATCAAAACTCCCTTTGTTTTTAGAAATCAAATGAGTTTGAAATAACATGTTCACAGAATCATAAGAATCCACTTTTCTTTAATAATCTATAAAAGCATTCGAAACTCATCTCTTTTGTTAAAGTTACTCAAATAAAAAATCATTTTCAAAACCATAGCCAACTCTCTTTCAAATTCTTGGGAAAATTTCGACAGCACCTCCCCTAAAAACTGGAGTTTGCCACCCGTCACGGGTTCCCTCAAACCAATCTCAGTACAACATTAGCATTTCAATTTAATGGTTTTCAAATTCATCTTTCAAAACCAATCATTATAAATCTCAATCTAAATCCAAGGTCACCATGACCAAATATCATAGTACTCCTCTCAAACACGGCGACTTGCACTCACTCATCATCTAAATCCAATTACGCATCAACGATCATTTCCTCATCCATTTCAGAACCATCAAAGCTCATAGTCACAATTTATCCCAATTATCTAGAATCATTATCTGCATTAGTTCACTAACCCTTTAAGTACTCAAAGCATAAAGCATTTCTAATTATACCCTACTATTCCTTATTATTACCATACTATGTTAACACTCCAGCAAGCTTCCGATGCGTCACTCTGATTATTAACCACCAAGAATCTAACATGAATCCATGTCATATTCCCCTATTGAATCATAAAACCTAGGCCCACTTCTAAGCTTTCTCAACCTGACAGAAATAATGCTTACGCTCATCGTGAGACTCAATCGCATCCTCTTAAAAATCCTTGATCTATATACTCACATTACCTAATCGTTTAAAACCTATAATATCCGCTGCCTAACAATTTGTCATCCTCTAATTTTTACACAAGTGCTCAATTTTCAAAAACTTTCATTCCCATTCAAATCCAACTATTCCAATGTCAATTACAAGCCCCTTCTGCCCCAAATCATTAGATTCCAATCAACTCAAACCTAATAAAACAAATCGTTCAAGTAACTATCCACCTCCAACTGTTCCACTCATCAATCCAAAATCAACACCATTCTCATCTATACTCCTGCCAAGATTCCTATCACAGTGTTTTCTCACCGGTTCGTTCTTGGGAATTCTTCTTTCTGATTACTTCATTCATGTCCATGAGACACACTTCGGGTCTTGTCCACACTAGACAAGCGATATTGAGGTGATCAGACTCAATATCTCAAGTTAAGTGCTTCAAATTACCAAAAGTACACTCATGAACTTCATGCTAGATGTATCAACTAGATACCCTAACTAGCACAGGCACAAACTCCGAGTATGCACTGAAGCATAAGCAGTTCCATCCCTCAGGCTCACGAGGACGAACTGCTCAGATACCATAATGTAACACCCTAATATTCAAATCCTTATGCTCGAGTCATAAGTCAATGATAATAAGGTGGTACGACTCTCAAGATGGATTTTTAATACATAGTTTATAAGTATAATTGAAAGGAGTATTAATCGAGAAGCCTGAAAATGAGTAAAAATAAAATTTTCCGAAATCATAACACCTCTCGTATCGACAACAAAAAGATAAAGCGTGGATTCGAAAACGATATACAGGTAAAGACATTAAGGAGAATAAGAGAAGGACGTTATATAGATATATAACATAAGTAAATAGCCACTAGTCGCGACTTGCGAAGTTTAGGCCGGCTAGGGTACAGTATGAAAGTAGTTGACAGCAGTATCTCCTAATCTCTACCAAAAGAAACATAAGAGCCTTTATAGACAAGTTCAAAGAGTTCAATACATAATGTAAGCTTTTCAAAATAAAGGTGGAGAGATCCTAAACAAAATATAAAGTAGAGAATATAAAGATCTTCGCCATCTCTCAGATGAACCACAACTCACTTCTGAGCACCTGGATCTGTATATGAAAAATAAGAGATATATACGGAATGAGAATCCCCGATCCATGGGTTCCTAGTACGGTAAAAGTGCCAAATAAATACAATGCATTGTGATAAAAACTCACTAAGCATCCTAAACTTCCTTTCACCAAATATTCATCATATATTCTCGCTAATCCCTAAATAGGCAACTGTCATAAGAGAATTGCTAAATCTGATTCATATTCCTCATGCTTTCAAACTTTCTAACTCTCCGACAATTCACAATCAGAATTATAAACAAAACCATCCCAGCCATTCTGTCTCAGCAATTCTATATCATTACCTCATATTCTCACCTGGAGTAAGTGAAATCACTTCACTGCCTCTACCCAGGGAGCTCAAATGATCTCATTCTCTACCTGGAGCAAGTGAAATCACTTCACTGCGTCTACCCAGGGAGCTCAATTACCTCATTCAATAATCATCATCATTATTCAATTACATCATCAACTCATCTCATCAAGAACAGCCATCAGCATCAACCGACACCAGCATGAGGGACCACTCAGTTGTACAAACACAAGCAATACAGGCAAGTAATACACAATAAGGTACAAGTAAAACAAGTAGCACATAATCAGGTAGCATAGCATATATGATATAGCAATCCAAAACAAATAGGCAAACCCAATCAATTCAAACATATGCAAATGATGTATGCCTGTCCTATGGCTGATGTGATATCATCTGTCGGTTATATAGCCAACTCGACCCGTCCTGGTAGCTAACCATTGGACTGTCCCCCTGTCGCGCATCCCCTACTCGAGTAATTCTCAAACATAAACATATGTAACACCCTCACTGGTGTTTATCCACGGGGGCGAGCTCGTCCGGAAATTTCACAGTGTCCGGCCACACTTACGACATGGGGTCAATAGAATTTCGGATCTCAACCTGGAGCAAGTGAAGCCGACCCACTGCATCTACCCAAGGAAATCCGAAACTCAGATAATTTCACAAATCTCAAATCAACCTCGACTAGCAGCAAGTGGGGGCTAACCACTGCATCTACCCCAGGAGTTGTAAACCAAACCCAGAGCAAGTGGAATCAATGCCACTACATCTACCCAGGCAGGTTTATCTCACCACATCCTGGAGCAAGTGGATCAATGCCACTGCATCTACCCAGGCAGGTATATCTCACCACGTCTCAAAGCAAGTGGAATCACTCCACTGCATCTACCCAGTCAGGTGTTTAAAAGCTCAACCTGTAGCGAGTAGAATCACCACTACTGCCGCTACTACCCAGGTGTCACAATCTCTGACCTGGAACAAATGAGACGAACCACAACCCTTGCTACTACCCAGGCATCATAATCCCTGACCTGGAGCAAGTGGGACGAACCACAACCCTTGCTACTACCCAAGCATCTCAAACATACATTCATTCAAAACTCCTTTATTAAACTCATTTATCATAATCCTCCTTCTCCATCTCATACCCGAAGCAAGTGGACAACGCCATTGCCTACTATCCTGGGTCACACATCACATTCAACATTTCCCATCAATATTCATTTACCACATCTAATCATTAATCATATACATATACATACTCAGCCATAATTCAATTCTTATCACAGCCATTCGGCTCATACTATATATTGCACTTCTACCATCATCTTCAACAACTCATACAATCATCATTACTCATCATTCATCATTTATTTTCACTTTACTTCATCCACAAGTTATCACATATCCTATCTTTTTTTCATTACTAGACATATTATAAAAATTTGGGACTTAAAGGATGAAGATGGAGGTTTAGAAGTCTGAAATTCGGCTTTAAGAACTCAACAATCAATTTTTTTTGCTGAAAACAGGATCACGCGTGCGCGTAGCCCATGCACATGTGTGGGAAGTAGATAGGTAGCACGATGCGTGCGCGTTAGTCACGCATACGCGTGGGTGCGTTTTGTGCTCCTCGCACAAAACCAGCACAGTACCAGCGCAATTCTCTGGATTTTCTACTGGGCACTTGCACCAATACAGCGACGCGTACACGTCGGCCAGGCGCACGCGTGAGAGAGTAAAAATTGTGAGTGACGCGTGCGCGTCGGCCATGTGTGCGCGTCGGAGTACGTTTTCTTAAAAATTTTACTATGTCTGAAAAAGCTGCAGAATTTTATTTTGAAACCTCAAACTTTCGCCACACATAACTTTTTCAAAAAAATTCCTTTTTCAACCATTTCTGAACCATTCGAAAGATCTTTGAATAAACTTTCATAAAAATCTAATTTTGAAGAATTCCTTACTCTAAGGACCGAGTTACGAACAACCGAAGTTGGTCAAAAATTAGTTTTCACCCAAAAATAGAAATCACCAATTTTTCCAATGTTCACAAGCCAAATTCATTTCCACTCATCCAAATGATCACAACCCAACCACATTCATATAATTACACTCAACCAAAACTAAACCTACCCGATCTATACAATTTCACCCAAAACTATCAAATTTCACACCTCAATTCCTCAAACATTATTATTCAATAACCAAACCAATTATTCACACATTCAATATCTAAAATACATCCAATCTCTTATATCATCACACAATGCACACATCAACTTACCTTCCTTACCTCTTCCCGGCCTCCGGCCCAAGATTCATGGGCTCCGGCCCAAATTTACAACTTTAAATGCATATTCCACAAACCAATAATCATTATCCAATTCATCAAATTCTCAACACACCAAACATACAAATTCATACAATTCTCAACCCAATCATTAATTAACATTACATATCAACTATGCATATTAGTACCAACCATTTACACAATCCAAACTTAACCCTAGGGGCATCTAGCCTAGAAATTCTCATTACACCACACGGTACTTAAATGAAATTTAAATCGTACCTCTTGTAGTAAAAAAAGTTGAGCTTCTTCTTGGAAGTCTCCACCAACCCTTAGCTCTAAGCCTCACCAAAGCTCCACAAGCAACACCAACCTCCCAATTGTGCACCAAAATCAACCAATACTCTAACATAACCAATTTCACACTCACAATCAACCTAGGATTCATGAAAATAATAAATCACAAGTATTTGAGCACTTTTTACTTTAGCCCATATGAAATAGCGATAGAATCCATTTATAATCCATGTTAGAATATCTCTAAACAACCAAAATCACAAGATTTTAACACTAACTACTCAAAAATGCGTAACAGTGGAGAATTTCAAAAACTGGGCAGAGGTAAAAGGAATACTCACCACAATAACTAGATATAATCGAAGAGGATGAGAAGAGCAATGCGTGACCATAAACGGCTCGTCAATCGGAGTTCCGGATCAAAAGTTATGGTGATTTGAAGTTTGATGGAGTTAGGATCTTCTCTCTTCTTCCTCTCCTCTCCATTTCAGCGCCCCCTCTCTCATTCTCTAGGGTCAATGAGCTGAAATACTCATAACTAATATTTATATATGTTGGGTTTGGTCCACTTGGGTCCGGTTCACTTGTTTTAGTCCGTTGGCCCAATTTCGGGCCAAAACCTTTAAGATTAGAGCTTTAAATCGTATTTTAAGTATTTCTAGCCTCCCAAATTATAAATTCTTATTTCTTAAAATTATTCACTTCTAATTAATTTTCTCAACCACAGTACCAGACAGACCGCAACCGATACTGCAGGTCAAATTTTCAGTGCACATATTTTTATTCAAAAAACTATGTTTTCCAACTCAGAAAATTTTACTGAGTCCAAATATCATATTTAAATTATCATATTTCGATTGCTAAATTTTCTAACCATATTTGCTCCTATTTAATTTATTATTAATTAATTACGATTTGACCGGATTTTACAAATAGCCAATACACAAATTCAAGGAATTAACTAGGGTTAGTGATCCTTACCATATATGTGCTTCAATTAAGCCAAAACCTGCCAATTTCTCAAGTCAATTTGATCCTAAAACATCAAATTAACCAAAATCTCAATACCCCAAAACCTCAACATTTTTTAACTGAAGAAGAGAGAATAGGAGCTGGGAATATGATTTTCTCACCTTGAAAGGTATCGGACTTTGTAGAGCTCATCACTGCGGACGCGTGGCCATAAATGGTGTGGCGATCGGAGCTCCGAATTGAAAGTTATGGCAAATTGAAATCAAAGCAAGGGTTTAGGGTTCTTATTTGCTCCCCCATACCCCCATTTCAGCGTGATTCACTGTTCTTGAAGGGAGGAGTAGCTGAAAGCATGGTTTTATATAAGGTGGAGTTAGTGGGTTTGGGCCTTGGGCCTTGGGCCCAATACGGGTTCGGTTCGGCCCGTTTGGTCCAATCTTAGGCCAAATTCTTTGAAATTAGTGTCGAAATTCTTTTTTTAATTTTCTCTATCATATTAAACCATAAAAATTACATTTCTAATTATCTTGATTAATAATTAATTTATTGGCTAATTATTTACTAATTACTCAGATTTTACATACAATACTCTGATATGTTGCATTATATATATACTCTTTGAACCAGTGCACTTGCTCTTAAGAAACTTAAAACTATTTAACAGACTCATAATTATTTTTCTAACAGATTTTTGACCATTTTCTTTATTACCCTTGACACATAATATGTCACTTAAAGAAATTTAGTGATTAGAAAATGTTAGACAACCAAATCTTTTTTTTTTAACCATGTTTAATAAAGTTAGAATTTATGTACGCTTATTTTTTCTTCGCACCTTCTTCTTTTTTCTCCTCTTCTTTCATTGTCATCATCATTATCACCTCCTCTTCCTCCACCACTTCCTCCTCCTCCTCTTCCTCTTCCACCACCACTACCCCTACCTCCATCATCATCCTCCTCCTCCTCTTTTTTCTTCTTTTTCTTCAACATCGTCGTCGTCGTCGTCATCTTCTTTTTTCTTCAACATCATTGTCGTCGTCTTCTTCTTTCAAAAAAAAATAATAATAAGAAAAAGTTGTAGGTTCTATTTTATGTATCACGTTTAAAAAATTTCGATGTCAAAATTAAAAAATATTTATGTCACAGTAAAAAAATTTTGGTATTATTTTTTTTATATTTTTTTGAAAAAATTTCTCCTTCTTATTATTTTCATAGTTTTTCTTATTTTCACGCTCTCATAATTCTTATAATTTCATCGTCTAAGAAGAATAAAAAAATCAAACAAAAAAAAATTAGACAACTTTTTATTTCTTTTTTTATTTATCTTTTTTGACAATAAATACAAAAATTTCTATATGAATAAGAAAAAAGAAAAAGAAGAAACAAACAAAAAAGAAAGACACTGCACCATCAAATTCAAAATCTTAAAAAATTTCAGTATCAAAATTTAAAAAAAAATAATTTACATCACAGTTAACAAATTTTTGATATTATTTTTCATATAAAAAAATATATAATTTCACATTGAGCGATTTTTATTTATTTTTTTCCATCAAATTAAATTAAACTGATAGAAATATTTTGATGTGTAATAAAATCCTTATCAATTTATATGTCGCTTTTGCATTTTAATATTTTTTTTGTATTTTCTCTTTTTATCTTTATATTAACAAAATTAAATAATTATATCATAATTTAATGAGTAAATAATCAAATTACATTTTCAAACTAGTCTTTAACATTCATCCTTGTTCAAGGTGATTTGGAAACCAACATAATTGACGTTAGTAAATATGAAAATCAATTTAATTTTGCAAAAATTTAAAAACCAATTTAAACAAGTGGAATTCGGAAAAATAATTTAACCATTTACTCATAAATAAATTGTCGAGATAAAAATA
>NC_029788.2:101729882-101749434 GCF_000816755.2 Arachis ipaensis
TTTTTTCTTTTTTATAATTAATATTCAAAATCAAGTCCTTTTCAACGAATCAAACTCATTTCCAAAACTTTAAAAAAATAATTCAACAACCGTTCGTTTGACAAAATCAAATAATAATCCAATCAAACAAACAATCATATTCATCCAAAACAGCCAAACAATACATAAGACTTAATTATACAATCAATAAAAAATGTATTTCTCACATCAATATCCATTTATAACAATTTCAAATTATAAAATTGAGTTTTTGGAAAAACACCCCTACCTCAAAAAGTCGAACTCATAAACTAACGCGTTAAAGAAGACCTTTTCTCACGGCTCGCAATCAGCAACAACCGCAACCTCAGCGCCTAACCACTTTCGCAACAACCACAGCAACATAAAAGCGACATGTAACAACCAGAACTCGACCCTACGTTACCAAACTTCAGAGTCTTTAACCAAACATAACAGAACATTGATTCTCAAGGATTTCCAAACGAGAACGCTTACCGCAACTAAGAAAGAACGGCCGAGCTGAACAGTAGTGATTCTAAGTAGAGGCGGCAGCAGCGGGATGGTGGCGTACGACAGAAAACTTGCGTTAACCATATTCCTAGCACAAACAACCTTAGAAACACTTTCACGCTAACAACTAATTAACGGACAAGGAAGATCTGAAGCAAGGTTAGAGCTTACCAAGCTAAGACAGAGGCTTCAACGGTGGTTTCTGGCGGAAAAAGCTCGGCCAGGGCGGCGCAGCTTCCAGCAGCAGGGCGGTGACGATGCCCAAATGCACGGGTTTGGATTTTCACAATAAAAGTAGAATTTGTCCATTGCAAGTATAGTCCAAACCAACAATTGAACATCAATTAAATAATAAAGTCAACACAAATTAACCGAGAGTATTTAGCTCCCGGGTCATCTTCCCTAGGAGTTGCAATTAAGTGTACAATTATTTGCTATGAGGGAGAGCATGGGGAATTTGGGGATGAAAGCAATAGAGCAAGCAAGAAATATAAATAGCAAGGAATTGAAACAAGCATGCAAGGAATTGAAAAGAAATCAATTAAAGGACACTTGGCAAGAATTGGGGAATTTAGGATTCCTATCCTAGTTGTGGACCACAAACATGGCAATTGTGTGGAATCAATCCAAATCAATCAATCCTCCTTGAGAATTAGTCAAAAAGCCATAATTGATCTCAATCCATAAGTCCTAGTCAACTCACTAATTACTTAGTGAAAGACTAGCGTCAATGGAAACCAAATCAATTAACTAATCTCACACAATGCGTAATGGACATCCACAACTCAATTCCACCCAAACACCTAATTTCTCA
The DNA here is from genome assembly GCF_000816755.2 of Arachis ipaensis. Lineage (NCBI taxonomy): Eukaryota > Viridiplantae > Streptophyta > Magnoliopsida > Fabales > Fabaceae > Arachis > Arachis ipaensis. Next base: position 101,731,207 of record NC_029788.2, read on the forward strand.
ACCAAGAGTGTGAAAACTAAACATGCAATAAATTAAACATCAAAGCAATTAAATGAACATGAAAGGAATTAAAAGTCAATGCAATAAAAGTCAAAGCAATTAAATGCAAGGAAAGGAAACTTCAAATGCAAGAAACCTCTTGGCAAGTAATTGAAGGCTAAGGCTACCTATCCTAGTCATTGACTACAAACACATGATGATTATGAAGAGTTAATCCTACTTAGTCAACCTTACATCGAAGATAAGTCAAATAGGCATAGTTGATTTCAATCCCTAAGTCCTATGTCAACACTAAGGGGTCACATAGAGTCAAGGGAGACCAAATCTACTAACTACTCTAATATATCAAACAAGAATGGACATCAATGACTCAAGGATCACCAAAGTCAACAATTTCAAGCCAAGAGTGAAGAAAAACTATGTGAAAACTAAGCCAAGCATTTTATCAAACACTTGGTGTGCATGAAAATAATATAATATTAAAATGCATTAAAATAAATTCTAAAGCTACCAAAGCAAGAAAATAACAATAACAACTAAAGAAAGCAATAAATGACATGGAAACATAAATTTGCATTAATTGAAAGTAAAATGTAACAAGAGTGTCATAAAACATAAATTGACAAAATAAAGGAAATAACAAGAGAAATGAAGAAGAACAAGAAGCAATAACAATAAATGACAAAGAAAAGTAAATAGAAACATTTAAAAAATGAGTTGGATTGGGTTTTGGAGGCCCAAAAATCGCTGCCAGCGAGTTGCAATTAATGAGGTCACGTGCAAGGACCTGTGCGGACACACAGATGTGTGCGTCCGCACACATGCTGAATCCTGACTTGTGCGTACGCACACGTAGACTTATATCCACTATAGCAAATTGCATATCATTTTGAAGCCCCGGACGTTAGCTTTCCAATGCCATTGGAACCGCCTCATTTGGACCTCTGTAACTCAGTTTATGACCAATTTAGTACAGAGAGGTCAGGGCTGGCAGCTTTCCAAATCCTTCATTTCTTGAATTCTTCCCTTTTGCATGCTCTTTTCCTTACTTCTTCAACCCATACTTGCCTTGAAAACCTGAAAATCACTTAACAAATACATCAAGGCACCAAATGGGATTAAAGTGAATAAAATTGACTAAATTAAGCACAAAAGAGCATGTTTTCACTTTCAAGCACAATTTAGGAAGAAATCTCAAAAGCATGCTATTTAGGTGAATAAATGTGGGTTTATGTGATGGAATCCACTCAAATCAAACCAAAGTATATCGTAAAATATGGATTCATCAATTCCCCCACACTTAAACCAAGCATTTCCTCATGCTAAACCAACTAAAGGAGATGAATGAAGGGGTAATTATTAATGCAACTACCTACATGCATGTAACTATACTAAATGCTATCTATATATATCTACACTATGATTCCTATTGAGTTTGGTAAAAACAAACAAAAGAATCTCAATCAATCCAAAATATGAACTTAGGGCGAAGACAAGAAAATATAGCAATATAATCAATGTTCAAAGATTGATTTGAAATTTTCAAAATTAAGTTCAACAACTTGCAAGAAGATATAAGGTAAGCAATGGAAACATAGAATTGAGCAATTAAAACCGTCACCGGATGTGTATACTCTCTCATCGCTCAGTGTGTAAGGTTTAATCACTCAATCCTCCTTTAATCATGTTTCTCAAAGATTTGCGAGTCGTCTAACAATCAACTAATATTTGATGAATGAATGCAAATATCATGAGGACTTTTGTGGGTTGTAATGGGGCTTAGGTAAGGTAGGATTAATATGGTTAAGTGGGCTATTAAATTGGATCTTTGATTAGCTCAAGTACCCACCTAATCCTATATCATCCTATATACATAATAAAACAACCTAACTACCCATTTATTCTCTTTCTCACATTCACTCATGCATTTTCTTTTCAATTCAACTACATATGCATCTTTTATTTTCATTCTTATTATTATTTCTTTTTCTTTTCTTTTCTTTCTTTTTTTTATTAACATCAAAAAGAGATGCATATGTTTCAAGTATAGAATGCATCAGTGTTTACCCATTTTTCCAAATTTTCCCAATGAACACCCAAAGCACTAACTACCAATGTTTCCCACAAATCCCCCCCCCCCGACACTTGATTATCACACACACTTAAACCTAAGCTAATCAAAGATACAATTTATGGACATAATGGTTTTTCTCTTAGGGCAAAAGATGTGCTTAAATTTAGAACAAAGGGGAATAAAAGGCTCAAAAGTGGTTACAAAGGTAGATATAAGGGTTGGCCATTTGGGTTAGTGAGTTTAATTTCAAAAACATGGCCTCAATCATACTAAATGCAATTCAAAACATCAAACATAGTACATATAGACTAAAGCAATTCTAAGATCACACTCATAAAAGGAGTTTATAACACACAAGAACAAAATTTATGGTTGAAAATATGCAACCACACAATAATGCTCAAATATCACTAGGTATTCGTTCAAGCTCTTTTCTATGTTCCATAAAAAGATACTTCAAGCAAGTTCAAGAATAATTTTCAAATCTAATCAATGGAATGCCCAAAAAGAGATTTCTTGAAAATTCTTTGTTGTTTTACCAAAACTTATTTACTATATGTATGTATATATGTATGTATGTATGTATGTATGTATGTATGTATGTATGTTGTGATGGATGCAATTTCAAAATCTCTCCTAGTTCTATTCCTAATTTTCAACAAGCAAAAATTAACATGAACAATTAGGACAAAATTGAATAGGCATTATACTATTCACATCATCCAATCACAACTTCTATCTATAAAATATATACTAAGAAAAAGATGCAAAAATGCAACATACAATAGCTAGATATAAACCTGATATATATACCAAAGAAAAATGCAATGCAACAGTAAAAAACACTCCAAATATATACAAGAAACCTACTAAAAGAAGTAAAAACACTCCTTATTTATTTAACAAACCAAAAACTTCACTCAAGGTTTCAAACTCACTCGTCATCAAGCGACGGTCTAACCAATCGATCTCATTATTCGAAAACTTAGTAATTTGTCGCGCACTCCAAACACGTCAGTGCAATATCACTTTTTCATGTTACTCAATCACTTAACTACTTATGGCGGGTCGTTATCTTATATCGCTTGAGATATCAAAAACTTGAACATCTTTTAGCAATACTCCTTTGCCAAAAATATCGTTATAACCTGCAGTGGTTTCAAACTCGCAAGATTCACCTCCCGCGTTAACAAGCTGTGTACTAACGAACTAATGTGTCACTAGCCATATCTTGGAGTCGTATGTGACACAGAAACAAGCTTGAGTTTACTTAGAAGGGATAGTAGATATTAGAAAAGAGGAACAAGTGACAAGGACAGCGTTCGCCAGAATTTGGAAGAATAGATGAAATCACATGTGAACAAGAATATTCAAAAACAATAAAGTGTTTCAGAAGGAGAGTCAATTTACATCTTTACGACGAGCTCAGAATCAAGGAAATTCGATAGGAACAATCAAGAAGAAGACCCGTACATTCATTTAAACCGAATTCGAGTTGAATAAAAAAGAATACTAAAAATTAATGGTAGTGTTTACAAAAAAATGGATAATCTCACAAAGGAATGAATTCCCTTTCTCAAAATAAATACTAAAAGTTTAAATAAGGTATTGCATCAAAACAACCCAAATTAAAATAAAATATGCAAGGTTTGTAAAATAAAACTTAATTGGACTATTAGCAAAAATTTTCTCAAAATCTTGAAAAATACTCAAATGCAAAATCACCTAAGAAGATGTATAAAATTGTGATAAGGTTGAAAAAATCAAATTGTATTCAAAAGAAGAAATTCAAGGTAAAAATTATTTTCACATGTCTATAAAAGAATAAATAGATCATTGCAAATAAATAGATTTAAGCCATACAAAGAAATGTTAGAATTCATGTAAGGAAAGATATGCTAGTTTAAAAGCAATCTTGTCAAAAATGTGAAGGATGATTGGGAAACACAATTAGGCAAGAAAAGAGTCGATTCAAAACTTTCTCAATCCAAAACAAGCTTAGATCACGTCAAGGAGTTACATAGGTCATGTAGAGAAATTCAAGGTCAGGCACTATGATGTTAAGAATTTAAGAGATAACCAAGAATATGGTCAAATCAATGGATACATTGGACATGAAGCAAAAGAATCAAATTACATAGTTAGCTTAGATCGAATCATAACTTTCAAGGTTTCAAATTACTTAAGAATTAAGGATGATGTGTTACACTAAAACAGATTCATGTTCAAATTAAAGAATACAAGATTTATAAAGAAATGTATAAATAATAATAATAAGAATGGATAATCAAATCTGATTCCAAAAAAATTGAAACAAAGGGAGAAAAAGATGAAAAATAGAAGAATAAACAGTACGCACATCATGTGGCATGATTTAAGCAACATGTTTTTAATGCAAACTAATCAAGGAATAACATCTGACGTCTCTCAAAGAATTAAGGATCCTCGTCATGCGAAAATAAGTTCAAAACCAATTCAAAGAACTCATGATTCACAAAGAGAAATATGAGCAATATCAAAGATGAACATTCCAAACGATTTTCAAGTGAGTAATCAAGATTACAATCAAGCAGAAATATATACATCAACGAATAAATGTGGTTGGGAATAGAGCCGAATTATATCCTATAAGGGAAAATCTAAAGCAAGGAATTCCAATGCAATTAATAGAGAAAGAGATAACACCAAGCATGAATAAAGAGTGTATGTTGAAATAGAACTAACTTTAGAATTAATTGCTAATGCTCCCAAAACCCGTGAACCACATCACTTATTAATTCTACTTTATCTATAATAACCCATTAATGTTTGCGTACACATAAACTATCAACATTAAGTTGGCTAGACTTAACATCATATGCATAAAGCTCTAGTTCTTATTATCCGGACAAGACCTACAACATGACAGACACTCAGAGTATGCAATGAAGCATAATCAGTCCATTCTCAAGGCTCTAATAAGGATGAACTGCTCTGATACCATAATGTAACAGCCTAACTTTTAGCACCTCATGATCGCACTAAAAGTCCAGGCATTAGCTACCTCTATTCTTTTAATTTCATGCTATATTTATTTAATATTGAACGTTCGCGAATACAACCATATTTTTTATTTAAAAATCGAAAAGTCTTTAACATAAACCATCAACATTAAGTTGGCCAGACTTAACATCAGCAGATATGCAACGGTAAGCTAACAACGTTAATCAATAGACAGTCATGTGCATAAAGCTCTAATTTTTGTTATCTAGACAAGACCTAATACATGACAAACACTCAGAGTATGCAATGAAGTATAGTCAGTCCAATCTCGAGGCTCTAATCAGGATGAAATACTCTGATACCATAATGTAACACGCTAACTTTTAGCACCTCATTATCGCACTAAAAGTCTAGGTGTTACCTACCTTTACTCCTTTGATTTCGTACTATATTTATTTAATATTGAGCCTTCGCAAAAAGTAAAACGAATTTTAATTAAGAAAATCGAAAAGTCTTTACTTTAGATCACTTAATCTTACAATTATATCCACATAACATTAAATACATAGACTTATATAATATTCCTCAAATACAAGTCCAACCCCTCTAAAAAAACGAAATAATAAATGAGGAAAAAATAGAATCTAAGATTATACCAAACACAGAAAATAAAAAAACATATATGTACATACGGCTCCATAGTTTAGTCGCGGCTTCGCACCAAAACTTCCGAAATTTTTCATTGAAAAGAAATTCTGTAGGAGAGTGAGAACATTGTCCTCGCAGGTTCTCAGTAGGGAAGGAAATACCATCAAAGTAAAGAAACACTTGCAAATACAATTAATTTCATTATAAAAGTAGTTTATCCATGAAAAAACCTTTTGGAAAAAGCTTTGTGTAAAAAAGTACTTTGAAAGGTCGTAAAGAAATTCCTTTAATTTACAAATCAGTAAGATGGATAGTTTAAAGAAATAAAAAGGACCAAAGACGTGCCTAAAAATTTCCTACCCAACTTAAATCGCTCACTTCTATTCAATCAATACATAAATTAGAATAATAAGGCAACACCTAGTCCATCCTGCCCCCAACCTCTATTGCCACATACCAGAAATCACCCTCATCACGTCTCCCCAAAGAGGGTCTCTCAGATAAACATACACATACAAGACAAACAAAGAAATCACATGTAGGATTCAAGTACAGTAAGTAAAACAAGTAGCAGATAAACATGGCTAAGCAATTAAACAAACAAAAACAAATGCACACTCAATCAAAACATACAAATCCATATGATGCATGCCTATCCTATGGCTGATGAGACTCATTTGTCGGTTATACAGCCAACCCGACATGTCTGGTAGCTAACCCGGACATCGCTCTCTTGAAAACTGGTGAGCGCTATAGTACCATGATTCTCACCTGGTGAGCGGTAAACCACCTCGATCCCTACCATCTGCGGGCGGTAAATCACCTCGATCCCCACAGATGTTTTCAATTGGAAAATAGCACACACATGGGCGGTAAAGAACCACGATCCCCACAAAACAATTTCTTATCAAATCTGGTGGGTGGAAAATAACCACGATCCCCACAAAACAAGTTTCTTTAAAATCTGGTGGGCGGTAAATAACCACGATCTCCACATCACTATAATCAACCAGAATCATCACCATACCTCAATCATACTTAATCATTATCCTCTCTCAACCTCGAAATCATTATCAGATCTCAATCAACCCAATTGTCACTAAATCACACCTCAATTTCAAAGATAACCTTCAAACAACTCACTAAACTTACCTCCAAATCAACACCACACATTTTTCATCATATTTCTTAAAATAACTTTCTTCCTCTTAACTCTTATGTTCAATTTCATTAAAAACCTTAAACTCTCTTTTCTATTCTCAAACCCTTGAATTTATACTCAATTTATTATATTAAAGTCTTTGGCTAGTTAATCAAATCCCTTCTCATTAATAGAAACCTAGTGAATTTAAAACCACAAGTTAACAAAATCATAAGAATCCGATTTTCTTTAATAATCTTTAAAAGCATTCAAAACATACTTCTTTTATTAAAGTTACTCAAATCAAAGTCATTTTCGAAATCACAACCAAAACTTCTTCAAATTCTTAGAAAAGTTCTGGCAGCACCTCCCCTAAAAACTGGGGTTTGCCACCCATCATGGGTCCTCTCTTTTCAACCTCAACTCAATCAAAACCAACATTTCAAATTAACATTTTCAAATCCATCATTCAGAACCAATAAGAACCAATTTCAATAGTTCAAAATCAACATATTCAGTCATTTTTTCCAGAAATTCAAAAATTGACAAATCAATAATCAATTCAGCTACAACTTCAATCACAGCAAAAAATCATTTCAATCACAGATATTAATTCATTTGCATTAATTCACTAAACTCATCAAGTATTCAACTCTAAAATATTTTAACTTTAAAACAATCCCCTACCTCGAAAAGTCGAACTAATGCGTTAAAGGAAACCTTTTCCCCTTGGCTCGAAAAGTGTGCAAAACGTCCAAAGGTCCGAATCTCTCTAAAGGGAGGATCTTTTCCCTTTTATATCTAACCAAATTTGATTCAAAAATAAAATAAAATAAAATAAAATAATGAATCCTAATAATAAAAGATATGGTTTGTAAATAAAAATTACAAAAAGAAAATAAAATAAAACTAATAAATGCTAAAATCCATTTGAGATGCCAAAGAGAGTGAATTTGGGCCAAGCTTGCTGGCGCTAAACGCCAGATGGGCGTTTAGCGCCCAACAGGGGCTGGCACCTTGCTGGCTTGTATCCCTTGCTGGCGCTAAATGCTGGCTGGGCGTTTAGCGCCTAGGGGGGTACTACCATCTTTTTTCCTTTTTGCTCCAAACTCTGCCGAATCACTCCGAATTTCACCTGAAATTATAAAAACACTAAAACAACTCAAAGTAGCATCCAAAGAGGATTTTTGCATTGAAATCAAGTAAAATTAAATAAAATTTAACTAAAAACAACTGAAAAATGATAAGAAAAAAGGTACAAGATGCTCACACATCAAGCTGCATGATCCATCTTCCCACAAAGTTTATATTAAGCTTGCTAATTTAATGAGCGCTGTTGAGTCTCTTAAACTATTCAAGTTATATTAGTTTTTTAGTACTGCTTACACACTTGTCAAATACATTAGTACTCTCGGCTGATCTTTCTTATATTTTCGTGGTAAATAATATCTTTAAGCGTTAAAGCCGAAAGAAAAAAGAATCCCTTTTTTTTCTAAAAAATAAAAAAGAAATGACTTTTCTTTCCTTATTTCCTTCTTTAGGTTTAAGTAATTTTTTCTACTAATTCGAGATTTCAAATACCTGAATTTAATTTTTTAATTCATATTTAGTGTGAGGAATTAGGATTAGACTATGATTTAATTCTAGGTAAATTAGAAGGTAACCTTGCACCTTTTTATTTAATTGAATGATAGTTATGTGCTGTTTTGCCGAATAATAGATTGCTAATTGAGATTCTTACTTGCTTTTTTTTTTTCTTGAATTCATTCTCGGAGGATTGCCAACTATATAATGTAGATCGAGTAAAGCTTCTTTCTTCAATATCAAATCTGATATGATGAAATCTTCTTTTTTTATTGCCTTGTTTTGGTAAATATATATTAAATGAATGTTTATTTGCTTGATATTTGCTTGTTGAAAATCAGAACCTATAAAGACTTTCTTGCAATACTTGGAATATAAAATTAGTGCACTCAATTATTTATATCTTAATTAAATGTTGTCATCATCAAAATTACCAGATGTTCTCTAAACACATCGCTTACTTGTAACATAAATCCTACACTCACTAAAAAAGAGGAGTCCAGAAAGTCTCTTAAAATCCCTCGGAAATAAATCAGATTTCACAATCACTTAGGCGTGTATAGGCTTAGCAAGGACAAAGCAACTAAAGCCTTAAGGAAAGAAAACAGATATGTTATTGTCAATATTCTATCTTCTATATTAGGCTAAGATGGCTAACAAGTAATCCTAATAGAATCTGCCCTTGAATTTTTGCGTTTGGTTTGCAACCGGCCAACCATTGCGATTCCTATCTTATTGGCCACTCTTCACGCTTTGCCATCAACTTCATTGTGTGGTACTGTGCGGAAAAGGTCTATCCTAATCGTGTTTTCAAGCGTTTCCCTAGATGAATAAAATTTATGATTCACCTGTTTCGAGGAAGAAATAGAATATCTCATTTTATTAGCAGATCAGATGTAGTATTAGTTCTATCAAACTTTATGAAAGGTGTGACTACAAGGAAGGTGCCTAGCCTTTCATATGAATCTTCCTATAGAGATTTTTAATAAGGGGCCTAACGATCTACAACTGAGTCTTCTTCATGTCGAAAACAGTCTATGACTCCCGAGATACTTCTGATTCAATAATTCCTAAAAACATGGCTAGCACGCCTAATAGGAGATTTGATAACCCGACATTGGTAGATCAATCCTCCTTTGCTTTTGTTAAAGATGGCATTCTATTAGAAATGGAAGTGTGCAAATCCTATTTTTTCATTGCCGTGAGTGTGGTTCTTATACTAGTGATCTTATTGTAAGGGACAAAGTGGCTCAGTTGAACATAGTAACACTAAGCTGGCTTCTATCCCAACAGTGAGTAAGGATCTAAGGCAAGGCGACGAAGGTAAGAGGGAAAGTGCTAACACCAATAAATCCCTTAGGGCAATCAGTCTTTGACTCCCTTCCCATTCTTGCATCTCGGAGGGCTTTGCCGGCTAGTGATTACTGATGAGCGGATATTTTATACGCTTTTTGGGGTTAATTTCATATAGTTTTTAGTATGTTTTAGTTAGTTTTTAGTTTATTTTCATTAGTTTCTAGGCAAAATTCATATTTCTGGACTTTACTATAAGTTTGTGTGTTTTTCTGTAATTTCACGTATTTTCTGGCTGAAATTGAGGGAGCTGAGCAAAAATCTGATTCAGGCAGAAAAAGGACTGCTGATGCTGTTGGATTCTAACCTCTCTGTACTCGGAATGGAATTTCTGGAGCTACAGGAGTCCAAATGGCGCGCTTCCAATTGCGTTGGAAAGTAGACATCCAGGGCTTTCCAGCAATATATAATAGTTCATACTTTGCTCAAGGATAGACGACATAAACTGGCGTTCGACGCCAGTTCTATGTTGCAGTCTGGCGTCCAGCGCCAGAAACAAGTTACAAGTTGGAGTTCAACACCAGAAACAGGTTACAACCTGGCGTTGAACGCCCAAAACAGCCCATGCACGTGAGAAGCTTAAGTCTCAGCCCCAGCCCGGAAAGTCTAAACCTTGTATGTGGTATTCCGAGTAGGATTCAAGGATTGAATGACTGTGACGAGCTTCAAACTCATGAGTGCTGGGCGTAGTGACAGACGCAAAAGGATAGTAAATCCTATTCCGGTACGATTGAGAACCTGCAGATGATTAGCCGTGCGGTGACAGCGCACCTGGACCCTTTTCACTGGAAGGATGGATGGTAGCCATTGACAACGGTGATCCACCAACACACAGCTTGCCATAGGAGGACGTGCGTGCGTGAATCAGAAACAGAGGAAAGCAGAATTTCAGAAGACAAAGCATCTCCAAAACTCCAACATATTCTCCATCATTGCATACAAGTATAATTTGTGTTCTGCCCTTTTATTCCTTGCAATCAAATTTGATAAGTGAATTATTTTATTGTCTTCCTGACTAAGAGTTACAAGATAACCATAGATTGCTTCAAGCCAATAATCTCTGTGGGATCGACCCTTACTCACGTAAGGTATTCCTTGGACGACCCAGTGCACTTGTGGTTAGTTGTGCGGATTTGTGAAGAATTGTGATTTCCAATTTCGTGCACCAAGTTTTTGGCGCCGTTGCCGGAGATTGTTTGAGTTTGGACAACTGACGGTTCATTTTGTTGCTTAGATTAGGAAAAATTTTTCTTTTTGGTTTAGAGTCTTTTATTATTTATACATTGTTAAAACACTTTAAATTTATAGCTCAATTAGCTAGAGCGTGGTGCTTATGTTCTTGGTAATTGGCTATCCTATTTTTAAAATTTTTTTTTCAAAAATAATTTTTCTTTGAATAAATCTTGTGCCAAACTTTAAGTTTGGTGTTTTCTTGTTAATTTTTCTTTGTTTTTCGAAAATTTTAGTTTGGTTTTCTAAAAATTTTAAGTTTGGTGTTCTTTCTTCATGTTCTTGTGTTCTTGTGAGTCTTCAAAGTGTTCTTGAGTTTTCCTTGTGTCTTGATCTTAATATTTTTAAGTTTGGTGTTCCTTGGTGTTTTCCCTCCAAAATTTTCGAAAACAAGGAGCATTAGATCTAAAAATTTTAAATCTTGTGCTATCTTATTGTTTTTCTCTTTCCTCTTTAAATTCAAAAATATCTTTTCTCTCTATTTTAAAGCTTTTTTTTTCAAAAATCAATTTTAAAATCCAGATTTTTTTTCTTTTTCTTTCGAAATTTAAAACCCTTTTCAAATCATATCTTTTTCAAAACTTCCTAACCACTTTCCCTCTTCTCATTTTTTCGAAAATCTTCACCCATTTTTATTTATTTTAATTTATTTTGTTTTCGAAATAAAAAAATAATTAAATAAATAAAAATATTTTTCTTCTATTTTACATCATCTCCCTTTCTCCATCATGGACCTAAGCGGAAATGAACAGTCCAGGAGGACTCTGGGGTCATATGCTAACCCCTCTACTGCTTCATATGGGAGCAGTATCTGCATACCTTCCATTGGAGTCAGTAGCTTTGAGTTGAATCCTCAGCTCATTATCATGGTGCAGCAAAGTTGCCAGTATTCCGGTCTTCCACAGGAAGAATCTACAAAGTTTCTGACACAGTTTTTACAGATTGCTGACACAGTAAATGATAAAGAAGTAGATCAAGATGTCTACAGATTATTACTGTTTTCATTTGCTGTAAAAGACCAAGCTAAGAGGTGGTTAAATAACCAACCTAAGGCCAGCATAAGGACATGGAAACAGCTGATAGAAAAATTCCTGAATCAATACTTCCCTCCAAAATGGATGACACAGCTAAGGCTGGACATCCAAGGCTTTAAACAAGGAGATAATGAATCTCTTTATGATGCCTGGGAGAGATACAGAGAGATGCTACAAAAATGCCCCTCTGAAATGTTTTTAGAGTGGGTTCAGTTAGACATCTTCTATTATGGGCTTGCAGAAAGAGCTCAGATGTCTCTAGATTACTCAGCTGGTGGATCTATCCACATGAGAAAGACAATTGAAGAAGCTCAAGAGTTCATTGATACAGTTGCCAGAAATCAGCATCTGTACCTAAGCAGTGACCCTTCCATGAAAGAAGAGGTTAAAACAGTAACTGCTGAACTCAGTCCTGTAAAACAAGCTGCTGAATTCAATCAGCAATTGGACTTTCTAACAAAGCAGTTAGCCGAATTCAAGGACAGACTACAAGAGACAAAGATGGCTAATATAAATATGGAAGAACAATTGAAGCAAACAAAACAGCAGCTGTCAAAACAAATAACAGAAGAATGCCAAGCAGTTCAATTAAGAAGTGGGAAGACGTTAAATACCCCACCTCAAGGCAGCAAAAAGCCAAGAAATGAGCAAACCACCCAAAATCCACCTGAGGACAGTAAGAGCCCAGGGAAAAATAATTCTGGCGCCAAAACGCCAGAAATTGGGTGGAAGGTGATGAGTATTTTGGTGGAAAAATGAATTTCTCCCAAAACACACAAATCTAACCGGCAAGTGTACCAGGTCGCATCAAGTAATAAAAACTCACGGGAGTGAGGTCGATCCCACAGGGATTGAAGGATTGAGCAATTTTAGCTTAGTGGTTAATTTTAGTCAAGCGAATCAAGATTTGGTTGAGTGTTTTGTGATTTACAGAAATTAAATTGCATGGAATTAAAGAGAACAGGAAATAAATTGCTGAATCTTAAAGAACAAGAAATTAAATGGCAGAAACTTAGAATTCAAGAAATGTAAATTGCGGAATCTTAAAGTGCAAGAAATGTAAATGACTTCAATTGTAAAGGGGATTGGGACTTGGATTTGCAGAAATTAAACAAGGAAAAGTAAATTTGCATCAAGCAGAGAAGTAGAAGAGGGTTTGGGTTAAATTGGATCTTGAAGCAGAAAAGTAAATGAACATGAAAACAGTAAACAGAGAATTAGAAATTGAAAGTTCAGATCTCAGTTTTTGTTTTTCTTTCTAACCAAGGAATTTTTTTTTTATTTAATTGAGATTCATAGACAGTAGGCCACTCTTTACTTAGAATGAGATATCCTAGCTCTTTATTCACTAAAAGTGAGCTATTATACAACCACACACATACCACCATTTACTTTTATTCTACTTCTATCTAACAGAGATCATCTTGCTTCACATTCAAACATTTCTTTTATTGAACTTAAAGATGCAGGGGACAAAACATGCTTCTTGTCAAGTGAAAGTAAACACACAAGCACACACATAAACTAGCCTACTTATTTTAAAAGAAACAATCATAATGCAAAGACTATTAATTAAAAAGAACTACTTAAAGATGCAAAGACAACTTAGAACAGATAGAATGCATGTTTTTTTCTTTGTAGTGATGAACAAGGAGCAAATCCACCTTTCATTTGTCATGCTTTTTCTTTCTCCTTTCATACACTTGGTTGCTAGTGTTTCCACCATCCGTGTTTGTTGTCTCTTGGCCTCGCCAGAATCCAGCCTTATTCATAGCCTCCTCTACTCTATCTTCAAGTCTCATAGCATTGCTTACCTCTACCTCACTTCTCTTTTTGAAGAATACATCAAAAGTTGGGAAAGCCGGATCCATGTTGTGCAAATGTTCTCCAATATAGTTCAGTTTGATTTGGCTATTGATGTTGTAATCGGCTTGTACTTCATACCTTGCATCTTGGAGTGTTGTGAACTCTTTGAGAGCCCTCAAATTTTCAGCTTGCATTTGCTCCAACTTTCCAAAAGATTCATGAGATTGAAAAGCATGTTCTTCTTGCATCACAAGGAATATGAAGAGTCAATTGTGTCCCTAAATCGGTTCATCAAGTTTTGATGAACACCAAACTTGTTTCTTGTCAAAGGGTACATCACAATTGATGCCTTCATTACCGAATAAGAATTTTTCCATTTATAAGATTTTGGAAAACAACAATTGTATGATTATTGATGCATGAATTTCAAATTTTCATGAAGCTATGTGGACACCAAACTTTAGTGTTTGGCCATATGCTTTTAAGCTTACAAAACGGAATTATTTGTAACGTTGGTTTAGTGTACTTGAAGGCACACCAAACTTAGAATTCTCAGCATATGTTTCAAAACAGTGCATGCAGGCAATGGACATGTTCATGAAAAGAGGAAAGAATTCATGCTCAAATGATCATAACTTATTGAATTTAAAATGACATGAATCTTAAATCATGGGTTGCCTCCCACGGAGCGCTCTTTTATTGTCATTAGCTTGACATTGAGGCTTTCTTTTATGGTGGTTGGTGCTTGTAGAGCCTCAATTTGTCTCCCCTGACTGTGATCCTCTTCTTTGTTCCCTGGTGTTCAATTTCAGCATGCTCTAATGAGAGTATGTTGCTGACAGTGTAGTAGTCCTCAGTTTGTTGGTTTGTCCCCAGCTGTTGATATATCAGTTGCACTTTGTCACCTTTGGAAAGCCCCTCTGTTGGAATCTTTCTGTTCTTCCAACCCCTTTTTGCTTTGTTTCTGCGTTTCATCTTTCCTTTCGTTGATCTTTCTTTTCTGGCCGTAGGCTTTTCTTGGGGACCTCTCTTTTCAGTGGCTAATACTCTAATATCCTCTTGGGCTTTTTCATCAGTCTGCACAATCCTTAGCATTGGGATGTTGCTGTGACCTTCCTGGTCATTTTTCATATAGTCTTTCTTCTCCTTGCTAAATTGTGCCTCTGGTAATACCTTCAGAGTGACACTCTGGTCATGCATCCTGAGAGTTAATTCCCCTTCCTCTACGTCTATGATAGCTCTAGCAGTGGCCAAGAATGGCCTTCCCAGTATAACAGAGTCACCATCATCATCGTTTGATTCTAAAACCACAAAATCAGCAGGGTATATAAAACTGTCCACCTTGACCAAAAGATTTTCAATTACGCCCCTGGGGTATACCATTGACTTATCTACCAGCTCCAGAGACATTTGTACTGGTTTGACCTACTCTATATGCAGCTTTTTCACCAGGGATGATGGTATTAAGTTAATACTTGCTCCGAGATCGCACATTGCTTTAGTGATGGTTAAATTGGTGAGTCTTTGAGGTTCAGGGTGTGCTTGTGGTGGGTTGTGAGATGTGGGTGGTGGTTGGTAAACATTTTGGTTGGTGGAATGGTTGTTGGATTGGTACTGGTTGAGATTAGGGTAGTTTTTTTGAGGTTTTCTGTATGTGTTTTGGTTAGTCTGCTGCTGGTTGTAGTTTTGGTTGTTTCTTGGGTTGTTTTGGTTTGAGTTCCTCTGCCATGGGTGTTGGTTTTGGTTGTGGGTGTCTCCCCATCTGAGGTTGGGGTGATTTTTCCATGAGGGGTTGTAGGTATCACCATAAAATTCATTTGGATTTGAATACATGTACTGGACTTGTTCCTGCTGTTGCTCCTCTTGGATTTCTTCATTTTGCCCCCATGTGGCTGATGGTTGGCTGGTGTTAACTGTTGCAACTTGGAGGCCATCAATCCTCTTGGTAATTTGCTCAAATTGTTGTTGAATTTGCTGCTGCATTAATTTGTTTTGAGCCAGGATTGAATCCACTCCTTCTAGTTCCATTACTCCTCTCCTTTGTGATGGTTGGCGGCCTCTTTGATGAGCAAAGAAATATTGGTTGTTGGCCACCATATCAATGAGTTCTTGAGCCTCCTCTGCAGTTTTCATGAGTTGCAAGGAACCTCCAGCTGAATGATCCAACGCTTCCTGGGATTTCAGTGTTAAGCCTTCATCGAAGTTCTGCAGCTTCTCCCACTCATTAAACATGGCAGGGGGACATTTCCTGATTAGAGCCTTGTACCTCTCCCATGCTTCATAGATGGGTTCAGCCTCCATTTGTGTAAATGTTTGTACCTTAGCCTTCAACCTTATAATCCTCTGAGGTGGGTAAAACTTGGAAAGAAACTTGGTTACCAAATCATCCCAGTTATTGATGCTGTCCCTTGGAAAAGATTCCAACCATTGAGTGGCCTTGTCCCGTTGGCGTAAACTTTTGGTGCCCAGGGAGTGTTCTTGTGGCGCCAACGTTAGCCCAAAAGTTAGGGGCTAACGTTGGCGCAAACTTTTGGTGCCCAGGGAGTGTTTTTCTCATGCCAACGTTAGCCTCAAAGTTAGGGGCTAACGTTGGTGCAAACTTTTGGTACCCAGGGAGTGATTTTCAAGTTCCAACGTTAGCCCAAAAGTTAGGGGCTAACGTTGGGGCTAACTTTTCACCCAAAAGTTTGTGCAAAAGTTTGAGGCTAACTTTAGGTCCAGCTTTTAGCTTCCTGGTTCAATTTCACTTATTCCATTGTCTTCTCTTTACTCCTAGCTATTCCTTCTTGCTTCAACCTTTCTCCAAGCTTTCTTCACCTATCATTAATCAACCAAACACATCAAAGCTATGCTTAAAATCATGAGATATTCATTCTTTCATAATATGTAACAATTATAGTATAAAACCTCATAAAATAGCATGAATTCATACATGGTTGATTAAATAAAAGGAAACATGAAAATCTACCTAATTGGCTTGCTTGTAGCTCAAGAAAGTGCATAATTCTAATGAAAACAAAAGAAAAAGACTAGTTAAAATAGGCTAAGATGACTTGTCATCAGAAGGCTGGCGCTGAACGCCCAGACCATGCTCAGGACTGGCGTTCAACGCCAGAAACAAGCAAGGATCTGGCGTTGAACACCCAAAAGAAGCACAGTTCTGGCGTTCAGACGCCAGGAACAGATGAGGAGCTGGCGTCTAACGTCACTCCAGCTTCTAACTCTGGCACTCAATCGCCAGTGAGGGATCAGACACACACAAGTGCTGATGACAACCCATCTAAAAAGGCTTCTTTAACCACTTCTGTAGGAAATAAACTTACAGCAACTAAGGTTGAGGAATATAAAGCCAAGATACCTTATTATCAAAAACTCTGCCAAGAGGAGCAGGATAAGCAATTTGCTCGCTTCGCAGATTATCTCAGGACTCTTGAAATAAAGATTCCATTTGCAGAGGCACTTGAGCAAATACCTTCTTATGCCAAGTTCATGAAAGAGATCTTGAGTCATAAGAAGGATTGGAGAGAAACTGAAAGAGTTCTCCTCACTGAAGAATGCAGTGCATTCATTCTGAAAAGCTTTCCTGAAAAGCTTAAAGACCCTGGGAGTTTTCTGATACCATGCACATTAGAAGGTAATTACACCAAGACAACTTTATGTGATCTTGGGGCAAGCATCAACCTAATACCTGCATCCACTATCAGAAAGCTTGGTTTAACTGAAGAAGTTAAACCAACCCGGATATGTCTCCAACTTGCTGATGGCTCCATTAAATACCCATCAGGCGTGATTGAAGACATCATTGTCAGAGTTGGGCCATTCGTCTTTCCCACTGACTTTGTTGACTCTTTGGTAGAAGAGATCAACATGGCTGAGAGTCTCGAATCAGAGTTGTAAGACATCTTTAAAGATGTTCAGCCTGATTTGGAGGATTCAGAGGAGATGAAAGAGCCTCTGAAATTTCCTCTGGAAGAGGAAAAACCTCCTAAACCCGAGCTCAAACCATTACCACCATCCCTGAAATATGCATTTCTTTGAGAAGGTGACACTTTTCCAGTGATCATAAGCTCTGCTTTAAATCCACAGGAAGAGGAAGCACTGATTCAAGTGCTAAGGACACACAAGACAGCTCTTGGGTGGTCCATAGATAACCTTAAGGGCATAAGCCCAAGACCCTTCCTAGCAACTGGACGATCCCTCATTGACGTCCAACAGGGGGAAATAACCCTGAGAGTCAATGATGATGAGTTTAAGTTGAACGCTGTCAAAGCCATGCAGCATCCAGACACATCAAAAAACTGCATGAAAGTTGATCTTATTGACTCTTTGGTAGAAGAGATCAACATGGCTGAGAGTCTCGAATCAGAGTTGGAAGA
>NC_029788.2:101749576-101751654 GCF_000816755.2 Arachis ipaensis
ATGACAGTGGTTCATAATGAAAAGAATGAACTGGTTCCTACAAGAACAATTACAGGGTGGCGCATGTGTATTGACTATAGAAGACTCAATACAGCCATCAGAAAGGATCATTTTCCTTTACCATTCATAGACCAGATGCTAGAAAGATTGGCAGGTCATGATTATTACTGCTTTTTGGATGGCTACTCAGGCTATAACCAGATTGCAGTAGATCCCCAGGATCAAGAGAAAATAGCATTCACATGTCCATCTGGAGTGTTTGCTTATAGAAGGATGTCGTTTGGGCTGTGTAATGCGCCTGCAACCTTCTAGAGATGCATGCTCTCTATTTTCTCTGATATGGTGGAAAAATTTCTGGAAGTCTTCATGGATGACTTCTCAGTATATGGAAACTCATTCAGCTCCTGTCTTGATCACCTGAAACTAGTTCTGAAAAGATGCCAAGAGACTAACCTGGTTTTAAATTGGAAAAAATGTCACTTTATGGTGACTGAAGGGATTGTCCTTGGGCATAAAATTTCAAACAAGGGAATAGAGGTAGATCAAGCAAAAATAGAGGTAATTGAAAAATTGCCACCACCTGCCAATGTTAAGGCAATCAAAAGCTTTCTGGGGCATGTAGGATTCTATAGGAGGTTTATAAAGGATTTTTCAAAAATTGCAAAACCTCTGAGCAATCTGCTAGCTGCTGACACGCCATTTGTGTTTGACACAGAGTGTCTGCAGACGTTTGAAATGCTGAAAGCCAAGCTGGTCACAGCACCAGTTATTTCTACACCAGATTGGACATTACCATTTGAGCTAATGTGTGATGCCAGTGATCACGCCATTGGTGCAGTATTGGGACAGAGGCATGACAAGCTTCTGCATGTCATTTATTATGCTAGCCACGTTTTAAATGATGCCCAGAAAAATTACACAACCACAGAAAAAGAATTGGTTGCAGTGGTTTATGCCATTGACAAGTTTAGATCATACTTAGTAGGATCAAAGGTGATTGTGTATACTGACCATGCTGCTCTTAAATATCTACTCACAAAGTAGGATTCAAAACCCAGGCTCATAAGATGGGTGTTGCTTCTGCAAGAGTTTGATATAGAAATAAGAGACAGAAAAGGGACAGAGAACCAAGTGGCTGATCATCTGTCCCGGATAGAGCCAGTATAAGGGACGTCCCTCCCCTCTCTTGAGATCTCTGAGACTTTCCCGGATGAGAATTTGTTTGCCATTCAAGAAATATCATGGTTTGCAGACATTGCAAACTATAAGGCTGCAAGGTTCATACCTAAAGAGTACAACAGGCAACAAAAGAAAAAATTAATCACTGATGCAAAGTACTACTTGTGGGATGAACCCTATCTCTTCAAGAGATATGCAGACGGAATAATCTGTAGGTGTGTGCCTAGAGAAAAAGCACAGAGGATCCTATGGCATTGCCATGGATCACAATATGGAGGCCATTTCGGAGGTGAGCGAACAGCCACCAAGGTCCTCCAATGTGGCTTCTATTGGCCCACACTCTATAGAGATTCCCGAGAGTTTGTACGTAACTGTGACAGTTGCCAAAGAGCTGGTAATCTGCCTCATGGTTACGCCATGCCTCAACAAGAAATCTTGGAGATTGAGTTGTTTGACGTATGGAGAATTGACTTCATGGGACCTTTCCCACCATCATACTCAAATACTTATATTCTGGTGGCAGTTGACTACGTACCAAAATGGGTAGAGGCCGTTGCCACACCCACCAATGATACTAAAACAGTGCTGAAGTTCCTCCAGAAATATATCTTCAGCAGGTTTGGGGTCCCTAGAGTACTAATCAGTGATGGGGGCACTCACTTCTGCAACAAACAGCTTTACTCTGCAATGGTCCGGTATGGGATTCGCCACAAGGTGGCAACTCCATATCATCCACAAACTAATGGGCAAGCTAAAGTCTCTAACAGAGAGCTAAAAAGAATCCTAGAACGGACTGTAAATACCCGTAGAAAGGATTGGGCAAGAAGCTTGGATGATGCTCTGTGGGCATACAGAACAGCATTCAAGACTCCTATAGGGACCTCTCCATACCAACTTGT
>NC_029788.2:101751900-101765468 GCF_000816755.2 Arachis ipaensis
TCTGCACACAAAACAGAGAAAAAGAGCTCACTGGCAAGAAAATGCCAGTAAGAGTCTGTTTTGGGCGTTCAACACCCAAAAGAAGCATCCATTGGGCGTTGAACGCCAGTAAGGATAGCCATCTGGGCGTTGAACGCCAGAAAGAAGCTCCTTCTGGGCATTTAACGCCAGATTTACAGCGTCCTGGGCGTTCAGAAAAACGCCCAGTGACAAAGGAGTTCCTGGCGTTCAACGCTAGAAAGAAGCAACAGCTGGGCGTTGAACGCCCAGGAGAGGCAGCATTTGGGCGTTGAACGCCCAAAACATGCAGCATTTGGGCGTTCAAACGCCAGGATGGTGGGGAGGAGGTGAATTCGTTTTTACTTCATATTTTTCATTCTAATTTTAATTTTCATGTTTCAATTCATGATTTCTTGCATAAACATGTTAAGAACCCTGATTTCTAAAATTCCTAATTTCTAAAAACCCTACCTTAAAAATATCAAATGTATCTTAATCCATAAACACAAATTCTTCTTTTCAATCCAATTCAACTCTTTTTCAAATTTTCAAAACAAATCTATATCTTTTCATTCTAAAATCTTTTTAACTAATATCTTTTTCAAATCTCCACATTATCTTTTTCAAAATCTAAATTTATCTTTTTCAAATATCCTTCATATCTTTTTAATCTTAAATCACATCTTTTCATATCATACTTTTTAAATCATATCTTCTATCTTATCTTTTTTAATATTTTCGAAAAAAAACCCACCCCCTCCCTTTAAATATGGGTTCGGCCTCCCTCCCATTCCATCAACAATTGCACCTAGCTCTCCTTCTATCCCTCTCCTTTCAACTTATTAGTAGTCTATTTTATTTATCTAGTTGCTTGGGGACAAGCAACAGTTTAAGTTTGGTATTGTGATGAGCGGATATTTTATATGCTTTTTGGGGTTAATTTCATATAGTTTTTAGTATATTTTAGTTAGTTTTTAGTTTATTTTCATTAGTTTCTAGGCAAAATTCATATTTTTGGACTTTACTATGAGTTTGTGTATTTTTCTGTTATTTCAGGTAAATTCTGGCTGAAATTGAGGGATCTGAGCAAAAATCTGATTCAGGCTGAAAAAGGACTGCAGATGCTGTTGGATTCTGACCTCTCTGGCTCCGTTTGCGGCCCCAAGTTCACCGCAGAGAGTTCTACAAAACCCATACAATCAATCTTGAGGTAAGCCACGTTTTACTGTTCGAAATTCCAGCCCTTGATTTCGAGTTTCATGAGCAAAAATGTTGAGATTTTGGGTTCTTTGATGTTATAGGACCCAACTCTCTTGAAGGAGAAGGTTAATCTTGTCTCCTTGGACCTTGGGTGTGGTAAGATTCTCAACCCTAGTATAATTTGTTGTTCCATGTGGTTTGGGTATTGAGATGTTGTGTATGGGTATGATGATTGTGGCTTAGGTTGTGTATATGTGAATATTGGAGCTTGATTGGTGATTTTGGAAAGCTTGGAAGAGGGTTTTGTGTGATAAAATCTGTTCTTGGAGGTGTTGATACCTTGAGAGCTTGTGGACAAGTGGTTTGGAAGTGCTCTGGTTGAGTTTGGGAAATCGGCTAAGGTATGGTTTCGGTTTCCCGTATCTAATATGTAATGTGGTAGGAAATACTTAGGCTAGAGGCCCTAAGATAGGCATTGAATTGTTGGTGTTGTTGAATGGTTGAACATCCACGCGTGCGCGTGGTGTGCGCGAGTGCGTCGATGCGCTGCACCAAATGCCCAGCCAATTTCCAGAGAGTTGTGCCAGTTTTGTGCCTGGGGCGCAAGAGCACCCACGCGTACGCGTGGTTGACGCTTGCGCGTCGTTTGGCTAATTTTCAATCCGTGCGTTCGCGCATATGACGCTTGCGCGTCGATGAGTTTTAAGGCCATCCACGTGTGCGCGTGGAGTGCGCGTTCGCGTGGCCCTGTTTTCTTCCCAAAGTTGATTTTTGAGTTTTAAAAGCCAAATTTCATACTTCTAAACCTCCGATCTCACCACTTATGTCTTGAATCATTATGATATACCTAGCTATGAGATAAAGAGCTAGTGAATGTGGTAACTTGCGAGTGAAGCAAGGGAAAAATGAATGATCAATGAGGATCAAAGATGATTATGTGAGATGTGGAGGATGGCGGTGGAAGTGCTTGTTATGCCATGGGCCGAAGGGCCGTAATTGTAAATAAATTGGCTGGTTATGGATTTAACCGTGAGCCGGATGGCTAGATTATTGCCGTGTTACGGCGGAACTGGTGGTTGGGAGGTCTGAAGGAATTGGAAAGGGAAGTATTAGTTAGACTGAAGAATCTTTAGTCAGTTGCCACTTACGGTTTAGCTTGTTTATAAGCTTTGATATTATCTGGAGGAAGTTCTAGTATTGCCTTCGGCTTTCCTCTATTATTATGTATTATATATGTGGAAGCTGTTACCATGCTGGGAACCTCTGGTTCTCACCCATGCGGATTTTGTGGTTTTCAGATGCAGGACGCGAGGCTTCTCGTTGAGGCATGCTGGAGACTTCTGGATTAGCGAAGATCCTTCGTTCTCGGGATTCTGTTTTGGGTTATATATCTTGTTTAGATACTCTTATCTCCATTAAATAATACAAACTGTGATGACTCCTCTTATGGGAGGTTTTGGAGAATAGGTTTCTGTAATTGTGTCCCTTTGGGTTTTTCTTGGGGTTTTCCTTATTTTATTATATGTATATATTGCTATGCTCGGACCGGTTATCTTCGCAGCCAGGTTTTGAGTCTTGATATTCCCGTTTTTGACACTCTTTATATATATGATCTCGCGTTGGCTTATCCTTGTTCGTTACGTTATCGATCGAAGTGTTGCGCGTTCGAGTTACGGTTTTTGTTTACCCCTTTTTCTATAAAGGCTCCTAGTTATAATTAATTATTCATACTACTATACGTACTAAAATTTTGTTTTTAGAGGTCGTAATACCTTGCCATCTCTGAATTATGACTTAAGCATAAGTCTCTGTATGGTAGGGTGTTACATTATGGTATCAGAGCAGTTCGTTTCTATAGAGCCTGAGGAATGGACTGACTATGCTTCTGTGCATTCTCTATGTGTGCTATGTGCTATTTGTATATCTGCTTGATATAATTGGCATAAACGTTCATGAGCATGCATTTGGGACTTTGAAGCACTAGACTTCTGATATTGAGAATGATCAACTTAATATCGATTGTTTGGTGTGTATAGGGACCAGATGGCGCCTCGTGTACGCGGTAGAGGTCGTGGGAGAGGTCGTACTAATGCTCGTGTGCCGGAGACTAACCCTAATGACCCGGTGAACTTTATGACTGCGTTGGAGAACATGGCTGCTGCTATGCAAGCCACTGCTGAGGCTCTTGGCCAACAGATGAACAACCATGGTAATGACGGAGGTGGAGTTCAGGGCCCGATGACACTGGCGAACTTTTTGAAGGTTAATCCCCCGAAGTTCAAGGGAACTACTAGCCCGACTAAGGCCGATACATGGTTTCAGGCCATGGAACGAGCACTGCAAGCGCAGGTGGTATCTGAAGGGCAGCGTGTGGAGTTCGCTACCTATTTGCTCACTGGTGAAGCGTCGCATTGGTGGCAAGGAATCCGACGCCTCCTACAGCAGGGTGATGATTATATCACCTGGGACGTCTTTCAAGAGGAGTTCTATAAGAAGTACTTTCCGACTTCTGTCAGGACAGCCAAGGAGCTTGAATTGTTGCAGCTGAAGCAGGGTACTATGTCCGTATCGAAGTATACTGACAAGTTTGAGGAGCTGTTCAGATTCTCTCGTATGTGTCAAGGGACTCCGGTGGAATATGAGGAATGGAAGTGTGTTAAGTACGAAGGAGGACTCCGGAGCGATATTTTCAGTTCAGTGGGACCAATGGAGATTAGGACTTTCTCCGAATTGGTGAACAAGTGTAGGGTTGCTGAGGAGTGTGTGAAGAGGGCAACCACTGAGAAAGTGAGTCACAAAGGATCATTTCCACAAAACTGAGGGAAGAGCTTTGCACCTAGAGGTCCGCCCTTCAAGAGGGGAGGTTCTTTTAGGAGGCCCAACAACAACTACTCCCAAGGGAAAAGGTTTGGAAAGCAGCCTCAGAATGATCAAGCTTGTACTAGGTGTGGAAGTCACCATCCAGGAGTACCATGCAAGGCCGGATGGGGTTTATGCTACAATTGTGGAAAGGCGGGGCATAAAGCCGCAAGTTGTCCAGAGAAGCAAAAGCAAGGTGCTGGAAAAGCACAACAGACTGGTCGGGTGTTCACCACCTCAGCTGTGGGTGCAGAGGGATCCGAGACACTCATTCGAGGTAACTGTGAAATGGCTGGTCAAACTTTAAATGCTTTATTTGATTCGGGAGCATCGCATTCATTTATTGCATTTGAGAAAGCCCATGAAT
Organism: Arachis ipaensis; assembly: GCF_000816755.2. Taxonomy (NCBI): domain Eukaryota; kingdom Viridiplantae; phylum Streptophyta; class Magnoliopsida; order Fabales; family Fabaceae; genus Arachis; species Arachis ipaensis. Next base: position 101,756,327 of record NC_029788.2, read on the forward strand.
TAGGATTGAAGATCATAACCTTAGGTTATGACTTAAAAGTGTATAATGCTACCCATGAAGCCATGGTAACTAGGCTAGGATGCCCGAAAGTTTCGTTTAGGTTCAAGCAGCGTGATTTTGTCCATAATTTAATCTGCTTACCGATGATCGGTATTGACCTTATCTTGGGATTGGACTGGTTATCTGAGAACCATGTCCTGCTTGATTGCTCTACAAAGTCGGTGTACTTTATGCCGAAAGATACAGAAGGGCCGGTCGTGGTGAATAATTATTACTTGAATTCGATGATGGTGAACTATTCTGGAATCAAATGTCAGGGTATCCTGTTGTTAACCGCTGGTGTTTCGGGTGATGATCAAAGGTTGGATCAGATTCCGGTAGTGTGTGAGTTTCCGAAAGTGTTTCCCGATGATATTGAGGAATTTCCACCTAACCGAGAGGTCGAGTTTGCTATTGAGTTGGTGCCTGGGGCGGGACCAATCTCAAGTGCTCCTTATAGGATGTCACCGTTAGAGATGGCCGAGCTAAAGTCTCAGTTAGAGGGATTGTTGGGTAAGAACTTTATCCGACCAAGTGTTTCCCCGTGGGGTGCTCCAATGTTACTGGTAAAGAAGAAAGATGGAAGTATGCGACTTTGTGTGGATTACAGGCAGCTGAACAAGGTCACCATAAAGAATAAGTACCCATTGCCGAGGATTGATGATCTCATGGATCAGTTACAAGGAGCTGGGGTTTTCTCTAAGATCGATTTGCGATCCGGTTATCACCAGATAAGGGTGAGGGGTGAGGATATCCCTAAGACCGCTTTCAGGACTCGTTATGGTCATTACGAGTATACTGTAATGTTTTTTGGGTTGACGAACACTTCTGCAGTGTTTATGGATTACATGAATAGGGTATTCCGTCCGTTTCTGGATAAATTCATTGCTGTCTTCATTGACAACATACTGATTTACTCCAAGACTGAAGAAGAGCATGCAGAACACTTGAGGACCGTGCTGCAAATTCTAAAGGAGAAGAAACTTTATGCGAAATTGTCTAAGTGTGAGTTTTGGAAGAGTGAGGTGAAGTTTTTGGGTCACGTGGTGAGTAAGAAGGGAATAGCCGTAGACCCAACTAAGGTAGAAGCTGTGATGGATTGGAGGCAACCAACCACAGTAACTGAGATAAGGAGTTTTCTGGGTTTAGCTGGCTATTACCGAAGGTTCATCAAAGGCTTTACGCAATTAGCCTTGCCGTTGACAAAGTTAACCCGCAAGGACACTCCGTTTTTTTGGACTCCTGAGTGCGAGGAGAGCTTTCAGACATTGAAGAAAAAGTTGACCACTGCACCTGTGTTAGCGTTACCTGAGCCGAACGAGCCTTTTGAGGTGTACTGTGATGCCTCACTAAAGGGTCTAGGATGCGTGCTGATGCAACATCATAATGTGGTGGCGTATGCCTCACGACAGTTGAGACCTCACGAAGTTAGTTACCCTACGCACGATTTGGAACTCGCTGCGGTTGTGTTTGCCTTGAAGGTGTGGAGACATTATCTCTATGGGGTTAAGTTCCAAGTCTTCTCCGATCACAAGAGCTTGAAATATCTCTTTGATCAGAAAGAGCTTAATATGAAGCAAAGGAGGTGGATGGAATTATTGAAAGACTACGACTTTGAGTTGACTTACCATCCGGGAAAGGCAAATGTAGTGGCGGATGCGTTAAGTCGGAAGTCGTTATATGCGGCTTGGATGATGCTTCAAGAGGAGAAGTTGCTCAAGGGATTCGAGAGTCTAAAAATTGGTGTTCGAGAAGTATCTGGAACCTTGTGTTTGAGCCGACTAGAAATCTCGAGTGACTTTAAGTCCGAACTCCTAAAGGCTCATGAAAATGATGAAGCGTTATGGAAGGTGTTACCGGCTATCGAGCAAGGAAAACAGTAGAGAGTGTCGGAAGAAAAAGATGGGTTATGGAGATTCAAGGGTAGAATCATTGTGCCGGATGTTGGTACTTTGAGGCAAGATATCTTAAAGGAGGCACACAAAAGCGGATTCTCCATTCACCCGGGAAGTACTAAGATGTACCATGATTTAAAGGCGATATTTTGGTGGCCAGGTATGAAGAATGAAAAGTTACTCCGACCACAGGGGTAGGTAGGGCGATTAAAGCGAAGAAGTTGAATCCTCGATACATTGGTCCATTTCAGATCCTGGAGAGGGTTGGACCGGTGGCGTATCGAATGGCTCTACCACCTCATCTTTCGAACCTGCACGACGTGTTTCACGTGTCGCAGCTTCGTAAGTATACTCCTGATGTTAGCCATGTGTTAGAACCTGAATCGGTTCAGTTGAGAGAATATTTGACGCTTCCAGTGGCTCCAGTTAAAATTGATGATACTAGTATCAAACGGTTGCGTGGAAAAGAGGTTTCATTAGTCAAAGTAGCTTGGAGTCGAGGCGGTGTTGAGGAACACACTTGGGAACTTGAGTCGGAGATGCGTACGGATTATCCACACTTATTCTCAGGTAATTTGATTTGAATTTTGTGGGCAAAATTCCCAATTAGGTGGGTAGAATGTAAAACCCAGTTAATTAACGACTAATTAACCCATAAATGAGAATTTATTCTAGACAGCTAAAACTGTTATTTTTATGGCTAAATGTGATAGAGGAGATTGAGACGAGAATTTCGGTACCAATTTTATAGAAATCGGACCAAGATTGGACCGAACGGGCCAAACCGGTCCAACCGGACCCAAAGTGGGCCCTTGGCCCAACTAAACTAAACCAAAATCCTAGTTTTCAGCACTCTCTCTCCTCACAACACACAAACACACGCTGAAAATTAAGATGGAGGGAGGAAGAACACTCTCTCAAGTTCTCTCCCTTAGTTGATCTTCAAACTACCATAACTTTTGATCTAGAGCTCCAATTGCCGCTCCGTTTGTGGCCACGCATTCACCGCGGAGAGCTCTACAAAACCCATACAATCAATTTTGAGGTAAGCTATGTTTTACTGTTCGAAATTCCAGCCCTTGATTTCGAGTTTCATGAGCAAAAATGTTGAGATTTTGGGTTCTTTGATGTTATAGGACCCAACTCTCTTAAAGGAGAAGGTTAATCTTGTCTCCTTGGACCTTGGGTGTGGTAAGATTCTCAACCCTAGTATAATTTGTTGTTCTATGTGGTTTGGGTATTGAGATGTTGTGTATGGGTATGATGATTGTGGCTTAGGTTGTGTATATGTGAATATTGGAGCTTGATTGGTGATTTTGCGCCTGGTTCTTAGATCATGGGGGCTGGCCACACGGCCATGCCTGGACCTTTCACTTATGTATTTTTAACGGTAGAGTTTCTACACTCCATAGATTAAGGTGTGGAGCTCTACTGTTCCTCAAAGATTAATGCAAAGTACTACTGTTTTTCTATTCAACTCAACTTATTCCGCTTCTAAGATATCCATTTGCACTTCAACCTGAATGTGATGAACGTGACAATCATCATCATTCCTTATGAACGCGTGCCTGACAACCACTTCCGTTCTACCTTAGATTGAATGAGTATCTCTTAGATCTCTTAATCAGAATCTTTGTGGTGTAAGCTAGAATGATGGCGGCATTCAAGAGAATCCGGAAAGTCTAAACCTTGTCTGTGGTATTCCGAGTAGGATTCAATGATTGAATGACTGTGACGAGCTTCAAACTCGCGAGTGCTGGGCGTAGTGACAGACGCAAAAGGAGGGTGAATCCTATTCCAGCATGATCGGGAACCTCAGATGATTAGCCGTGCCATGACAGGGCATCTTGGACCATTTTCACAAGAGGAGGGGATGTAGCCACTGACAATGGTGATGTCCTTGCATAAAGCCAGCCATGGAAAGGAGTAAGATTGATTGGATGAAGGCAGCAGGAAAGCAGAGGTTCAGAGGAACGAAANNNAATGCATGTTGTGATATATGCTTGATGGATGATTGAGGTTGAATTGATGGGTGGTACCATATTGTTGGTGAGTATGATGATGATTATGTATAATGATGGTTGATTGGAAATTGATATTATTGGAAATTGGGATGAGAAGGATGTATGACATGATATTGTGTTTGTCCTTTAGCCATTGATTGAGAAGTGTTAGAATGGTTGGATGTGGTTTTGGGAATTTTGGTAAAATGTCAATGTGTGAGTTGAGGATGGCTTGATGTTGATTTTGGTACATTTTGATTGATTTCAAAGAAAAGGGATGAAATTGGCATGTTTTGATTGATTTTGAAAAGAGTTGAAAGTGGCTTGTTTTGAAAATGGCACTTTATGGTTTTGTATGAAAATATGGTTTTTGGGCATACTTTGATGGGACATAACTTGGACTACAGATCTCTGCTTTGTGCCAAATCTATTTATAAATGAAATTGGATCCGGGATGTCCATGTCATTCGAAGAACGGGTGAAAAACGATTTAAAATGAGAAAGTTATGTCCGTCGGAAGATTGGGGGTTGAATCTGTAAATTCTGCAGCTTTTAACTTAGAAAATTTTTTAGCAGAATGACCCTCCGCGCGTAGGCGCACTTGGCGCGTATGCGCCGTTCTTCGAGAAAGCACTATCCACGCGTGCGCGTGGTGTGCGCGAGCGCGTCGATGCGCTGCACCAAATGCCCAGCCAATTTCCAGAGAGTTGTGCCAGAGTTGTGCCAGTTTTGTGCCTGGGGCGCAAGAGCACCCACGCGTGGCTGACGCTTGTGCGTCGTTTGGCTAATTTTCAATCCGCGCGTTCGCGCGTATGACGCTTGCGCGTCGATGAGTTTTAAGGCCATCCACGCGTGCGCGTGGAGTGCGCGTTCGCGTGGCCCTGTTTTCATCCCAAAGTTGATTTTTGAGTTTTAAAAGCCAAATTTTATACTTCTAAGCCCCCGATCTCACCACTTATGTCTTGAATCATTATGATATGCCTAGCTATGAGATAAAGAGCTAGTGAATGTGGTAACTTGCGAGTGAAGCAAGGGAAAAATGAATGATCAATGAGGATCAAAGATGATTATGTGAGATTGAAGAATCTTTAGTCATTTGCCACTTACGGTTTAGCTTGTTTATAAGCTTTGATATTATCTGGAGAAAGTTCTAGGATTGCCTTCGACTTTCCTCTATTATTATGTATTATATATGTGGAAGCTGTTACCATGCTGGGAACCTCTGTTCTCACCCATGCGGATTTTGTGGTTTTCAGATGCAGGACGCGAGGCTTCTCGTTGAGGCATGCTGGAGACTTCTGGATTAGCGAAGATCCTTCGTTCTCGGGATTCTGTTTTGGGTTATATACCTTGTTTAGATACTCTTATCTCCATTAAATAATACAAACTGTGATGACTCCTCTTATGGGAGGTTTTGGAGAATAGGTTTCTGTAATTGTGTCCCTTTGGGTTTTCCTTGGGGTTTTCCTTATTTTATTATATGTATATATTGCTATGCTCGGACCGGTTATCTTCGCAGCCAGGTTTTGAGTCTTGATATTCCCGTTTTTGACACTCTTTATATATATGATCTCGCGTTGGCTTATCCTTGTTCATTACGTTATCGATCGGAGTGTTGCGCGTTCGAGTTACGGTTTTTGTTTACCCCTTTTTCTATAAAGGCTCCTAGTTATAATTAATCATTCATACTACTATACGTACTAAAATTTTGTTTTTAGAGGTCGTAATACCTTGCCATCTCTGAATTATGACTTAAGCATAAGTCTCTGTATGGTAGGGTGTTACACTTTGCTCAAGGATAGACGACGTAAACTGGCGTTCAACGCCAGTTCCATGTTGCAGTCTGGCGTCCAGCGCCAGTTTATTCCTTGCAATCAAATTTAATAAGTGAATTATTTTATTGTCTTCCTGACTAAGAGTTACAAGATAACTATAGATTGCTTTAAGCCAATAATCTCCGTGGGATCGACCCTTACTCACGTAAGGTATTACTTGGACGACCCAGTGCACTTGCTGGTTAGTTTTGCGAATTTGTGAAGAATTGTGATTTCCAATTTCGTGCACCAATTACCTATGTGCGAAAACAGTTGATTCTTTGCAAAAAGTCTTTATTTGTCCTACTAACAGGGTATTTTCCCTTCCAGTCAAGTGTCCTTCTGGTATCTAGCTTAGAGCTAGTTGTAGTAGATTTTTTTGGCCCCGCTTTGACTGCTAAGACAAGTTTGCTAGTCCATATAGGAATAAAAAGCATGTTTTTTTATTCCTATAAACATCTTTAAAATTCCCATAGACAAAAGTCGCATAAGTGACAAAGTGACGCACTCTCACACTGAATAACCATTTAGAGCTATGCTTGGGTTTGCTACTGCTAGCTACATTCTTCATCCCGTTTGGCTTTTCTGGTGCCGATGAGAGGCGGGTTTACAAGCGGAGGATCCTCTCGACCACATGAGCCACGCATAAACCCACACACAGAGGGAGAACCTGTCGACAAAACTTTGAAGAATGGTAGGCCCTCTAAAGAAGGCCATGTGTTCAGTGGAGGCAGAACTCTTATCCCAATGGTGGAAGACTGGGCGAACGAGGAAATGGAAGCACTGAATGCTTGTCCAAATGCCTTAAAAGCTTTTTATTAAAATTTTGGTCAACTTCTTGAATTCAATGCTTATTTTCCTCTTGTTATACCTAATTGCATTGAGTGAACGTGTTACACCTTTAATTGACCAAAATGTCTTAAAACTTTAATTGCTTGAGGTCTGCCTAATTCTACAAGATTGACAAATTTTAGCCTATGTGACTCATCTCGTTCACTATGTTATGCTTAATTGGTTGGGTTGCATTAGGAACAAACCTCATATTTATATACCAATATTGTGATTTTAGTGTTGGAAAGCATATTGATGTTAGAACTTGCTATGCTTGTTTTGTGAACATTATTTTTTCTTATTTCTTACATCAATTGTTTATGCTTATGCCTTGATGACATATTGAATCTCATTTGCTTAACTATGTGGGCTACACATACTTTAAGCCATTCATTTTGGCATAATGCATGATTTGTGAAGTTGGATTGTGAACTTGTCTATTCTTATCCTTCTAAAAATTCTCAAGTTCTAAGGATCTTGTTTGTTATGTTATCTGACAACTAACTCTTTCCACTAACCTCTTTTCTTTCCTAAGTACATAACAACCATGCTTCCTTACTTTTTGGTCAAATAGGCAATGCGAATGATTTTGATTAATTTTATTGATTGGAGTGTGATCTCTGCATGGTTTTGTGGTGCACGAAATTGTGATCTCCAGGCTCGAACAAATCCTGGTAATGGCTCCAAAGCTTGGTGCTCTAATCTTAATTCATAATTGTCACAACTTCGATACAACTAACCAGCAAGTGCACTGGGTCGTCCAAGTAATACCTTTCGTGAGTAAGGGTCGAATCCCACGAAGATAGAAGGTATGATCATGAATGGAAAGAGAGATGATGAGGTAGGTGGGGATCCTGTGGGGTCCACAGATCCTGAGGTGTCAAGGCATTTACATCCCTGCACCAATTTAGGCATGTAAAATGCCCTTGCACACAACTCTGGGCATTCAGCGCCAGGTTGGTGCCCATTTTGGGCGTTCAACGCCCCTTTGCTGCCATTTCTGGCGTTGAACGCCAGAACCATGCTTGTTCTGGGCGTTCAGCGCCAGGATGCTCCCATTCTGGGCGTTCAGCGCCAGAACTATGCTCTGTTCTGGCGTTTGAACGCCAGACAGATGCTCCTCCAGGGTGTGATTTTTCTTCTGCTGTTTTTGATTCCGTTTTCAATTTTTATATTTATTTTTTGACTCCTCATGATCATGAACCTATAAAGACACATAACTAAGAAAAATATAGTTAGATAAATAAACATTGGGTTGCCTCCCAACAAGCGCTTCTTTAATGTCAATAGCTTGACAGTGGGCTCTCATGGAGCCTCACAGATGTGCAGAGCTTTATTGAGACTCTCCAACACCAAACTTAGAGTTTGACTGTGGGGGATCTGGTTGACTCTGCTTGGAGAGAAGCTTTTCCTGCTTTCTCTCCATGGTTGCAGAGGGAGATCCTTGAGTTTTGAATACAAGGGAGTTCTCATTCCATTGAAGGGATATTTCACCTCTGTCAACATCAATCACAGCTCTTGCTGTGGCCAGGAAAGGTCTTCCTAGGATGTTGGATTCATCCTCTTCCTTTCCAGTATCCAGGACTATGAAATCAGCAGGTATGTAAAGGCCCTCAACCATTACTAATACATCTACTACTTGTCCATAAGCCTGTTTTCTTGAGCTGTCTGCCATCTCCAGTGAGATTTTAGCAGCTTGCACCTCATAGATTCCCAGTTTCTCTATTACAGAGAGGGGCATGAGGTTTATTCCTGAACCAAGGTCACACAGAGCCTTAAAGATCATGTTGCTTATGGTACAAGGTATTATGAACTTTCCAGGATCCTGTCTCTTCTGAGGCAATGTCAGTTGATCCAGATCACTTAGTTCATTGATGAACAAGGGAGGTTCAACTTCCCAAGCATCAATGCCAAATAATTTGGCATTCAGCTTCATGATTGCACCAAGAAACTTGGCAGTTTGCTCTTCAAAGAACAACTTGAAGATCATGAAGAACACTATGAATGCATGAATTTTCGAAAAATGCAAGATGTATATGCAATTGACACCAAACTTATGATATGACTCAAGACTCAAACAAGAAACAGAAAATATTTTTGATTTTTATGATTTTTTAATTTTTTTTTGGATTTTTTTCGAAAATTATATGAAAAAGGAAAATAAGGATTCCAAAATTTTTAATATGAATTCCAGGAATCTTGCATTCTTAGTCTAAAGCTTCAGTCCAGGAATTAGACATGGCTCACTAGCCAGCCAAGCTTTCAAAGAAAGCTCCAGTCCAAAACACTAGACATGGCCAATGGCCAGCCAAGCTTCAGCATGTAATTCAGACATGACATGCCTGACATACCCTACAGTCGTGTAAGAGCTGATGGTTGGAAGCCTCAGTCCAAAAGAATTTAGACATGGCTTTACAGCTAGCCAGGCTTCACATGCTTCATGAAACACTATAATTCATTCTTAAAAATTCTGAAGAAAATTTTTGAAAACATTTTTATTTTTTTCGAAAACAGATGAGAGATTTTTGAAAATATTTTTGAAAAATTTTTGAAAATAAAA
>NC_029788.2:101765583-101772473 GCF_000816755.2 Arachis ipaensis
ACTCAAACAATCCCCGGCAACGGCGCCAAAAACTTGGTGCTGTTGCCGGATCAAACTTGGCACTGATGTTACCGGACCAAAAGCTTGCCGAAAACTCAAACAATCCCCGGCAACGGCGCCAAAAACTTGGTGTTGTTGCCGGATCAGACTTGGCACTGATGTTACCGGACCAAAAGCTTCCCAAAAACTCAAACAATCCCCGGCAACGGCGCCAAAAACTTGGTGCACGAAATTGTGATCTCCAGGCTCGAACAAATCCTGGTAATGGCTCCAAAGCTTGGTGCTCTGATCTTAATTCATAATTGTCACAACTTCGATACAACTAACCAGTAGAAAATACCTGAAATCACAGAAAAACACACAAACTCATAGTAAGGTCCAGAATTGTGAATTTAACATAAAAACTAATGAAAACATCCCTAAAAGTAACTAGATCCTACTAAAAACATACTAAAAACAATGTCAAAAAGCGTATAAATTATCCGCTCATCATTTTGCTTTGTAATTTTCTTCACACATCCAATCAATTCCCTTTTCTCTTTCCGCTTCACAAATACTTGGTTACTCGTCTAAGTTCTTATGCTTCTTGTTGATTGTTTGTTGCTTTAACTTGCATATTTATCTTTAAAGCATCTTAGGCACATTAAAATAAGTGAGTATATGTGTTTTGGTATAGTTGTGACATAACTTTTAAATGCTAGTATGTGAGTTCTAAATCGCGTGCAACTTAGAATTCACATACTATTTTCATCAATGCCCCACGCTGATTAACTCACTTCATTTTAGTGATTGTTACCTCATTCTAACAATCTATGCTCATGTGTCTGAGAATTTTCTTGTCTTAATATATTTTGTTTTATATTTTTTCAGGATGAGTAATCATTAGCAACAAGGGAAGCAGAAGAAAGAACATGCAGCAGCCGATTGATCCACAAGTTGAAGGTGGCGATCCGTGAAGTCTCCGTACCCCCTTGCTTATCTTTGAATGTATGGAGGATCGTGCAAACGTTTAAGTGTGGGGAGATCGGTGACTGATCTTTGGGTGAAAACCTTCTATTCCAAACACTTGTACCTTTATTTTGTTTACTTTAAATTCTCTTTCAGTAGTTACATTTTTCTTAGTTTGTATATATATCTTTTTTTTTGTATGTGGATGAATATTGGATAATATGATCTAAGTAATTTTTGCATGAGATGATTGAGATTAGTATAGAATAGGGAAAAAACTTAGAATTTTGATTTTCATCCAACCACTCCTTGAAATGTTTTTTTGTATATATGTATAAATAAATTGTTGTCCACTTAGTTAAAATAATAGAATCCCAAAATTATTTCTTTATAGGGCATTCCAAAATTGATTTGAGTTAAAATATTTTTCATTGAAATTGCTTGAATTATATTTTGGAACAAAGATTAGAGCTAGAACACATAACCAAGTAAGATTTGAGCTTTTATGTGTGGTTGCATCATATATATTAACCATTATTTCATTCTTGTGTATGTTATTTTCTTTCTATAATTGTAATCTTTGATTTGTTTGATTCTTTATATCTATTATTCTGTGTATGAATCCATTTACATGATTGAGGCCTTCATTTTATTTTGAGCTCACCTTTTCATATGACCCTACCCTGTGCATCTACCATTGTAACCAAATTTGGGCTTGATTAACCCCCTTGGTTCTTAATTTTAGCACATCATTAACCATAAGCAAAAAATAATAGATGTCTTGATTTGAATTCTTGATTAGCTTAGACTAATGAGTGTGAATGATCTAAGTGTGTAGGGGGAGTTTTTTAAAAAAAAAAAGGAAAAAACGGTGGTAGAGAATAAGAAATTTTTCATTTTGGGTTTTCATTGAAAATTTTGAAAATTGGATACATATTCATGCATTAAATACTTAAACCATATGCATTCATCTCTTGTGTATATATTATGTTATATAAATAAAGAATAAAGAAAAAATATCAATATAAAAGAAAAAAACACGAGAAAAAAAGAAAAAAAGGGACAAATGTCCCAAAGAGAAGTAATAAGAATAATACATATGGGATGTGAATTGAAAAAAAATGTATTAGTAGGTAAAAAAAATAAATAAATGAATGAATAATGGGTAGCTAGGAGTGTGCCTTAGGGTTGAAAAGATTGTTGTAGGTTAGGTAGGAGTCTAAGCTAATCAAGAATTTGATTTTCAAGTCCACTTGGCCAAATATAATCTCACCTTGTCCCTAGCCCTATTACAACCCTCAAAAGCCCTATTGATGATTGTATTCATGCATAGAACACTTGTTGATTGTTAGAAGAAAAACAAGTCTTAAAAATAAGGTTAGAAGAGAATTGAGTGAATCAACCATAAACACTAAAGAGTTTAGAGCGTATGCACATCCAATGAGGGTTCGATTGTTCAATTCTATGTTATCTTTGCTCTTGAAGCTTTATCTTGCAAGTTCATTAAACTTTTTAAGACTTGAATCAATTGTGGAGTTGATTTGACTATCATTATTTTTGTCCTTCTTGCTTATCAATGCTCTCGGACTTTGATTTATTTTTTACTAAGTAAGTTTACATAGGATATAGACGGTAAATTGCATTTAGTTAGATTGCATATAATAAGTATGATATTCCTTGATCATGTCTTTCTTGATACTTAGCATAAGGACATGCTATCATTTAAGTGTGGGGAGGTTGATAAACTCATATTTTAGGGTGAATTTTGGGTTGAAAAGAAGAGAATTTATTAACTTATCTTGCAATTATTCATTGAAATAGCATTTATGAATTTCTTTTAATTGTGCTTAATGATTAAAAACATGCTTTTTAGGCCCTTAAATGCTAAATTTAATTCATTTATATTCCATTCGATGCCTTGATGTGTTTGTTGAGTATTTTAGGCTTAGAAGACAAGGATGACTTGAAGAAATGAAGAAAAAGCATGTAAAAGTGGAGAATTCATGAAAAAATAAAGTTTTGGAAATATGCCCAGTTGCGCGTACGCATGCCTCATGCGTATGCATGACTATCAACACGTGATTTACTTAAGTAAACACATGGGTCGCAATTTTAAGGCTTTCTTGGGCCCAATCTAACTCATTTCTGAAGCATTTGAAGGCAAGACTAAGGGAAGATCAACCAAGTAGTCATAGAATAGTTTAGAATCATGTTTTAGGATAGAATTCTAGAGAGAAAAGCTCTCTCTTCTCTCTAGAATCTAGGGTAGTTTTAGGTTAAACTCTCTTAGATGTAGATTTTAATTCTTGTTCTTGAGTAGTTCTCTTTACATTTTCTTGTTCTATTGTCTCAATTTTCCTAGTTTCTCTTGTTAGCTTCTTTATTTTGTCTATTTTAGTTTATGAATAATTGTTGAATTTCACTTCCATTTGATGCAATTTTATGTTTTCATATCCTCTGATGTTTGCTTTAGTTGCTATTATCGTTATCTTGTTTTGGTAGTTTTAGATTTTATTATTATTGCAAATTGTCATGTTTTACTTTTATGCATCCTAAGTATTTGATGAAATGCTCCTTTTAGTTTTAGAGTAGATTTTTGTATTCTTGGCTTGGGTCGGTAACTTGGGTGACCTTGAGTTACTAATATCCAAGTTGATTGATAATTTGGAGATCTTAATTAGTCTTGTTTCCATTGACGCTAATCTAATTCAATTAGTAAGTTGATTATAACTTATGGATTAGGATTAATTAAACCCATTTAACTTTCCTCTGATAATGGGGATGAAGAAGTGGGCTTGCTCTTTGTAATTATCATGTTGTGGTTAGTAACAAGAAAAGTGATCCTTAACCATCAACCCTTGCCAAGATCTTTTTACAATTGAATTTTCTTTCCATTGCTTTAATTGCTTTTAGTTTAATGCCTTTCATGCTAATTTAATTTCTTGCTTTTTACATTTCGTGTTTATTGCTATCAACCCTCGATTTTTCTGATAGCCAATAATTGAGCACTTGATTGCAAGTTCTAGGGAGAACGACCCGGGATACTACTCCTGGTTATTTTGATTTGAATTTTGACAATCATTTAAACTTTGATTAGAGTCATTTGTTAGTTTGAAACTATACTACTAACGAAGAAATTTTTTCTTTTTTTGAGAAATTCTAAACCGACTGATGGCTCGCGTCACTTCCCTAACAGCAACTAATACAAATCAACAAAACAATTAAAAAAAGTGATAAATTCTGAAAACCCCTAACAACAAACGGCATTACCAATACAGATCAATAATAATCATGCAAGTAATTCATTTAAATAAAACCATAAACCCTAAATAAAAAACAAACAGATCAATAATAATCATGCAAGTAATTCACGAACAACACTCACCAATCACTAACAGAACAATTCAAGAACAACACTCACTAATCACTAACAGATCAAAATAATGACTAATAGAACAATTCACTAATAAAACAACTCACTAACAACACTCAGTAATCACTAACAGGGCTCCCTAATCACTAACAGAACTCACTAATCATGCAAATATACAGAGAATCCATATCAATAAATAGAATATATTAACTCACTAAAATCCTTAAATATAGTAGGCACCTTTTGCATATCTGACGTGAAGTTAAATCCATTTGCTCTAAAATCTCCAAGGTCCTCTTCTAGTATCTCTAAAAACATTTCCACCTGGCTTTGTTCTCGGATTCTACAATGGCATAGGCAATAGGGTGTATATAGTTATTTGCGTCCTGTCCTATGGCTGTAAACAATTGACCCCCGTAGTATCTTCTGAGAAAAGTCCCATCTAACCCTATAAGTGGTTTGCATCCTCCAAGAAATTCCTTTTTACAGGCATCAAAACCTACATAAATTATGAGGAATAGAGGATTTGAATCAGGTTGTGGATTAGTATGTATCCTCGTCATAGACCCCAGGTTAGTCTTCAGTATCTCATTTGCATAATCATGGAGCCTAGCATACTAAGCAATCTTAGAACCTCTATTATCTCCTTTTCTTTGACCATCGATCTGTAAATTTTTCTTTCATTAATCAGCACATCATACTCATTTCTGAAGAATTGGTCAGCCTTCCTTACTATCATATTTGGTTGGACTCTTATTCTCTCATCTAATTTATCTACAACCCATTTTTCATATTTTTTGTCTGCTGACTTACAATGGTTGTCTCTGTTGTAGGTGTGTTCATTGACAAACGTCTTGACCTAATAGCTCAGGAAAAATGACCTCTTAGTACAGTATATTTGCCACAGGAATTCCTCATCATAGCAAAATGCCTTGCTTCTGGTTGAATCACATCGAAGGAAGAATATGCTCCGTCAAATATTGATGTTAAACTTCCGAAATACCTTTTTGAAATGATTGTGGTTCAAACTCCATCTCCAACTCCAACCGGACTTGGCCAATAGGAGCATCAATATTGTTTTGAGGAAAGACTGAAGGTTGATCAACATCTTCATCACTTGCTATGCTTCTCAATTCTTTTGACTCATAGCAATGATATCCAGCATTTTCATTCGAGAATTCTTCCATGTCAATAGGGACATAGATGGATGGAGGCTTTTTAGGATCGGAGTTGGGTATGAAAGATTGTCTAGTAGGGGGAGACCTCTTTGCTTATCTTCTATTGTTCACCTTAGGCCTTTCCTTAGCTTACTCATCAAGGTTGGTCTGGTTGTTCTGAGGAGTACTGTTAGTATTAGAGGGTGGAATTGCATATGATTCAGGGTTTGATTATGAAAGTGAATTTCTATATGGCTGTGGAATGTACTGGGTTACTTATTCAGTTTCTTGGGCTTCATTTTCACTAGATACTGAGGCAAAAACTGCACTTGGAGATGTTGAACCAGTAGTATGTATTGGCTACTACTCATGCTCATTGGGATGCTATGAAGATTGTGATTAATTAGAATGTATGTGGCTCATCTGGTTATACAGGTATTGTGGGAGGCTGAGACATTTGTTTTGCTGGAGATCTTTGTTGGGACACATTGCCACCATCCTCCTTTTGGGCCTTAACTTCAACCTGATTGCTTGCTTCATGGGCTTTTTCCCTATTATAGCCTCACCTCTACCATGGGCCTCCTTCAAACTTGTACATGACCCACTATTTTAGCATCATTATCATCCTCAACAACTATAATTCTTCTTCTTGGAGTCTTCTTTGGAATTGGATTCCTCTTAGCACAAGTATTCAATCTCATCTTTGTTGGAGTAATATTCTCTTCAACCATAACAGGATCATTTACAGGGTGTTCTATGTATAAGTCAATTATGTTACCATTCTTCACGGCAGCCTGATATAACTTAACTATGTCCATATAAGCCCTTAACAATTTCAGCCCATTATCAAGCTCCTTACCAGGTTCTAGCCAATAAAAATAAGTAATGGACATATACCCAATGTCCTTCAGTAAATCATTTATGAAAAATCCATTGAAGATATCCACATTAATCCTCTCAATATTACTTTCCTACCAACATACACAAGCTTCCCACATGGACCTCGCTTAAATCTTTCTCTATGATTAATACACAAAGTAATATGGACAGTGGTCATCCTTGCAAGCAATACAGTATAATCTAAAGTACCATTCCATGTAATTACAGATAACAACATAGCAACAAAAAATCTAACCCTAACCCAAATGACTAACATTTTTCAAACCCATAAAAAATAATCAGAATATCCGAGAAAGTCGCAGAATCATTCTAAGATGGTAATGAGATATCTTTGTTCTTCGTGGAGCAACAATGATGGGCTATAGGTAGTGGATGGTGAGATACTTTCAACGATGGTGGATTACGGGTAGTGAAGCAACAACTTGATTAAACTGGGGAACTGTCTCTGTCGCAGAATGGAGGTGCTCTGATCTTCTTTTCCGATTTGGGATGGTAGTGGTGACAGCAATAGA
>NC_029788.2:101772484-101773238 GCF_000816755.2 Arachis ipaensis
TTGGATTACACATAGATAGGCTTGGAGGGATTTTGCTACCACGTAGATTCGGATATTAACAGACCAAGTGCGTAACCAACGTCATGGCACTTCTGGCACATGGAGGTCATCTGTGATTACAAGGTGAGTTTCCTTCTTCCATGGGTACATTTGTAAGTATTTGCATCTTTTATAGGTACAAATGGTCATTTATTCTAAAATTATAATTAAACTTTAGGAGTTATAATAATTTATCCGTAAGATAATGATTCTTAAATCAATACTTTTATCTCATTTTTCTAATCATATTTACAAAAAATTATATCATATCTCTAAAACCTTTTGTAAAGGAAGGGGGAAAGTTTGGAGAATTGGGAAAAGAATAGTAATTTTTTTTAACTTTAGTGTTTAAAGACTTTTTAAACAAAACAAAAAAGCCTTTTTTTTTCCTTTTTACTTTAGCGCTTAAAGATCATATTTAAAACTAAAAAATAGGATAAACAACCATTAGTACCCATTAATTTTACGAACGCTGACAAAAGTACCCATCAAACAAGAAAACATTATACACATGAAAGATGGGTTCTGTACAACGAAAGTATCTAAAGTTTAATTTTTTTTTTACTTTTTAATAAAATTTCTAAATTAACCCAACCCTTTTCTCTTTCCCAAACTTCAACATTAGCAGTACTTCAAAAAATTCCATCCATCAATGGCTACAGTTTCAGCACTTTTGTTTTTTTTCTCCCAAATCTTCTTATTCTTTTCAAAATTT
>NC_029788.2:101773396-101784159 GCF_000816755.2 Arachis ipaensis
AACATGGCTAAATCTACAACAACTATTCTCACTGTCGGTTACCACTCTCTCGCTGTCAGCACGTCATCGTCGCCGTGTCTTGCATAACGCTTGTTCAACAGCATCGTCGCCTTTCCCTCCACACTCGTTCGTCATCGTCGCGGCCTCCTAATTGACTTCCTTGTCATTGCCGCCTACAGCAGAATCGTCACTGCCATTAGTAACATCCTTGCCACCTCTAGTAGCCTCTTCGTTGCTCATCGTCACCGTGGAGTTGTGGTTGAAGATGAAAGATGAGTTAATTTTGTTGTAAAATAAATAAATAAATAAATAAGGAAGAGGTAATAAATATAAACTAAGGAAGTATAATTAGATAAAAATATTCACCACAATTACTATCTCAATATAATAGAGATAATTAATATATTTATTAATATTAAATATAAAGAGTGAGAGAGAGAAGATTATTATTGTTGATGTATGTATTGCCTGAGGCTTTAGCCTCCTATTTATATATGTACAAGAGGTCACTTTTTCAAGCTCAATTAATTGTAATCTCTCTTGATATCCTGATTAACATAGAGAAATAGGCATCCACCTCATATCCACTTCACACTTATCACACCACCCCCCTTAGATGACCATTTAGGATTATGCCTCGTTAAAACTTAACTAAAGAAAAATCCAATGGGAAATAACTTTAGTGAAGGAAAAAGAGTACAAAATCCTTTGTGATGGGGACTGCCTCATTAAAAATCTTGTCAAGAAAAATCCAATGAGAAAAAACCTGACCAAGGGAAAAAGAGTACAGTCTCCCCCTTTTGTCGACATCATTTAATGTCTCGAAATCGGCGCATCCCATTCTGATGTACCAATTTTTCAAAGGAGAATTTTGGGAGTGACTTTGTAAATAAATCTGCCAGATTATCACTTGAGTGGATCTGTTGGACATCAATTGTTCCTTAGTTTTGAAGATCATGAGTGAAGAAGAATTTGAGAGAAATATGCTTTGTTCTATCACCTTTGATGTATCCACCTTTAAGTTGAGCAATGCATGTTGTATTATCTTCAAACAGAACAGTTGGAGCTATCTTATGATCAATCAGTCCACATGATGACATTATATATTGGATCAAACTCTTGAGCCAAAAATACTCGCGACTTGCTTCATGTATCGCTAGTATTTCAGCATGATTAGAGGAGGTTACTGCTATCGTCTGTTTCGTGGACCTCCATGATATAGCTGTATCACCATACGTGAATAGGTATCCTGTTTGAGATCTCCCTTTGTATGGATCAGACAAGTATCCAGCATCAGCATAACCAACTAATTGTGACTTAGATCCATATGGATAGAACAATCCCATATCGACCGTTCCATGAAGACATCAAAAGATTTGTTTGATTCCATTCCAATGTCTTCTAGTTGGAGAAGAACTCTACCTTGCTAATAAATTCACAGCAAATGATATATCAGGTTGTGTATTATTAGCAACATACATTAGCGCTCCAATGGCGCTAAGATATGGTACTTCAGGACCAAGGATATCTTCATTTTCTTCTTTAGGACGGAATTGGTCTTTTTTCACATCCAAAGACCTTTTGATCATTAGGGTACTTAATTGATGTGACTTATCCATATAAATTCTCTTCAAGATCTTTTCTGTGTATGTTATTTGATGAATAAAAATCTCATTTTTTATATGCTCGATCTGCAGGCCGAGACAAAATTCAGTCTTTCCAAGATCTTTCATCTCAAGCTCTTCTTTTAGAGTTTTTATAATTGTTGGAATCTCTTCAAGAGTTCCAATGATATTTAAATCATCAACGTACACAGCAATTGTAATGAATTCGGATGCAGATTTCTTTATGAAAACACACGGACAGATATCATCATTCTTGAATCTGTTTTTGGCCAGATATTCAGTAAGGCGATTATACCACATTCGTCCAGATTGCTTTAAACCATATAAAGATCTTTGCAATTTGACTGAGTATAACCCTTGCGAATATTCATTTGATGGTTTATATATCTTTAGTCCTTTAGGGACTTTCATATAGATATCACGATCTAATGAGCCGTATAAGTAGGCTGTTACCACATCCATTAAATACATATGTAGTTTATGATATGTGGATAAACTGACCAAATAACGCAATGTTATTACATCCACTACAGGGGAACGTGTTTCTTCAAAATCTGTACCGGGCCTTTGTGAAATGCCTTGTGCCACAAGCCGAACTTTGTAGCATACAACTTCATTTTTCTCATTTCGTTTTCTCACAAATATCCATTTGTATCCAACAGGTTTTACATCTTCTGGTGTACAGACTACAGGTCCAAAGACTTCACATTTTGCAAGTAAGTCTAACTCAGCCTTCATGGCTTCTTCCCATTTTGGCCAATCATTCTTTTGTCGACATTCTTTGACTGTTCTTGGCTCAAGATCCTTACTTTCATGCATGATATTTAATGCCACATTATATGCAAATAATTCATTGACAATTGTCTTATTTTGGTCCCATTTTTCTCATGTAAAGACATAATTTATTAGATCTCGTCATTTTTACAATTTTCAGGTACCTGAACGTCTTCTGGCGTTAAAACTATATCAGAATTTTGGACAACTGCAGGTGTCTTTACTATGTCTTTTTCAACAGGAATAATATTTACCTCTTTTCTTTTTCGAAGATTTTTGTCTTTGGAACCGACAGGCCTGCCACGCTTCTGGCGTGAATTTGTTTCGGTGGCTATTTATCTGAATGGGACCTCAATTCGAATTGGAGCATTTTCAGCTGGTATATAGGATTTGGTTATCCTCTTTGTATCAGAAAATGCATCAGACAATTCATTTGCTATTCTTTGCAAATGTATAATCTTTTGAACTTCTAGTTCACATTGCCTTGATCGATGCATCAAGGATGATGCATTCCAATTAAGTTCCTTTTCAGGAAGCTTATTCTTTCCCCCTAATGTTGGAAATTTTGATTCATCAAAATGACAATCTAAAAATCTAGCTTTAAATACATCTCCAGTTTGTATTTTAATATACCTCACTATAGAGGGAGAATCATATCTAACATATATCCTAATTTTCTTTGGGGTCCCATTTTGGTGCGAGAAGGTGGTGCAATGGAAACATATATCGCACACCCGAATATTCTTAAATTGGAAACATTTGACTGCTAGCCAAAAGCTAATTGCATAGGAGAGAACTGATGATAACTTGTTGGCCTCAAACGAATAAGTGATGCAGCATGTAAAATACCATGCCCAAGCCAAAGTTGGGAGATTTGTTCTCATAAGTAAGGGTCTAGCAATTAATTGGAGGCGTTTAATAAGTGATTCTGCTGCTAACTCATTTTGTGTGTGAACATGAGATACTGGATGTTCAACACTTATTCCATTAGCCATACAATAAGCATCAAAAGCTTGGAAAGTAAATTCACCAGCATTATCAAGACGAATTGCTTTGATTGGATTTTCTGGAAACTGTACTTTTAATCGAATAATTTGAGCTAGTAATCTCGCAAACGCCAGGTTGCGAGAAGACAATAAGCACACATGTGACCATCTCGAAGATGCGTCTACAAGAACCATAAAATATCTAAAAGATCCACATGGTGAATGAATAGGTCCACATATATCGTTTTGAATCCTTTTCTAGGAATTCAGGGGACTCAAATCCAATATTTACTGGTGATGGCCTTAAAATTAACTTTCCCTAAGAACATGCAGCACAACAAAATTCACTTGGTTTAAGAATCTTCTGGTTCTTTAGTGAATGTCCATGGGAGTTTTCAATAATTTTCCGCATCATAGTTGTTCCCAGATGACCCAATCGATCATGCCAAGTTATGAATTCATTTGGGCTAGTAAACTTCTGGTTTACAATGGCATGTGATTCAATTGCACTCATCTTGGTATAATATAACCCAGATGAAAGTGAGGGTAACTTTTCTAATATAACTTTTTTATTTAAATCATGAGTTGTGATACATAAGTACTCATGATTTTTCTCATTCATTGTTTCAATATGATACCCATTTAAGTGAATATCCTTGAAACTCAATAAGTTCCTTAAAAACTTAGTAGACAATAGTGCATTATTTATTCTGAATTTTGTTCCTCCAGAAAACAAAATTATAGTTCTTCTAGAGTCTTCTATCACATTGCCTGAGCCAATAATAGTATTAACATATTCTTTTTTTGACACAAGATGGGTAAAGTATATATTAATTTTGAGAATGGTGTGCGAACTTGCACTATCCGCAAGGCATACATCTTTATTATATATCATTGCCATTTTCTTCAAAGACGAATAATAATAATAAAATGAGAAGAAATATATGTGTAGTAAAATTATTTTCTTGATTGAAAATATTTTGTTCTAAGTATAGTATATTCTAAAAATTTTATTATTATTATCTTGGCATATTCAGTAATTTTGAAATTCATAAATATCATATTTGAAATTCATATGCATAAAAATAAAACTTAACAATAAGTTTCTTACATTATTTATTTACATAAATACTTTAACAATCTCACATATTAAACTATTCCATCATTGATCAAATGGCCAATATTTCCTTCAAGATCCTCAAAGAAATCAGATACATCATAATAAGTGGTGAAATTTTCATCATCATTTGAAACAAAATTTGTTTCCTTTTCTTTGTCGTTTTTTTTTTTTCAAAGATGTTTGATAAAGATCGACTAGGTGCCTTGGTGTCCGACAGGTACGCGACCAATGGCCTTTTCCAGCACAACGGAAACACTTATCCTCTGCTAAATTATTTTGCCCAGTGTTTCTTTCTTTATCCCACTTCTGGTGAGATCCTTTCTTGTGAACATAATTCTTTTTTCTTCCATAATTTTTCTTGTTACCAAAACCTTGCCATTTACCTCTTCTGGGGTAATGATTTGCCGCATTTACTTCAGAAAACAGGGCGATGCCAGCTAGGCTCGCTTCATGATTTTTTTTAAAGGCAACTCATTGTTGCGTTCAACAACAAGAAGACAAAAAATTAACTCAAAATATTTTTTAAATCCTTTTTCTTGATACTGCTGCTGTAGGAGCACATTCGAGTCATGGAAGGTCAAGAAAGTTTTCTCTAACATATCATTATTATTTATCTTTTTTCCCACATAATTTCAATCGTGAGGTGATTCGAAACATTGTTGAATTATATTCATTTTTCAATCCTTCGTCAAGATGACGACGAAGGAGGATCATGACTTTGGCTTTATCCTTCTAGGATAATTATTTTCAACCTTAATGGTATCTCCAAGATCCATTGAATCAAGATGGATTTCAGCATCTAGTATCTATGATAAATAGTTGTTTCAAGAGCATTAAATTCAAGATGAGAGTATTTCAACATAATGAAAATTTATTACCTGAATTTTCGTAAAATTTGATCAGAATCTCGTGCTAATAATGTGTTGTAAAATAAATAAATAAATAAATAATAAATATAAAATAAGGAAGTATAATTAAATAACAATATTCATCACAATTACCATCTCAATGTAATAGAGATGATTAATATATTTACTAATATTAAAGAGTGAGAAAGAGAAGAATATTATTATTGATGTATGTGTTGCCTGAGACTTTAGTCTCTTATTTATATACGTAAAAGAGGTCACTTTTTCAAACTCAATTAATTATAATTTCTCTTGATATTCTGAGTAACAGAGAAATGGACATCCACTTCTTATCCACTTCACACTTATCACAACAAATTTGTAAATTTTGATAAAAAAAAATCAACAAAAATATTAAGATTTTGATACTTTTGCCGTACGAAACCCATCTTTCATGAGTACTTTAATTTTCTTGTTTGACGGATACTTTTATCAGCGATCGTAAAGTTGTTCATGGGCACTAAACTACTAATGGTTGTGTTTCCTAAAAAATAAAAAAGAGTAGCTGAGAGTACTAATGCATTGGGAGAGCATGTAAATGTACAAAAAATGAAAAAATAAAAAATAGCTGACTATCTGTAGCTAAATAGTTAGAGACGATGGCACTCTTTACATTAAATAACAAAGGTAAAATTAGCATTTTGACTCATTTATAATTTTACTTGGTAAAATTAGCATGTTGACTCATTTATAATTTTACTTAGAACCCTTTCTGTAACTCATTATTTCAGAATAGCTTCCATTTTTGCTCCAATGCATCACAGATAAGGCCTACGCAGCATTTAGCACCAAGTGGATAATCAGAAACTGCAAAGTAAACGAAAAGATAACATTACTTTTCTCTATTCTCAAATCAAAACATGGTTCGAACAAGTTTCTTGAAATTAGAAAAGATTCAAAAATCCATCAAAAGGAACTTCCACTCCATTCCACTGTCATTCTTGATTCTCCAAAACAAGGGAAACTTTGTTCCGTTTCTTTTCTTTTCCTTTTGGCCCATTTTAATTAGTTCTATTCTATTCCATTAATGAAAAGACATACACATAATGTTAGCAAGACTAATTTATTCTCCCTATCATTTAGCATAAAATCCTTTGTAATCTTAGTACCCAAATAAAATTATAGGCTAAACAATCTACTCAAAGTTTCAGTCACATTGGAAAAATCAAGACCCATATAGATCTTATAAATGAAATATCCAAAATAAAGATATCCACCCTAAAGAACTTTCACATTTTCTTAATTTAATACAAGTTCCTCCTTAATTATTAGAGCCTATCAACCGAAAATACATAGACATATATAATTTAGAGATGAAGTATGTATAAATGAAACAAGTTAAATTAGATCTAAGAAATTAAACATATTTCAAATTTTAATTTAATTTAATACCAGAAATATAATCATGTGTGTGGTCTTCTTTTACTTTCCCATTTACCATTGCACCCACCTGAAAATAGATAAGAATCTATCATCATAATTAAAACACAAAGATCAAAGGCTTTCTATTTCACTAATAAAATAAATTATACCACAAAAACAGGCGTCATATGATCACTTAGGGAAGAAACATAGTCATCTATGTGGACCACCTTCTTTGAATTATAAGAGAGGCCTGCATGTTCCATAATAACATTGTTTTTTCAAAACCAATGTTTGTCTAAACATTAACAAAACCTAAAATGAGATCTAAACAGCTATACAACCAACCTACTATATGAGAATTGACTGGTAAATGGCGCATTACAGGCTCTTCAACAACACGAATAAGTACTTCATTTGTATCTTTAGCACAAACACGAGACTTTCTAAGCAAATCCACTACATATTTCAGAAACAATTTTAGTGAAAGTTAAAAAAAAAATATAGTTCTTAGTATCTAAAAATAAAAGAATGAAAGAAAAAATAGATGACTTACCTATGAGACCACAGAAACGTTTACAAGTTCGAGGAATGCGAACATGTGGCTTGATTTCAAATAGGGCTCCTCCATCAATTTTCACAAATATAGCTTCCACCAAACCATATTTATTAAGTGGACTATCAATAACACTACGGAGTGCCTGAAAAAGTATAACAAGTAAGAATCACTTATTCTTAGGATTTTACTCTTGCAGTCTATTCTGTAACATTCATTGTAAAAAAAAAAAAAGAGTTTAAAGAAGCTATGAGATTGAGTAGTTAGTGTACAAAGTACAAACCTCAAAAACAATGTCTGGTCGATAATCATTAAGACTCTTATTTTGCTTCAACAGAAGATTGGCATCATCATGTGAATTGAGGATTTTCCACTCCTGAAACAAAATCCACAAATTGAATTAAGAACTAGTTTATTTCCTATATACAGGAACAATGTATATATCGTCATTTCATCTATTAATTCTCAAAGAAAGTGATATACATTTATCTATCAAAACACTATAAAATATATGTACAATCAATGTAGAAAAAGAAAAATAACCTTTTTAACGAGTCCTTTCTTCAGCGAAGCATTTTCCAATATAAATATGGCACCCGACCTAACATTAGGATCCTGTGGAGAACCAAGCACCCTATCAACTTTTCCAATTTTACTATCAAGTTCTCTAGGCTCTTCTTTCTCTTCACTGCATTGGGTTTGTGTCTCAAGCATCTTACGCTTCAGCCTACTGTTTGCACTTGGAGTGAGCATATTGTCTACAATAACATCCACAAATTGAGAAGAATCCATCCATCAGAAAAACAATACATACTTAAGGTTATGTTAAAGCAGAAAAAGCATGCCCTATGACAGCTCAAGAATCAATGATACATCATACATGACAAAACATGACACAATACAATACAACATTGATTATGAAGAGAAAACAAGTATATGTGTTCTTTTATGTTCTATTATAACTGGGATTGACAATATAACAATGCTCTTCTATGTTCTTTTATAACTCTTATGTCACAGTATTTAGACTCACGTAACAGTTACAAATAAAAGTGTACCTTCTTAAAGGCTTTGAAACTTGAAATGTATACCCATCTATAAATCAATACTTCAATGGTTGTCAAACAGGCAAGTCCAGTTAAAATCGTAGAGCTCTGCTAGACTAGACTCACCGAGTTAACTCGCATAGTTTATTATTCACTACTACAAGCTACAGCCAATTTCAACTAAAAATTGGAAGAGTTAGCATCCAAATTTAACATTCATCCACATAACATATATAAAATTCATGAGCAGTTAATAATTTGACCAACAATTAACTTAACACCAGCAATTATATTATGTAGTTTTAAGATTCAACAATTCAATCTAACACGTAACAAGTGGTTTAAATTATCATATACTAATGAGCAGAAAGCCAGAGCCACTGACACGGGTTGAGTAAAGCAAGGAGTGGCGAAGGAGCAGTGCAGTGCAAGGCAGCGGCTGACGGCGTTAACGGCGGACCGGGAGGCAGTGGGCCAGGGAGAGAGAGACACGGAAGAAAAAAAGGAAAAGGAATGGCAGAAACGTGAAGGAGCAGAGGTGAGCCAGGCGACGGAGCACAGCACTGGCTGACAGCGGCGACGTCTGACGTGACAGAGTGGAAGCGGGGCAACCGGCGGCGCAAAACAGTGGCTAGCAGCGACACTGAAGGAAGACTGAAGAGTGTAAATCTTTTAACCTACTATTTTACATAGTTGTCATTACCGAATCGGTGATCGAATCGATCAGGTTACCAGGTCACTGAGTCATTGGTTCAACCGGTAGGTCACTTATTGAACCGGTTGATTCGGTCTCACATAAATAAAAAAAACATAAAATAGTCAAAAATTTAAAATTTGAAATACATATTGTCAGTTTGTCACTAACATTTTAACAACAATTGTCTCAACTTCTAAAAATAACTAATTCTGCCAAATCATTATTTGTCAAAGACGTGTACTGCAGATAAAGGGGATAGAAGAAAGCAATAAAGTTTCAAAAATTTGAAACTTTACACGAAAAACTTAAAATTTGAGAAGTGCCAAATACTTCCAAGCTATCAAAGATTATGCAACAGAATAAACATGAGCAGAACAATATAAATTAACAAAACCTATCCACTATCCAAAACAATATAAACAAAACAGCTCAATTCACAAAATCTATCCACTATCCAACAATATAAATTCACATAACAATATATAAACAACAATATAAAAACAGCCTCTCAATTCACCATAACGATATAAAAACAGCAACAAATCAACCCTAAACACTAATAATCAGAAAAACAAAAGCATCAATCAACCACTAAACCTACATATATTACAATGTATCAATAAAATTTGAATGATCTGCCAACAAAATTTGGGAGGATGGTTTTTCTGATGGTGTATTTGATGAAGCCATCTAGAACAACAATAATATAAAACAACAATATATTACACTATTGAATTATCTGCCTGAATCAACAAATTACAATCAACCAAATATAATCAACAACAATGAAGAATCTGTTAGTGCACAGCAGAATTGCTTGACTCCAAAACAAGAAAAGCAAGATTGATATGTAGAAATTGGTTAGAAATTGGTTTGATAAGTTACAGGTCTGGTTAGCTCCCATCTCAACGTTTCTTATCATACATTGTAAAACCCTTACAAAATCGACAGATTCAGTTAATCAACGTCATTAATCAGTTCCTCAGTTAATCAAATTATAACCCAATAAGGCAATAAGTCAATAACTGAATAAATAAATTAAAAATTAAAAATATACCTGAGAAGAGGGAGACCAAGCACGGCGAAGCAAAGTCTGGCAAGGGGAAGGCAGCAGCGACGGTGAGCCACGCCGGACGAGGACGCGAGACGCTGTCACGCAGAGGAGGCGACGAGCCAGGAAGGAGATGCACAGGGGCCGACGCGAGAGTCACGAGACGAAGCAGAGTAGCCCGGCGGTGGCGGTGGCGGTGGCGGTGGGCGTGCTTTTTTGGGAGTGTGAGAGTCAGAGGCTCTCCTTCTTGAGTGAGATTGAGAGAGGGAGGGGGATGGGGCTGCTGCTGCTCGAAGAGAGAGAGGGTAGCTTTTAGTTTAGGGTTTCACTTTTTTCCCTCCAGAAAGCCAAAAACGACGCTGTTTCGTTGGGGAGAGGGGAAAAAATAAAAAATGCAACGAACCGCTCCGAGTTTTAACCTGATCAGTTCACCGGTTCTAGTCAAACACGACCAGTTCAAATCGAATCTTGTCGGTTTTCTTCCTTATCCGGACCAACTTGATCACCGGTTCACCGAATTTTCGGTCCGACCGAACAAGTCAGTTGGATTCTGATAAAACTGCTATTTTAATTATCTTTTCAAATAAATTAATTAAAAAATCAAATTTATTATTTACCAGTATATATTTTTAAAATTA
>NC_029788.2:101784167-101814090 GCF_000816755.2 Arachis ipaensis
TTTGAAATTTCGAATTGATTTAGAAATAAAATCGATAGAACTCATTGCAATTTCGTACCAATTTGATTTTTTATTTATCAATAATCTATTCAATTTTATAAGCAATCTTTTCATAAACGATTTCTAAAAATTTTAGCGTTTAGCGTTAGCAAATTTTACTATATTACTCTATATACTATTTTTAGTACTACCATATTGGTAACTTTTTAACATCAATATCAACTAAACTATAAATCCTTGATTCTATTTTTTGATAATTTAAATCCTATAATGCAGGCACGTTCACATATATTCTTCTATATGTGTATATTTGTGTTGTCAAAAAGTAGTGTGACAAATATTTAAAAAAAATAATTAAAAAGATAAAATTTGACATGTTGCAGATAAAATATAGTACATTTTATCTTATGTAATATGTAAATGATGTATTGATTAAATAGGCTAATTATATTTATGTTAATTAATTATTAAAGATAATATTGGGTCTTGTATATTGTATATTTATCTTTAAATTTTTTGAATGTATGGTCTCTCTCCTTAAAAATATTAACTTTACACACAAAAATTTATTAATATTTGTTTATTTTAATATCAAGTAACATGAGTTGGAAGAAAAATTATTAACTTAGATTTCTTTTTATATTAACTTTAGCTTAGATTTATTGGTTCAAAAATTTTCTTTTCAATTGTTACTGTGATATGGGGAGAGAGAGTGTACATTTAAAAAGTTCAAAAATGAAAAAAAATTATACCAGGCACAACATTATCTTTAATAACAAATTAATATAAATATAATTAACCTATTTAATTAATACATCATTCACATGTTACATAAGACAAAATGCACTACATTTCACCTGCAATATGTCAAATCTTATTTCTTCAACTACTCTCTTTCTAAATACTTGTCACACTACCCTTTTGACAACACAAACATACACATGTAGAAGAATCTTTCTTTCTACATCATAGAATTCACGAGTTAAACCCCAAAGTAGTTTCTAAAATTCACAAAATGCACCGATTTGGTCCCTGATTTTCCAATTGCACTATTTATGTCCTCGAGATTGGAAAAAATGCACCTAGTTGGTCCCTTCCCCTTTTTCCGTCCAAACTCCTTTCCGACGGCAGTGATGTGGCAATTGATTGCCACGCTGGAGTGTCTAACGGTTACATGACGTGGCAATCGAAAGTGTGTAACCCAATGTGGTCTCTGAGCCTCTTTTTAACCCTAACTGTTAATGGAATAGCATACCATTCTTCTTCTTCCTCCTCCTCCTCCCTGTTCGTTTTCTTCATCGTTGCTATGCTGGTTGGACGTGCAATTGAAGGAGACGGGAGTTCTATTCGATCAACGACAAGGACGCCTAGTCACAGCAGAGCCTCGCGAGTGCCAGAGCGGTGTGGGTGTGGGAAACGCCCTGTGCTCCGATAGTTTGGAACGGATACCCACCCAGACAAGCCGTTCTTTGGATGCCCGAATTATAACGTGAGTTTGTCTTTAAGAATTATTGTTGAATTTTTTTATGCATACTCTGAAATCCTTAAATTTACTACTCACAGAGTAGTGAAAAAAGGTGTTGTGGATTTTTCCGATGGACAGACGTTGTAGAAGATGATAATGGAAATTTTGAAGATGCTGCGGCATATAACAATGAAGAAATGAGCGTGAGTCTTGCTTTGAGGATTGGCAATTTGGAGGCTAAATTAAGGACCCAGAAATATATAATACAAATGTTAGGATTGTTGGTTTTTTTTTCTTGTTTGTTGTTGTACTAGTTGTGATTGTAAAAACGTAACAACTGTGTATTGTTTAAATGTATGGGCAGTGTTTGGATTATTGGTGTGATCTGTGTAAATAGATTACAACGATAATATCGAAACTGAATAAATAGAATAGAACAAGTAAATTGATAATAGCATATTTTGATTATAATTAACACATTGTCAAACACTGTCAATGGAGTAGCTCCTAATAAACACCATAATACAGCCACCAAAAAAGAACACAATAAGAACGCCAAGTTTAAAGGTTTATAACTACCAAAAGTAAAAATAAACCATACAATCTGATTATGTGTTATTCCTGAATGAAAATAACAAAAAAAAAAAATAACTAATGCCTAAATTCCATATGTAATCAATCAAACAGAAACAGCTAGTACATCCAATTATTTAGTGTTTTGCTTCCTTGGTGCTTTGAACCCTGGAGTTGGAACAAACTTCAGAAGGCTTGCCAACCTAAAAGATGTTGCTGCACTTGCTCCTTGCATGGAATCAACAGAAGCAGTTACTGGTTGTGGTGAGTTTCTCCTTTTGGTTGGTAATTTATGTGGCCTTTTTGTTGGTGGTGGTGGTGGTGGTGCCTGAGTAAAGTTAGGAAACTAATGTGAAAAAGGAACAATTACAAAATTGTCAAAAATAAATGATAGAGAAAATTTTTACCTCATCTTGTGTTCCACCAAAGTTTGGTTGGGATAAGTCAATCTCGGCAGTAGCCGCTGGTGGTGGAAGGTTGTCTGTAACATTCACATGAGGAGGATTTTGGACACCAAGACCAGGAAGAGCTTCAACTACTTGTGGTGCCTCATTGGTGGTGTTGCTTGCTTCAGCTGCAGGTGTACTCCCAGTTGGAGTAGTTTTGGACTTGGCAGCCGCCACAGCAGCTGCTGCAGCTACAAGCCCAGCAGCAACCTCATCAGCTCTCTTTTTTTTACATCCCTTCTTGGTATGGCCCTTTACTCCACAATATGTGCATGTGAACGGCTTCAGCTGTCTCTTTAGAGTAATGGTTGGCTTAGCTTTCTTGTTTCCACTAGTACCCTCATCAGCATCCTTTCTTCTTTTGGTTGTCAGTTTTCCTGGTTTTCGTTTAATGTTAGGAGCTTGTGGCTGATGGTATACTGATTTTTTCCACAGGAATTGGCCTGGAAGAGGATTGATATGATGTTCATATGTCTTCTTGTATGACTCCATGGTGACCAAGGGATGACAAAAATCCTCGGGTCTCTTGTTCACTGATAAACCCATATTTCATGATGTATTTTGTGCTCAATTTAAGTAATTTATTCAATCCTTCACCCACTTATTCATGTGAAATTGCATGGTTTTACTTTTCCTTCCTTATTATGTGATATATGTGAAAAACATGTTTCCTATGCTTTAAAAATAATTATTTTAATTACCTTTTATTACCATTCGATGTCGTGATTTGTGTGTTGAGTAATTTCAGATTTCCTAAGGCAGGAATGATTTAAAGGATGGAAAGGAAACATACAAAAATAGAAGGAAAGCACAAAATGGAGTCTTTGAAGAAACTGGCAGCGACGCGAATGCATGGACGACGCAGCCGCGTGCCTAGCGCGAAAAGGCAGTGACGCGAACGCGTGACTGACGCGTACGCGTGACCGAAGCAAATGCGTGACAAGGAAAACTCCCAGATGACGCGACCGCGTGACCTATGCGGACGCGTGACAGACGCCACGCACCAAAAACTGCAGAAAACGCTCCCAGCGATTTCTGGAACCCTTTTCGGCCCTGATCCAAGTCCAGAAAGCACAGATTAGAGGTTATAAAGTGGGGGGATGCATCCATTCATGAACAAGTCTTCAATTATTCACTTTTCATAATTTAGATGTAGTTTTTAGAGAGAGAGGTTCTCTCCTCTCTCTTAGGATTTAGTATTAGGATTCCTCTTAAAGGATTTAAGATTATTTCTTCTCAATTTCCAGGTTTAATGTTCCTCTTATTTATTTTCTATTTTATTATATACCTTTAATTATTATTTATCTTTCCAATTTAGCTTACGCTACATTCATGTTATGATTTTCTTAATTAATTTTATTTGAGGTATTTCAATTTATGATCGTTTTATTCTATTTATGAATGCTTTTAATTTAATTTAGATATTTTCTTCCTTTTGGCTTTGGTTAAGTAATTGGTAACACTTGAGTTGTCAAACTCAGCAGTGGTTGAAATTGGCAGATTACTAATTGATCTAGATCGCTCTAAAGCTAGTCTTCTCACAGGGATTGACTAGAACTTGAGGATCAAACTAATTAGTCCACTTGACTTTCCTTTGCTTTAGTAAAGGTCAACTAAGTGGGATTAAAACCCAATTCTCATCACATCTGATAAGGATAACTAGGATAGGAATTCTAATTCTTATACCTTGCCAAGAGATTTTATTTTTGTTAATTTATTTTACTTGTCATTTAAATTACCTGTTCCTTACTTTCAAAACCCCCAATTTACAAGACTCATAACCAATATTAAGAACACCTCCCTGCAGTTCCTTGAGAAGACGACCCGAGGTTTGAATACTTCGGTTATCAATTATAAAGGGGTTTGTTACTTGTGACAACTAAAACGTTTGTACGAAAGGATTCTCTGTTGGTTTAGAAGCTATACTTACAACGCGATCATATTTTTGTATTTCTTTACCGATAGAAAAACCAATCGTCAAAATGGCGCCGTTACCGGGGAACTGCAAACGTGTGCCTTATTATTGGTTATTGTAAATATTTTTCTTTTAATTATTTATTTGTTTTTGTTTTTCCCTTTTTATTTCTATTAGCTACTATGAATTCTCACCCCTCTCGCTTTGAGTTTGGTTCTAAATTTGTTGAAAGGAATAGAAGCTATAACAGGAATATGCATCAAGGTCTAAGCAATCAAAGATGGATGGAGCCAAGAGGCCCTGATCAACCCTTTAGGCAATAACACCCTCCAAGATATCATGGGCAAGGACCGCTCTACAATGCATACCAAGCTGATAGACATGGTGGACCCCCTTGTAATTACCAACAAGCCCCACCATGTGCTTATAGACCATCCTCTCAACGTAGCTTTGAACCACCACGCTCACAAGTTCCTTTTCACCATTCACCACCGTATGACCCTTATCCACCACAATCCCAATCTAATTACTCCCAAGAACCACCACATTCTTATTTTGAACCCTCTTTCCCAACCAACGAACCCTCATACCCACCCCAACCTCTAGTGAATGACAAACTTCGTGTTCTTCTTCAAGGGCAAGCAAAGATTGAAAGGGGCGTACTAAAACTCACTACTGCCTTAAATGAGGTAGTAAATATAATAGCTTCCCGACATTTGAGCACTCAAAGTACTCCCATGGCTGCATGTGGAGAATCAAAAGAAGAGCGTAGCATGAAGGAAACACTAGAAACTCCGGTGGACAATGAGGAGCATGGCTTTGTATTAGAACAAGTGGAGGAAGCCATGATAGTTGTAGAGGAAGAAGTGGTTGAAGATTTAGGAGATGCTGAACCTCCATGGGAATCGAGAACTGTAAAGGATTATGCTGAGAAGTTCGAAATTGATGCTAAAGAGGACAGTGCACAACCTACAAAGCATATATCTTGTGAAAAATTGGGCGGAACAGACCAAGAAGTTGATTCCATCGGCAGTGATGATCATGCATCAAGCTCTCCTAATCACGAACTCAATTCCGCAATTGAACTCCTTGAGCCTGAAGAACCTTATCCAAGTGAATACGAAGATGATGTCGAAGTAGATTTCTCTCAACCTCCAACATATGACTTGAGTGACGATGAAGACATAGAAGACTTTGATCAGGATGCAGTTGCAGCTGAAAAATTTTGCAAAGAAGTGGAGGAATTCACAGAGGAATACAAGGGAGTAGAGCTTGCAGAACCACTGGAAACACCTATCCCAAGGCCATTACCACCTAACACAAGCTTCAAGTGGGTACAATCCTTAACCTTTATCTTTACTTTTCCACTTGAATATGGTTTGCTTGAAACAGATGGCCAGCTTAGAGCTCTCTGCGGCTTTAAGAGTAAGAGAGAAATGGCTCGTACTCAGAGCTGGTGTGCAAGATTCAATAAGGTTCCACGCTTCAATTCGAAGTACACGGATTGGTACCAAGTTCAATTGAATGGGTCTCGGAAGACGTTTGGTCATCTTGGTGAGAATACAATTTCTAAACCGCCCGGATGGAAGAATACAGGTCAAGACAAAGGTGGATTTAAAAGCAAGGTTTGGGATCCTGGAATCTATTCTGACATTCGTCACCCCGGGAGCCTGAGAATCTGTTTGAAGCTGCTCAAAAGCTTTACATGCCTAGTTTGGGACCCCGGAGGCTGTTGGCATTCCAAACATCGGTGGAGATTTCTAGATGAATTTAAGCATAAACCACCATAACAGGAAGCTCATCCAATGTCCAACTTAAGGACTTTAACTAAAAGTGCTAGGTGGGAGACAACCCACCATGGTATGGTCGTTTCATTTTCAATTTTATTTCGTGTTGTTTGTTTTTATATTATTTTATTTTCATTGAATCTGAATATCATTCATTAGCATTGCATACTGCATAATTGCATAATTGAATAAAAAAAACCTCTCACGCGTTCGCGTCAATCACGCGAACGCGTGATCTGGAAATCGGCGTAAAAATCCAACGCCCAGAAATCTGGGCTGGAATCGTGCGGCTGGTGTGCGTTTAGCATAAAACGGCCTACGTGTTCGCGTCCCTGACGCGAACGCGTCACTTGAAAAACACCCATTCCATGCGAAAGCGTGAGCGACGCGTCCGCGTCGCGTGGATAGCTTGGCACCCTAAATGGAGACAGGGAGTTGCGCTGAAACGACGCTGGAAGTGTGCGTCTAGCACAAATTTCAGTGACGCGGTCGCGTGCCTCACGTGTCCGCGTCATCCATCTTGTACCCAACCTGCGCGATCGCGTCAGTCACGCGACCGCGTCAACTCCATTTCACCCTAGTCACGCGATCGCGTGCTCCACGCGTTCGCGTGGATTCAAAATCACTAACCCCCTATCACGCAAAACCCTACCCGTCGCGCCCCCCATACCCCCTTCTTCTTCATCTCGTCTCTACAACCCACCCTCCCCAAACATCACCACCGCGCCCAACCACCCATCCCCGACCACCACCGCCGGCCACCACCGTACCACACCACCGACACTCCTCCCTCATTCTTCCTCACCTCTGCTTCTTCGCCACCAGCGCCGCCTCCCACCATCACCACCCTCACCCCCTTTCTTCTTACCCACCTACCCCTCCACCATTAAACCCTATCCGAACCCCCTGCCACCGAACAGCCGCCCACCGCCGCACCAACCGCCCATCACCGCCGCGTCCGCACCACCACCACCACACCCCCGCCATCTCTCTGATCCCTACCTTAGTTCATACGCATACCAGGTTCCGCCAAACGCCACTTTTTTTTCATTCATAGTTAGTTGCATATTTTTCAGTTTATGTTCAACTTAGGATAGTTAGAGATGCATGTTGTAGTGGATTCTAGGTGGTTAGGTAGCTAGGATGTGGTTAGTGGATTTAGGCCTGATAATTGCGCCGTACTTGTTGCTTATTATGCACTTTTAATCTGGCTGTGATGTTCATACTGTTCATATGCTGTTCTTTACTGTTTCATGTTGCTGTTACACTGCTCTTTCATGTTCATATTACTTATGTGTATTTGCAGCTTTATTTTAATGAACTGTTCTACTTGCTGTTTATTACCCGGGAACATCCAATTTTAGCCGGAATGCTGCCCAATTTTCTGCAAATTGTTTCATTTTTACATTCAGGAATTGGTTTTGGCAATTTTCAATTTTGCACTACTTAGCTACAACTAAACTAATTCATGAATGCACGGACCAGCATTCTTTTTCCTTTCAATTTGCTGGTTCATAAATTGCACTTTTGATTATTCGATTTCATTTTTTTTGCTATTTCTATATCTATAAGAATCATCATCAACCTGATTTCCTTGCTTGAATATGAGTTGACTGTTGCTTAAAATTGTGAAATTCTTGTTACTTAGAAACCGATCATCATGCCACTTACTCTGACTTTCTTTTTACTAACACACTGATTTCCACTTTCTCACCTCCTTTTCAATCCTAACCGATCTAACTTTCAAACTTCTCTTTTTGGTTTTTAACTATTTACTTTAACTTTCTAACTCACGGCATGATTATGATTTTTCCTAATTAACATGAATTCTACTTCTATTACATTTTGGATTGTGATTTTTTCATCTCGGATTTCTAACTCAAATACAATCCATAATGCACATATACTTACCTCATTTCATAATTCTACTGCTCTTTTGCCACTATGTGCTTCAATTGTTGTTATTCTATTTGCCTACTTGTTTTCCTACTTTTGTTCTTTCATTATATCCTGCAATTTCTACTTTTTAGGATGTCTGACCCTCAGCGCAAAGGAAAAGGCAAAGCCACCACTGGCAAAAGGAAAAGAGGCGAATCCTCTATGTCTATCCTGGACATTATGCATGATGACTCCTGGCGGGAAAAGCACTTTACTCCGCAGGAGAAGGCTGACCAGCTCCTCCCTGCCAATGATCCAGTAAAATTCGCAAACAGATACTATGAGCTGAAGTATCCGGTGTTTGCCACCTCCAGGAACCTGTACCTGGAGAGAACTCTGAAAATTTCAGAAGAACTACAGCAGTACACCTCCGATCGGATCAAACAGAGAGGCTGGTTCTTCTTAGAGAGAAACTTGACAGAGGTCAATACTTCCTCGGTAAGAGAGTTTTACTGCAACTATTTCAAGACTTCCCTGGATGCAGTGCACCTCAGAGGGAAACAAATACTGGTCACTGAGGAAGCTATTGAGGACATCCTCCGCCTTCAGCCTAAGTCAGATCAGCCTGACGGTTACCAAAAGGTTGAAGAGGATATGAGGTTTATGCGATTTCACTGGGATGCTGTCAAGTAGAGGATAGCCCTTGATCCTACTGTCCCATGGGTCATGGGGAAGAACACAGCGATGCCTAAGGTATCAAGCTGATGTATCTGAATGATAAGGCTCGGCTCTGGCACCAGATCCTGAGCAACTTTGTTATGCTGAGCACTCATGAGACGGAGCTGCCTGCTGCTATGATCACCCTCATCTGGTGTGTGATGGAGGGTAAGGACTTGTATCTTCCATGATTCATCCGGTATTACATGGCCAGGGTCCATGTCAGAGGCACTCTTCCTTTCCCATATCTGATTACCCAGCTCGGCCGTCGAGCTGACGTGCCTTGGGAGCTGGCTGATGCAAAGCCGACTGCTGCAAACTGCAAGAAGATCATTCCTCACAGCAGGAAGTTTCAGGCTATAGGCTACAGACCTCCATTCCTTACCGCTTCTGGTGAGGCGGCCACATCTTCAGCTGCTCCTTCTTCTTCCACTGCTGCACCAGCCCCACCCACTGCACCTCCACCTGCCTCAGAGCCCGTTTACCACCTCGTGCACCGCTTATTTCAGCAGCTGGACCAGATGGAGCGCCGCAATTGGCGGCGATATGAGAGATCTAAGCGTCACAACAAGCGACGCTATGAGCACCTCAAGTTGATGATCTGATGTGGCAGCGACATCTCCTCCGAGCCTGACACACCATCAGAGCCATCCGAGGAGGAGGCGGGCGAGCATGAGGATGAGACACATGCACAGAGAGAGGCTGAGCAGGAAGGACCGGAGCAGGCTGCGCCACAGCAGGAGGAGCCACACCAGATTCAGGCTGCAGACCCAGAGATTCCTATACAGTTAGAGCCTCCACTGCAGCAGAGAGATCCTCCTACCCTCATCTAGTCTGCAGATCCTCAGGCCACCACAGAGACTCCCGCAGCCCATCCTTCCAGTGATGACACTCCTTCACACCCAGCTTGAGTAAGCATCGAGGACGATGCTTTATTTTAAGTGTGGGGAGGTCGCCATCCCTGGCGTATCTTTTTGGTGAACCACTACAGACTCTTTTATCTTATTTTGTTTATTTTTCTATTTTTATCTTTATTTTTATTTTTATTTTTCAGTACTTATACATTATTCTTTTCATGTATTTTTACTTTATTTCCACATTTTGCACTTTAGTTTATATTTCAGACATTTAGTTTAGTTGGCAATTCTAAACTTATTAGTTATAGAATATGTGGATTAGTTAGTATAAAGTTTACCCTTTTAGCATATAATAGTTTGATTTAATTGAAAATAAAAGGAGTAAACTAGAAATCTTAGTAAATTAAAACAATCCACACACCTTGTATATATAGCATTACATGTTAGTTAGTTAACAACATTTCATCAAGGAACAACACTAAGATTTTAAGGGCCACCCTAAGATTTACATTGAGAATAATGGGAACTCTTAATTTTTACTTGCATGACATGTATAACTGATATATGATTTTTGAGTTAGAGAACACACAGCCTGTGAGTTTTGAGCTTAATTGTATGGTTGCATTCAGACCATAAATTTCATTCCTGTGTGTTTTACCCTTCTTTTTTATTCTAATGTTCTTTACTTTGTTTTAATCTATATGTCCAATTATAGAATATAGATACATACCAAGAGATGATTGAGGCCATCATTTGAATTTTTACTCACTTATCCCAAATTAGCCTACCTTTTATATCACCCTTGTTAGCCCCCTTGAGCTTTTTAAATCCCCTTCTGTTCTATAACCACATTACTAGCCTTAAGCAGAAAAACAAAATAAAAATCCCAAGTTGAATCCTTGGTTAGCTTAAGATAGAAATTGTGCATTATTTAAGTATGGGGAATTTTTATGGGAACATGGGATGATAGAAATAAAGTAGGAATTTAAAAAGAATAAGTTGTTTCAAAAAAATAAAATTTGGGAAGCATGCTCATGTAGAAAGAGTAAGTCAATTGAATTACCATGTGCATTGAAAAAAAAAGAGAGAGAGAAGATTTTCAAGTATTTAAATAAAGGGGATACAAAAAATTCCCCAATTGCAAAATAAGTCAATGCACATGGGTCAAAAATTTCAAATTTAAAATTAATACTTGAGTTTGCAAAACAAAGTGAGAAAATTTGGGTAAATAGGTAAAGGAACCTTAAAATTATATAAAGTATGTATGTTAGGTGAGATCTTAGACTAATCAAGGATTCACTTATTAGCTCACTTAGCCCTATACATATACCCTTACCTTTACCTTGGCCCCATTACAACCTTGGAAAAGACCTCATGATTTTTGTATGTCTGTATTCCATATTTGTTGATTGGTTAGATGAAGAACAAAGTTATAGAAAGTAAGGATAGAAAAAGAATAGAGTGATTAACCCAATAAACACTGAGTGACTAGAGAGTAAACACAAAATCCAGTGAGGGTTCAATAGCTCATCACCATATATCTCTGCTTAAATTGTTAATTGTCTTGCAAGTCTGTAAAATATTTTTACCCATCTCAATTGTAAAAGTGCTTTAACATTATCTAAGGTTTGACTATGCATATATGATTCCTTGAGGATATGAATTAATTTAACTACATGTAAGCTTTATATACAAGTGAATAACAATTAGAATTGCATGATTCATTTAGGTAGTTGCATTTAGAATAGATTGCATTGCATGAGATTCCACCACTTTAACCTTACCTTATTCTTCATCTTGGATTTAGCATGAGGATATGCTATTGTTTAAGTGTGGGGAGGTTGATAAACCCATATTTCATGATGTATTTTGTGCTCAATTTAAGTGATTTATTCAATCCTTCACCCACTTATTCATGTGAAATTGCATGGTTTTACTTTCCCTTCCTTATTATGTGATATATGTGAAAAACATGTTTCCTATGCTTTAAAAATAATTATTTTAATTACCTTTTATTACCATTCGATGCCGTGATTTGTGTGTTGAGTAATTTCATATCTCCTAAGGCAGGAATGATTTAAAGGATGGAAAGAAAACATATAAAAATGGAAGGAAAGCACAAAATGGAGTTTTTGAAGAAACTGGCAGCGACGCGACCGCATGGACGACGCAGCCGCGTGCCTAGCGCAAAAAGGCAGTGACGCGAACGCGTGACTGACGCGGACGCGCGCCTTGAGCAGAACGCAGATGACACGTACGCGTGACCGAAGCGAACGCGTGACAAGGAAAACTCCGAGATGACGCGACCGCGTGACCCACGCGGACGCGTGACAGACGCCATGCACCAAAAACTGCAGAAAATGCTCCCAGCGATTTCTGAAACCCTTTTCGGCCCAGATCCAAGTCCAGAAAGCACAGATTAGAGGTTATAAAGCGGGAAAATGCATCCAGTCATGAACAAGTCTTCAATTATTCACTTTTCATAATTTAGATGTAGTTTTTAGAGAGAGAGGTTCTCTCCTCTCTCTTAGGATTTAAAATTAGGATTCCTCTTAAAGGATTTAAGATTATTTCTTCTCAATTTCCAGGTTTAATGTTCCTCTTATTTATTTTCTATTTTATTATATACCTTTAATTATTATTTATCTTTCCAATTTAGCTTACGCTACATTCATGTTATGATTTTCTTAATTAATTTTATTTGAGGTATTTCAATTTATGATCGTTTTATTCTATTTATGAATGCTTTTAATTTAATTTAGATATTTTCTTCCTTTTGGCTTTGGTTAAGTAATTGGTAACACTTGAGTTGTCAAACTCAGCAGTGGTCGAAATTGGCAAATTACTAATTGATCTAGATCGCTCTAAAGCTAGTCTTCTCACAGGGATTGACTAGGACTTGAGGATCAAACTAATTAGTCCACTTGACTTTCCTTTGCTTTAGTAAAGGTCAACTAAGTGGGATTAAAATCCAATTCTCATCACATCTGATAAGGATAACTAGGATAGGAATTCTAATTCTTATACCTTGCCAAGAGATTTTATTTTTGTTAATTTATTTTACTTGTCATTTAAATTACCTGTTCCTTACTTTCAAAACCCCCAATTTACAAGACTCATAACCAATATTAAGAACACCTCCCTACAGTTCCTTGAGAAGATGACCCAAGGTTTGAATACTTCGGTTATCAATTATAAAGGGGTTTGTTACTTGTGACAACTAAAATGTTTGTACGAAAGGATTCTTTGTTGGTTTAGAAGCTATACTTACAACGCGATCATATTTTTGTATTTCTTTACCGGTAGAAAAACTGATCGTCAAAATGGCGCCGTTGCCGGGGAACTGCAAACGTGTGCCTTATTATTGGTTATTGTAAATATTTTTCTTTTAATTGTTTATTTGTTTTTGTTTTTCCCTTTTTATTTCTATTAGCTACTATGAATTCTCACCCCTCTCGCTTTGAGTTTGGTTCTAAATTTGTTGAAAGGAATAGAAGCTATAACAGGAATATGCATCAAGGTCTAAGCAATCAAAGATGGATGGAGCCAAGAGGCCCTGATCAACCCTTTAGGCAACAACACCCTCCAAGATATCATGGGCAAGGACCGCTCTACAACCCTTTACAAACTTAATCCCCCTACCCTCCTGTATGGTAAACTCTCGCACAGCATCCTTGAACTCTTGTTTGGTATTGAACTTCATGCCCACTTGAAGTTTCAGCTTACTGAATCTCTGGCCCTCTTGGAGGATGGGAAAATCATCCGAATCCCCATCAGAATCCAACTCATCCTCCGAATTAGGAGGAGTTTTCATCTCCTCCAAGTGCCACAAGTTGGCTCCATCAGATTCTGCACGAGGGTCAAGAGCTTCATACAAAATTCCTTCCCCTGGAGTTTCTAGAATACTGAGGTCCACCTCTACATATGATAAATCCTCAACAATTGCATCATAAGCTTGCATAATAGTATCTTTTTCTATCTTCTCCTTTCCTTTAGCCATGCCTGAATTCTTTTGAACCTTGATGACCTCTTTCCTAATTGGTTTCGAATTCTTGCAACTAATTCATCATCATTGCTAGAGTTGGCCTCCTGCACTGGGACATAAGATGTATCCTCTAAGCTTCCATCATCACTTGTTGATTCATTTGTAGTTAAATCTACATGAAGAGGTTGCTTGCCTTTGTTAGTACTCCATCCCTTTGCCTGAGATCTTGTAATTCTTTTAGGTGGGTTAAATTTGGGTTTGGGTTTGAAAGTGAACTTAGACTTGGACTTTAGTTGAGTTTTGTTGGGCTTCAAAATGTGCTTGGGCTTTGGAATTGGCTTTTGATTATGTTTCACAATGGGAGCTGGGTTGGATTTTTGGTGCACGAATTGTGAATCACACTTTTCACAACGCGTACCACTAACCAGCAAGTGCACTGGGTCGTCCAAGTAATACCTTACGTGAGTAAGGGTCGAATCCCCCGGAGATTGTTGGTTTGAAGCAATCTAT
This sequence comes from Arachis ipaensis, assembly GCF_000816755.2. Classification (NCBI taxonomy): domain Eukaryota; kingdom Viridiplantae; phylum Streptophyta; class Magnoliopsida; order Fabales; family Fabaceae; genus Arachis; species Arachis ipaensis. The sequence continues at coordinate 101,798,301 of NC_029788.2, forward strand.
GGTTATCTTGTAAATCTTAGTCAGGAAGTCAATTATGTTTATCAGTTGAATTGTGAATAACCAGTAGAGCATAAATTAAAGGTTACTTGTTGTGCAGTAATGGAGAATATGTTGGAGTTTTGGAGATTTTGCTGCTTTTTCTTGCTTCAAGAATCATTTTGATGATTTTTCAGATTATCAATAACATGTCTTATGTTCATTATTCTTTCAAGAGCCAACATATTTAACGGTCTTAAACAACAAATTCAAAAGACATATGCACTGTTCAAGCATTCATTCAGAAGACAGAAAGTATTGCCACCACATTTAACCAATTAGAATTTGTTTTATTTAAACTCGAAATTTTATTGCTTCTTATTCAAAAGATCTACTACTTTATTCATGTTTAATGATGATGAGAAAAATAAACTATAGCTTAATTGGAGATAAAATCAAAATAGATACTAATTACTACTATATGACTTCTAAGGTACTTTTTTATAAGGACACTGTCACAGAGTTGAGGCAGAAATTGGAAATTAACAACCTTTATTCTGGGGGTATGGGGGTTCCTATGATCCTTGGGAGGCTTGGTATTACAGAAGATTTTTGGCGCTTCAGTTCCCTTAAGTCACGTCCCTGCTCCTCTTGTTCTTTAAGCATATGGGTCAGCATTTGACTGTGTTCATTCTGTTGTTTTATTATTTGCTCCATAGCTTCCTGTAGCTTGGTGACAGACGTCTCAAGATATTCCCAATATTCCGCTTGAGGAATCTCTGGGAGGAATTTCTGTGCTCTCTTCTTGATATGATCCTCCTGTGCTTGTTGTCTCTCCATTGATGCTTTGGTGATTGACTTTTCAATTAGGATATATTCAGTTATTCCCATCTTGACTCCAGCGTCCTTGCAGAGCAGAGAAATCACGCTTGGATAAGCCAACCTGGCCTCTCTTGAATTTTTGTTAGCAATCTTATAGAGCTCTGTTGAAATCAGCTGATGAACCTCCACTTCCTTTCCCATCATGATGCAATGAATCATCACTGCTCTTTTAACTGTGACTTCAGAACGGTTGCTGGTGGGCAACAGAGAACGCCCAATGAAGTCCAGCCATCCTCTGGCAACTGGTTTGAGATCCTCCCTCTTGAGTTGATTTGGGACGCCCTTTGTGTTGGTGGTCCACCTGGCTCCAGGAATACAGATGTCCTCTAGAATCTTATCCAGGCTAATGTCTGCTCTCATCATCCTCCTGTTGAAGGAGTCTGGATCATCCTTTAGCTGAGGTAGCTTTAGTATCTCTCTGATCTTGTCAGGGGTGGTATGAACAATTTTTTCCCTGACCATGGTCCGAAATTCGTAGCAGGCAGTTCCAGATAGTCTTTGCTTGTCAGTCTGCCACATATTCGCATAGAACTCCTGGACCATGTTCCTTCCTACTTTCGTTTCAGGATTAGCTAGGACTTCCCAGTTCCTGATTCGAATTTGCTCCTGGATCTCCGGATATTCAACTTCTTTCAGATCGAATCTCACTTCCAGGATCACTGATCTCAGACCCCAAAGAAGCCTTTTTAGAGGGGTTGTTATCAGCACTTGTGTGTGTCTGATCCCTCACTGGCAATTGAGTACCAGAGTCAGAAGCTGGAGTGACGTTAGACGCCAACTCACTGTCTGTTCCTGGCGCCTGAACGCCAGAAATGTGCCTATTTTGGGCGTTCAACGCTGGATTCTGCCCCATTGGGGCGTTCAACGCCAGATTCTTGCCCATTTCTGGCGTTGAACGCCAATCCTGCCTTGTTTCTGGCGCTGAACGCCAGTTTTGGGCATGGTCTGGGCGTTCAGTGCCAGCCTTCCACCCATTTTCTGGTGTTTTAGTGCCAGAATTATTTTTCCCTGGGCTCTTACTGTCCTCAGGGGAATCTTTGATGGGTCGCCCATTTCTTGAATTTTTGATGCTTTGAGTGGGGTATTTAATGTTTTCCCACTTCTTAATTGAGCTGCTTGGCATTCTTCTGTTATTTGCTTTGATAGCTGCTGCTTTGTTTGCTTAAACTGTTCGTCCATATGTATATTAGCTATCCTTGTCTCCTGTAACCTGTCTTTGAATTCAGCTAGCTGCTTTGTTAGAAAATCCAATTACTGATTGCAGATTCTAATTAGATGAGCGGGACTAGTAGCTTTTTGCTTCTGAATAGTTTTGACATCTCACTTTATCCATTGAAGCTCAGAGTGATTGGCATCTATAGGAACTCAGAATTCAGATAGTGTTATTGTGGTAAATTTAGAAGAAAATGACAACCAAGGTTTAAGATTTGATAATGTCAATCAGAACGGTGGAGCAATTCCTAATTATGATGTTCATATACCTAGACATGGTCAAAATGCTGATGATATGTTGGAAAGACTTAGGCAAAACAACTTGGGGGCATCATAATCTAGCTAGAAATGTCGAACAAGTGTTAAACTGTTTGGGATTTAATGTTGGTTGTTTAAATAGGTCATATTTTGTGTCCGCTTTTCCTGAATGTGTCCAACAAGAAGAGCTTCCAAGAGGTTGGAAAATTCCAAAATCTCTTACCACTGATCAAGGAACCATGTTTATCGGAAAAAAGGTCATGGAATATGCCAAGTCTAAGGATATAAAAATGCTTTCTTCTACACCGTATTATGCCTAAGCCAATGGACAAGTGGAGGCAGCGAATAAAATTTTGATTGCATTAATTAAAAAACACATTGGAAGGCAGCCAAGAAATTGGCACCAAAATCTCAGTCAAGTTCTTTGGGCTTATCGAAATTCTCCAAGAGGTTCTACTAGAACCACCCCGTATAAGTTAGTTTACGATCATGATGTGGTGTTGTCAATTGATATTAATCTGCAAAGTTTAAGGGTGGCTAGACAAGATGAGATACCAGTAGTAGATTATTTGAATTCTTTGCATGATGAGCTCAATGAACTAGATGACGAAAGGTTGAGAGCTTTAGAGCGGGTGATTCAACAAAAAGAGATTATGTCAAAATCATACAACCGCCGTGTTAAAGCAAAGACAATTGCAGTTGGAGATTTAGTGTGGAAAACAATTTTGCCTATAGAAAAAAAGTCAAAAACTTATGGTAAGTGGTCTCCAACTTAGGAAGGACTTTATGTGGTTGACAAGATTTATTCTGGAAATACCTATAAGATTATTGAAGTCAGATCAGGAAGAAGAATTCCTTCAATAAATGGCAAATATTTAAAAGTATATAGACCAAGCATACATGAGATAAACATTTCACATGTTTAAGGACACGAAAGTATCCAGTTAAAGTGTCAAAGGGAAAAAATAAAGCGCTAACTAATATTTGCAATTCAGTTTGTAAAAGCTAACATGTCCTTGTGATTTCTTTGAATTGTAAGTTCCATTGACAGTGTAAAGCATTAAGATTATGAGACAAATATGTGTCCAAAGTATCAATTTAAAACAAGAGTCAATACAAAAAATAACTTATCATTTTGTGAGTGCAGTATAGTACATGCCAACATATAGAACTAAAATTTTAGTGAATAAACCTGTATGAAGCTAGAGGCATGTCAATAAATGCACATTTGATTTAATTTGACAGCACTTGAGGCAAATGCACACAAGATGGCATGCACCAGTGCAACCTGACATGGACAGATATGGAGGTCATCCCAAATGAAATACAAAAGAGGTCACTGTGATATTAATAATTGGTTTAGTGTGAAATAACTTCCCAAAAAATAGCAAGTGTCAAATCTCCAAAATAAGGATAGAGTGCATACAAAAGCAAGTAATAAACAAAACTCTTAAAGTTCCAAAAAAGTGAAGATTGCAGGGACATATTAAAATCACAAAGGTTCACATAAGAAATGTAAGACTAAGTTTCAAAGATCTCCTTCAAGCAAGTAGCTTCAGTTTGGAGAGCAGTTTGGAAGTTCCTGGCTTCTTTGGCAGCTTCTTGTGAGGAGAGCATCTTCTCTTCAAGTGACTGTAAGGCCGCATTGCTACTGTCAAGTATGCTACTTGCTTTGGCAAATTGACCCTCATTCTTTATCAAAGCAGCATCTAGCCTATTTTTTACTTCTCTCTTGACAGTCAGTTGTTGTTCCAAGTCTCAAATTACCTCAGATAACTCATGAGTCCGATCTTTAGCTTTTGTAATATGGGCAGCCAGAGTAGTTTTGGCAGTCTCAAAAGAGGAGGTGTCTTGTTTCAACTTAGAAAGAGTTTCAATTGATTGTTGATATGATGAGATAGCTGCTTGAGAATCCAAAAATTTGACATAAAGGTTCTTATAAACCTTCTGCAAATGAGCCAACAAAGGATCAATAGTTTCAGGATGTGGTGTAATTGAAAAAGTTTGAAGAATATCAGAAAGCTGAGCCTTAAAGTGCGGATCGGTAGCAAGTGTCAAAACAGGTTTGGATAGAATGACACTAAGTTGTTGAGCCAATGGAAGCAGGATGGAATTGTCAACAATCTTGGTTGTGGGAGGTGTAGTATGAAGCTGCTCTGTTGGAAGGTGACTTTGAATGGTAGAGCAAGATTCAACTATGGCCTTCGGTGTATCCATGCTACATTCATATGCTTCATTCAGACTTTCTAAATCAGCCAATAAATTATTCACCACATTAGGGGTCTGACCGTGATTGGAAGTGATTGGTATTTGTTTTTCTGACCGCTCACTTGGGGGAATTTCAGAATTTTGAAGCTAAACAAAAATACAAAAGAAAGTGTTAACATAAAAAAAAGGAGATACAAGAAAGAGATACTAATAATCAGGCTAAATGATATGTCATACCTTATCGGTATTGGCTTTAGGTGTAGACTTGTTGCCCTGGAACCTATTCACAATGTGTTGAAGATCAAGGTCTTGAATTTTTTCAATTTGCTTTCTGCTGACTCAACTGTCTTCTAATCCTCGAGGTCTTGCTGAAGGAGATGCTTTACCAGACTTCTTTGTGTATATATTTGCCAGCTTCTTTCTAACAGTAAGTGGCCCCTTCACTAATATGATCAATTTTAATTTAACTAGATTTTTTTTTAAATGTAAGTAGAAATAATTGTTATCTTGTGCCCATATTAATTAGGAATAATTTAGCTTTTGGATAATTTTTTATTGGATTTTTTAATGAAGAATGCAATTCTAGGATCCCTGGCAATGCTCTGAAGCAACGTTACACAAATGCAATAGAAAACAAAGGGATTTGCTTAGATTATATACACATTCTCCTTACTTTTAACAACGATCAATCTAGTAGATAATGAATATTTTCATGTTTCATTTATGAATTTTTTCTTTTTTAATTCACGAATGTTGGCAAGCAGTATTAAGTCTTGTTTCATGTTAAATACTTGCTTACTGCTTAAACCAAATAAAACCCATATAAGTTCAATTTCATTTTTTTTCTACCTTTACAGCTTGTTTGTTGATCGTTGACAATCTCGGCACCTAATACTTGGATTTTTTTTAATCTGCATTGTTATGGCAACCTCAAGCCACCATCTGTCAACAAGTCCTCCTTCTTCATCTAAAGTGGCAATTTGTGATAAGTCTGTTGTCAAAAATGGCAAAGATTTTGCTCCTGAACAAGAGGCCTCAAAATCAAAGATATGGGAATCTCAGGTGCTACTCTCTTTAACCATTGACGGTGTAGATTCAGCTTTCGTTGGCCCTATTATCTCTCTCAAAGTAGCAAACAAGATAAAAAAAATACTTTTCCTGGTCACCCTCAAAGAAAATCTGTTGCTTTTCAAGACTCCATTCCCATTGGATACTTCGACTCTAACAACAGACTATTCAGAAATCCCCAAAGACCAACTTTGAAGGTTACCATGCTTGGTTAGGTAGGTTGAAACTGAGAAGATGACCCTGTGGAAAGAGATTGGGATATATGATCTAATTCAGCTTAGTAAAAACTCTTACACTGTTAATTTAGAACTAATGAGAGATGCATTGTATTTCTGGGATGAGACTTCACATACTTTTCACACCCCATATGGCATGATTACTCCTACTCTTCTAGATGTAGCTACGATAACTGGCCTACCTCCCTTGGGAGAGAAAATTTTAACTACTACTCAGTCAACCACAGGAGTAGCGTATGCCATTGATATCTCTTCCACCACCTACCAGAGCTTCATTCTTAATAACAAAGGTCAAGATGGAGAACCTGTTTCTAATAATGAGCACATAGCCTTCCTTCTCTATTGGTTGAATGGCGTTGTTTTCTGTGCCCGGAGTATTCAAGTCGAAGTCACTTATCTCCCATTGGCCATTATGTTAGCCGAAGGTAAGAGGCTGTGTTTAGCCAAATTGTTTCTAGCTCAACTATATCTTACTCTAGATTGGATCACAGACCTTATGAGGGAGAAGAAGAGGATCACTAATGTTAACGGTCCTGTTTGATTTTTTCAATTGTGGATGTCCGCTATTTTTTAATCTGAGCTACAACCATGTTTGACCCAAAAAGGTCCTACAGATTCTGTTATTGCAGGACACCATCTGCTCAACTTAGTTTTTCCTGACAAGTTAATGGCCTCACATGATAAGATGAAACACTTCTTCTGTGCTTTCTACTACTTGCCAGAGAAAGACCACAACATTAATCTGACTCCTTTTGCTAATTGTCAAACCGGTCCAAAATGGTTGACGCGATCTCTTATCCTAACTAGGATTACACAGAAGGAAAGTATCACTATTTGGTCGCAGTTCTTGACTCCCCAATTACTTTTTGCTGGATTCTCAGGTAAAGATGACCTAAGAAGAGTAGCTTACATGCCAAATTGCCATTTCTAGACAATTTGGGTTAGCTCAGGCCATTTTGTCTCCTTACCATCTTTAAGAGTCACAATCTTTGCATGTCAAAGCTACTTCATTAGAAGATCTGTTGCACATTCAGAAGGATAATGCTTCACGGAGAAATAAATTCCACCTATTCCCTTTTAAATCTTGCCAGTTGACCACATATTCATTCTTCTCTTGGTGGAAGACCTGTTACTCTTCCATTAAAGTTGCTTTCAGTACCTATTGTCAAAGGATGACCACTGTTCTTGTAATGCAACAAGTGAGAAGAGCACCAATCATCAAAAAAGGTAATTACAACTAGATCATTTGATCATTGTGATTTCAAAAATTATGGTCCTCTATGTGTTATTTTCTTCATGGATAATGCCTTCTAAGAATATCACAATGGTACATGTTTTATGTTTTATTTATTATTATTATTATTATTACAGAGAAAACAACTACCCCACTTGCTGCCAATCCTCCTTTGAGAAAGTCTTCTAAATGGTACATGTTTTATTATTATTATTATTATTATTATTATTATTATTATTATTATTATTATTATTATTATTATTATTATTATTATTATTATTATTATTATTACAGAGAAAAAAAGGAGAATGCTCTTCAGAGTAAGATTTTAGTACTCATAGTCATGAATAACACGAGGGATATTTTGCATGCCATTTTTGAGATTAGAATTCCTCTGAATCAACAATGAAAAAGAGAAAGATAAAAATGGAACTTGCAATGAAATCCTACCTGAAATATCAGAAGATCTAGATACAGTAGAATCCTTATGAATAGAAGAAGAGCACTGGAGTAGATAAAATTTGGGAGAATGGGAGGCACGAAATTAAAAAAGAAGCCTTTTGGCATTCAAACACTAACGTATTCTCCCTCACAAGTATTACAAGAAGATAAGAGTACTCGGCTATTTTATTTTTTGTTTAGCCAAAATAAAAATAAACAAATAATAAATAAATAAATAAAATAACAAAGAAAAGAGAAAGAGTACGAGTACTCTTGTGTGCTTTTTAAGTGGCGTTTCAAAATATCATTCTTGTCAATACGTATTGTTATTTATATTTATTATAAAAAACAATTCTTTTCACTTTCAATCACTGTACGACTTCAAGTGAAAAATTTTGGGGGCATTATATTAGACAAAATATAATTTTTATAAGAAAATTATAAAAAGAAATAGTTAGTTACATGGTGATGTCACCATATATAATATTTATATCTATTTTAAATTAAATTAGATCATTTGACAGTTGATTATCTATTTGATTTTTGAAATTCACAAGAGGTGCGGGAACGATTACGGGCCAATCTAAATTTTCCGCAACAAGTGTACAAATGGTAACTGTTAGCTGACATTAGGTTAGTCTATAAATAAAGCTTTAGGAACACATTGTAAGGAGTTGGAGTTCAGTTCTTCTTGAAAAACGCTTAGAAACCCAAAACGCTCTCAACCCCTTGGCATCACAGAGTAAAATTGGGAATCTTAAATAATTTCTCTGAACTCGAATGCTTGTACTTTGCTTTTTCCCAATTTTTATTAATAAAATTCCTCTCCTCTACTTTTACGTCTTCTTATCTTTTACGTTCATGTTTCTTCTTTCATCTTCTTTTTAATTTCTTATTTGTTTTAATTTCTGCAATTTATTTTACCTCTAACATCTCGCATTTTAATTTTTATTGATAATAAAATTGCGACATTAAGATACCCACATTTTCTTTTAAACATTAACAAAAATTTGAGTAAAATAATATTATAACCCAATATTCTACGCGTAGCGTTCGCAGAACCTCATATAATGCTATAAGTAACGAATATTTAATTTTTACGAGAAACGTTAGACTGCTAATACTCTTTATTAATATTTAAAATTTAGTATTTAAAGTCGACCGAGTACTAACCAAAAACTATGAAATTCTACTTTGTCGAGGTGTTGTGTGTATATGTTAAATACATTTTGAATACGACATTTATCCAACACACATATTTTTCGGATCTATGTTTTAATAAAAAATAAATAATTTTTCAAACATACTTAGACATATTTAAATATCATTATATATCAACATATTCAACTTTACTTTTATCATATATTCTTAAAAAGATTTTAAAAATAATATATATTATTATTTATTAAACAAAAATTTATTTTAAATACTTTATATCATTTAAAAGAACATCAAGAATATAACGAAGAGCACAAGGGAGAACCGTGTAATGTGCAAAATCTTTATGCTAATCATATGCAAAGAATAAAACGAAAAACAAAACCAATGGCCACACCGGCCACACATATATAATATACAAGACAAGATAATAAATACAGAATTGATTGAGCAAACCAAGGCCCCCACACCTTTTTTCTTTTTTCTCTCTCTATATTTGCCACCATTTCCTCCTTTCCATGGTCTTCACTAGCTCATTTGCTAATGATGCAAAATCTTCAGCTCCACTTTGCAGTTCTGCAGTGCGTTGGCTTATTCTCTGAATCAAATTGAGCAGACAAATTTCAGTTGAAACTGAAAACTTATAAAAATATGTGAAAACTATATATATGTGAAACAAATGCACCCTAATGATACTTTCGGCTAAGATGTTTTTAAGTTGCCAAAAAGCCAAAAACAGTTGCAATTCCCAGGAAAAAAAAAATAGATAAATCAAAATAACATGCATATGTCAATAATCATAAATCATTTTATCCATCCCTCATAATTTCACTAGCCACAAGACAGCAGAAACAAGGAAATATCAAAGATTTACTTCATCATATAACAAGAATATAGCCTTATCTCACTAGGTAGTGTTGGTACTCCATCTTATAAGTAAAAAATGTTATTATAGAAGTTGTGTAAGTTGGCAACGTGAGATCACATAAAATTTCTACCTCCAATTTTTCCTGCCTCTCCACAAGCTTGTTTCTTGCTTGGCCAGCAGCTGAAGAAGCATCCTGAAATCACACATTAAACGACACATTTTAATAATTGAAATCAACAGAACACGAAGAAAGAGAAAGGAATCTCAAAGAAAAGAAGGATAGAACATTACCCCAGTTTTTCTATAAGTAGCCATTATTTCTTCAGGAGTTCTAAGTCTTGGTTTCACATCATCACTAGTTGCACCTTCAAATAGTTTCTCCCTTTCTCGCAAGTTATCTGCACAAAAATATATAAAATTGTTACCGATCTGGCGACCTTTCTAGTTCAAATATGAGACGAATATTCGAATGTGGTTTACCTTTCTGTTTGTTCTTAACATTAGGTGAATACGTAGACACCTCGGTTATGGGCTCATCTATTTCAATGTCATCTGTACCACAATGAAGCAAGTTTTGATGTTCTGTGTTTTCAAGACTACAAGTGTCATATAGGTTTGTCATACAAGAACTAAGAAATCACTAAATTGGCTTGAATGTTGCAATAAATTTGGTTATGTTGACTAAACCATCCTTTGTCTCTTTTCATTGATTTGTGATTACTATATTAATTGGGGTAATAAATATCAGGGTTAAACTAAAGAGAACATGTTTCATAGATATTCACAAATGACAAATAATCTTAGACAACATATATATATTGATAAAAACTAAAAGACACTTATTCATGGACAAGATGGACAAGAGGGCGAGTCATATTACCAACAAACAAAATAATGAAAGGTAAAAATGGATAGACGGTTTGGCAAGAAACCTATATTGAGTTCCAATTCATCTGAAACTGTTTGATGAAAATCTGACCGGGGGGACTTATAGAATTTGTCTTCCAAATGCATGAAATTGGAGGGTTGAATTTTAATCATATTGGTTGGAGAGGCTTTCCCTCCTTTAAATCCTTTGACAATACCACCTAAAATTCCTGGTGCAGAGATCTGTGCCAAGATGATTAAGCTGATTAGATATACAAATAGTGGTGGATTTAGGATACTAAATAAAATCAGAGAAACTAAAACCTGTTTTTTCTTCTGGCTCGAAGAAAATCTAAAGGCAGCATCAGCAGCAGCTGCAAGAACTTTATCATGAAGACAAGGCAAACGCTCCAGATTCCTAAAATAGTATAGAAAATTCTTCATTCAACTTTTTCTTCCTTATTTCCACATGTAAACAAGGAATCCGCGATTCCACATTATTAATAAATTCATTACAAAATAGCAAAAATACCTGAATTTGTCTTCACCGGCTAGTAATGAGATAAATGTCAATTCAGAACCATTAGCCTGTAAGTTATCAGCAAGAGATGAACGATTTGAAGACTCAGTTGCTAAATTGTAAGCTGACTGAGTATTTGACTAGAATATCAGGTATGTTTTACATAATCCCATAAAAAATGGAAGAAGCAAAATGAAGAAATAGAGTCCCAGGAAATGTTAAAGTTCTAAAGAATATTATACCAGTGCAATATTTCCATTATCATCAGAACACAAGGTTTTGTCCATATTCACTTTATAATTCCACCTTAAGATTGATAATAAAGAGCTTTCTGTAACCAATTCCAAATCTGGTAAAGACCTGTCAGACAAATGCTAAAAATTATCAATACACATTATTAGCAAAATCAATAATTACTTATTGCAAGGTAAAACCCTAGAACAAAGCACTAGCGCTTCCACCTGATCTCAAATATTCCAGTCTGAAGCAACGATAGTAGCCCACAAAATTTGTCATCTTTCTTTAAAATTGTAGTCCAATAGTAGGACTTGGTATCTTTCACTTTTCGAATTGGTTTCTTATTTCCCTGTAACAATATTCATCAAATTTATTTAAAAACAATGCCAATGCAAGTACTAATTGTCATGATAATCAGTTAGAGGACCTGTATCAATGATTTTGCAGAGAATAGCCGCAATGAATTCTCACAGCAAAGCAGAACAAGTGGATCAAAAAGTAAATCCCCAGCAGCTGTTACTTCCGAAGAGGAACTTTCAGCCTCTGATGAATTTATGCCAGTTGAGTTACTTTCTCGAACAGGTTCATCAGGGCTAGCACTAGCAGTATCCTTCAAGGGCTCCTCCTCATGTCTGTCATTTGTTGCTTCAGTAGTCGCGATGCTATCCTCTGTAATACAAAATTCTCTTAGAATTTCGAATCAAATCTAAGTGCAGTAAAACTTGCAATATATTGAATTGATGAAAATTGAACTTGCCTATAACATGTATTGAAATTGCAGTTGATTCTTTCACGTGTAATGGTTGGCTGGAAATCATTTTACCAGTATCACCTTCCACTATATTAATCTTTCCATCCCGAGACAAGATGAATATTATTTCTTCAAGAGAGTTGCCTGTGCTTGATGTTTCTGATTGCTTTGGACTATTCAAAGCACTATGGAATCGTGCTTGTTCTTTCCAAATCATTGAAGTGATTGGAGAGCTTGAGATTGGTACACCGTCGATCATGAACAAAACTGACATTGAAGTCATATCACAGACTGCAACCTGAAAAGAAATAATTATTAAGCAAGATGCATCAATATATATATATAAAGCAACAAGAAACAAAGTGAATTGACTAATAAGAGTGATACTCACACGGCCACTTGAATATCCAATAGCAAGTTTTGTTCCAGAATTTGAAAATGATAATGCTTGTACTGGAGAACCAAGAAGGGAAATAACAGCACTACAATGGGTTCCCTTTCCTTGTGGAGATTCATGGACTGCAATACAAGTTTAACAACATAAGTAACTAATTACGTTTTCTGAACAAATATTTACAAATACCATATGTGAAAAAATGGGGAAGGTAAGGTTCCATGATGATGAGAGAAATCTAGAGATCACCTTCACTCTTTGTTTCTGTGACAAAATGACAATTTCTCCCATCAGAATGGCCTTGGAGGTCATAAATGCAAACCTATCAAATTCATCACACAGCAAAGGATTAAGTATAGGACAATAGTGTATTGCCTTTGATAGCTTAACTGATTAAGAAAGATTTCTGACAAGACCGCTCTCATTGCCAATAGCCAAAAGTAGGGAGACCGAGCAGAAGTCCAATTTTGTCACTGGAGCACTTGAACCAGCCACTTTTATATCTTTCACCTACCAAACACACAAAGAAAATGTTAAAACAAATAGATATAGAAAATTCACTTACACCCAACATAAGGATATGGTTTCTATTTCTATATATTTGGAGAGAAAATACTTGTGGAATTCTTACCTCTCCCTCTATGTAGCAAATATAAGATAAGACTGGATGTGTAGCATCACAGACTAGGACAGATCCATCCGAATAACCAGCAAAATAAACTCTCTCAATCCCAGAACCTTTAGGTGTGGACAAATGGCTGGGAACACCACCAGTCAACGGCCAATTTGAAGGAGTTGCTAAACTAGGTGTTGAGCCTGTTCTTAGAACTGAGGCTACCTAAGACAAAGGAAACAAGTCATTAGAGAAGCACAAAACAAACACATCACCTGCAAGTCATTAGAGATTACCTCAGTTAGAATCTTAGATGAAGTTGACTCACTGGGCAACCTGACAAGTTGTGTAACAGTCAAAGAAGGATCAGCAATAGGTATTAGCACTGGAAACTCCAAAGCATCTATAGATGGGGTCCTGTTCTGCTGAGATGTTAATGCAGACAGGTTATCATTATCATAAAAATGTAGCTGTCCAGGGTTTGTCAACACAAAAAGATCGGCTTTGGTGTTCAGCTCCATTGCCCCGGCTCTTGGCAGTAAAATCAAGTCTGCAAAAGAGCCACTAAGGGTAAGGTCTGCACGACTGATGCATTTTACTGTCTCCATCCCAGATGACCATTCAAGAGTTAAAACCTGCAACAATACTTTAAAGTTTAGGGGAACACAACAAATATGGTTTAAAAAAATACTAGTGAAAAGTGGAATATCATCAATTCAATGTTTACGACAAATGAAAAAAATTTTCCCACAACAAAGTCAACAGCATCATACATTTATAATTGGTTGTTAGAAATTCTGCTGATAAAGGGTAAGAAATTAATGAAAATATATAGGAGGCACACCCATAATTTAGTTAATGCGAGGGTAATCAACCAGATTGACTATATCATATGGAATATTCTCCATTTTAAATATTTCCTGCATAATCTCATTAGGTATAGAAGAATGATTAGATTATAATATAATTTTTAGACAAAAAGATGTTACCATTAAATATTTCTAGTTGCTATAGTTTCTAGACATTCTTACATTTTTAACTGATGTTGTACGGCTGTCTTAGCTTGTCTTCTTTTAAAAGGATCAGATGCAAAGTGACAGAGGACACACTTCATTTCTGTATGTCACAACCTCTGTCTGCTAAAGTTTGAGCTATAGCTTACAAGGCAAAGACAAAATCATAGATTTTAACATTACATTTACAATATGTTCCTTTACGCAAGAATGGCTATATCTCACATGCCACATCATGCAAGAGCCAGTTAGGCTTGACACATGTTCAAATTTAACTTATATAATGAAGGATAGCAAGTATAATATTCTATTCTATTTGAAGGCACATGAATGGCCAAATTCTAACAAAAAGAAAAAGATACAAATTTTAAATTTGAAAACCAAATAGTAATAGCCATGAACAAATTACTCACAGTCAAAACTTCTTCAGATCCAATTTCATCACCACCGTAGACAAACAACTGTCCATCACAATCACTACGGGATTTTTGGTTGCTGGACCATTGCAAGACAATGACCGGGAGTCTTCTTTCTGCACTTGACAATTGTAGCTTAACAACATTTTTAGATGAATTTTGTTGACCTTTAGAAGGTGCTGTGGATGATAAATTCCAGAAAAGGATATCTCCATCTAAGTATCCCACAGCAAGAATGGACCCACTCAAAGACGCCCAGCACAGAGCACTTATCTCTTTGTCACCAAGATTTTGTTCAATACTATCGGATGGAACATTGGTGTCTGGTTCAACGGATGAGTCACTACCTTGATCCTTCAATTGGAGATCCTTTCCTCCACCAACGAACACGATTTTAGATTCAGCTATATCCCAAAGAATTAGCAGTCCATCCTGAAATGCAATCAACAGTCTGCAAAAATATAGAAAAATACCGGAATTCATTTTAAGTTGAACACATTCAGTATCAAAACACATTTTCCCTTCACTTTCTAATATCATAGACAAAAGGAGACATGACGCATCAAATACTGATGGAGACTGTTGATATTGTATTCAGATAATTCAGTCAATTAGTTGTTAGGTGTCAATTAGATTAGATTAGGTTAGTCAATTAGCTGTTAGGTGTCAATTAGGTTAGATTAGAATCAATTATGAATGATTATGTTTTATCTTTAGTAGGTATTGTAATGATTAATTAGTGTATATAAATATATGAGCTGAGGAGTTCAGAAACCTCAAGCTTTTCACATTAAATCACTGTCTAAACAGAGACATTATTCACTGGCTTGAAATGATTTTGCCATGGTTTCAATCAGAGTTCAAAGATATGGCTATTATTAATATGATAGAAACTACATGCTGCTTTTGTTTCTAGGAAGAAGAATATGAGTTATACGAAAACACTTATGCTCACTATAGATTGTAGTAATTTTGAAAATTGAATACAGAGAGAGATAAACTTAACAAAGTTAAACTAGAAAGTGCAAGCAATAATAGGAAATTTTACAGAAAAATATATATATTTTTCCTCTGGCATTGCTTGGATAAATCTCAAATTTTGAAACTAATAGACAGATAATTAACGCTAAATACCTATATGAGCTTTTATGACAAAAAATAAGAATATAAACTACGTATCTCTTGCCTGTTCCCAAAAGACGAAGGTTGTGAAAGAATTCCTACAATTGGTTGGTCACTGTAATCTGAAAACCCGGCAGCTTCTATCAAAAGAAAGCAAAAATGGAAATGAGCAAATCTTAAAGCAAAGAAAGACAAATAGCTCAAACATAAAATCATCTGAAAACATTCAGACATAGCAGTTACATAGTATTTACTTCATTAAAAGAGATTCAAGGAAACTCAAAGAGTATGTGTGTTTTTTTGTTTGTGGGGGGGG
>NC_029788.2:101814152-101828891 GCF_000816755.2 Arachis ipaensis
AGAGCCTCTCATGTTTTAAGGGAGGCAATGCCCCCCCTAAACTTCAAATTTTTTCTTATAAACTGTGTGTAAATTTTGGTTTAGCCCCCTTAAAACTTTTATTTTTATTTTAATCTCTTTATATTCGAAAATTAAACTTTGGCCCCTCTCCAAATTTTATGCTAGCTCCGCTCCTGTGACAGAGTAATCTTTGATAGTTTGATAAAATGCATATACACACATCTTTAGAAAATGCAGACCGTATATAGCATTTATCAGTCATGAAACTAACGTCACAAATGAAGTCATGAACTACCTCTTAGAAATTTTGCAGACAAATCATATGATGACTTAAGTAGTTGTCCTTCCTCAGCTTCAAACTTTACCACAGAAAATGATCCATGCTCATCTCCGACATAACTGAATATCATAATAAAGTAAGAAGTTATTCATCATAATCAATTGAAGTTAACCACTACATAAACAGAACCAACATACATGAAGTGGGAGCCACTAATTACAGAGAAAGCAGTAATGTTCGATTCCCATTCTAAAGAACAAACAAGGCTTCTGCTCTCGAGACTCCAAATCTGCAAAAACATAAATTAAAAAAGTAAAAAAGTAGAAATAAAAATAACATTAACAAATAAAAGTAACACAGCCAGCATTCTTCTGGCTACACTATAATTGGCATGGAAATCTAGGTCAATCACCTTACTAATATTAAATCAACCATAACCTTATATTCTGAATTGTTCATTTCATAAATAATCATGCTTATCATTGTTCTTTCAGCAAATTCACAATGAGCAAAGAGAAAATGAAGCCAAAATATCCATGATACAATGCAAATACATAAAATACAGACAAAAGTAAAGAAACTGAAGAACTAAAGTATATAGGCTATTTGAAGGGAACTTGGGAAAACAAGAGAAGCACCCAATGATATCAAAGTTTTTAAATCTTTCATTGCCCAGCAATGCCTTTAATTAGAAATCCGTACTAACATCACAGAAAATGAATTCTATGAGAACAAAGTTACCTGGATATCATTGTCATTTAATACACCAACTAAGTACCCCTGGTTCTGAAGGAACTGCAAATGCCAAAAGAATCCATGCATCAATATGCCTCTAATTTTGGGAAGAATCATCATAAGCTTAGAAAGGTAAGATTTATACAATTTTGCATCATATTTGAGAAATGCAGATGAAACATACCTCCAAGTGCTTATAAGGCAATTGCTTAGGAGAAATCAAAATTCCCTCAATATTATCACCGCCAATCACCTTTAGTCTTCCATCCCTGCCATCAATGTAAGCAATATAAGCACCCAACATCCAGTTAATAAGAACATTCATTTAGCAGGCTAATCGATAATAGGATATTAGAATATGACTTTCATCCATGTACATGGTTTACATTCAGCTAGATTTTTTTTTTTGGTATGATACATTCAGCTAGATTTAACGCTAACAACATGCACACTTCTTCTAATTATCAAGTGCATAAAAAGAAATTTACAGAAAATAAAAGCAACTTATTTTCATATATGAATTATTTTTTCAAAATTTCAGAAACTCTTTTTTTTTTTCTCATTGACATCTTTTTAAGATATGGGAGCAGTGCAAACTAAAGTAACATAGCATCCATAGTATAGAATCTATATATGTACAAGAATAAAAAGCAATATGCAACTATACTTATCACAGATAATTAGAATGTTTCAATTACCAAGTCTAAGAGTAATTTTTTTTCCCTAAATTGTTGAATCCATTTCGTTTCTCAATGACATCTTTCTATGCAGGAACATTGCAATATCTAAACATCTACGGTATAAATATCAAACCATCAACAACAAAAAATAGTCAATATCAAATGAATTACTTAACAACACCGAGTTCCAAAGATTAAACTTCTCTAAATTGCCTAGTTCATTTTCCTAAGCATTATACTACTAAACAATATAGCTTACAAATTGACCAAAATTATTGTAGCTAACAGCTTTTATATTATAAGTTTATAAACCATCCATCAAAATAATAATAATAACAGTAATAATAAATAGATTGAGAGGAAATTAAATGAACTAACAGCGTTCCAATAGCCAACAGTCTCTGAATGGAATCAAAGGCGAGAACTGAAGCCGTTGATGGAATGCCATAGTGGATCACAATTCTTGGATCCAACTCACTTGACTTCAAGCCTCTATGGTGTTGGAACTTACTATGCTGAAATAAATTCAAAAAAATTAAATTACAAGAATTTCAAACCTATAAAAAAGAACCCCAGGAAGAAATGAAGTTGAAAGAAAAAGGAAGTTTTGTTACGTTGGAATGGTGGAGCACAGCTTTGTGCAACAACTTCTTGGCGAACATGGTGGGTTGGTGGTGTCCTCGTCGTAGTCGTTAGGTTTGTGTTTGAGAATTTGGTTTGGGTTTTTCCTTTTGGATGATCAAACCAATGCTAATAGTAATATTTTTTCCCTTTTTGCATTCAAAAATCAAAATTCTTTGCTTTTTCTTTCAGCTCTCTCATCAGTCAGTCACCCAGACCCAGCCAGTCAATGAAACAGAAATAGAAAATAGAATATGCTTTATATTAATTAAAATATATAGCATATAAATTCAGAAATTTCCACATGGGGATGTAGCTCAGATGGTAGAGCGCTCGCTTAGCATGCGAGAGGTACGGGGATCGATACCCCGCATCTCCAATGAAACGACAATAGTATTTTTAATTTCAAACCCTTTTTTAACCCGGTTCGAACCGGGATCCGGCCAGTTTTCACCTTGTGGTGACAAACGACGTCGTTTCGTCCATGGGAAAAAAAAAAATAGAGAACCCTAATTCGGTTCCCCAAAGCTCAGCAGTACTCAGTTACTCACTTACTCAACATCTCCTTCCGCTCGAGCTCCTCCCTCACATAACGAAATGTATATTTTCAAATTCAAACCTTTGTTTTTAACTCATTTGTAGGGTTTAAAACCTATTTCTCTCCTCTCCTTAGCCCTCACATTCAAGGTATGAATAATTATTTGCTCCTTGAACTATTAATTCTTCTTGTTGTTGCCACTGCTATTTGTTTTGTTGCTGTTGTTTCTGCATAAATTTATGATGCTGATGCTGCTAATTGCTTAAATTTTCCTGTTGTTGCTGCTTCTAAATTTATGTTCTTGTAGCTAATTTTGATATATGGTTTTGTAATATTTTTATCACTGAATTTTGAGTTGGTTGATAACTTCCAAGTTAGACTTGATTTAACAGTTATGTTAGTTGCAGCAGAAGATACTTTCATTCAGCCATTCATCATGTCTTTTCATATTTCTCTGTTGCAGTTACTTCTTTCTTTTTTTTGGTCAAGCAGTTACTTCCAATTACAATGACTCAATGAGAATTGAGACCTTACTATTGAACATAGAGCCCATTAGAGATTATGTTTTGTGTAAGCCCAGTTGTAGCCCAAATATGTTTCTTCTTTTGAGTCATCACTGCGATTGCGAAGCACCCTCCTCTCTCCCCTGAGAAACAAAATCCAAACCTGAAAGCTTTTGCCATCGTCTTTCCGTGTGTGAAGGCATGACAATGCAGAGTAGCGGCACAGTTGGAGTGAAGAGAGTGTTCATAGGAGCAGGATGCAACAGAATAGTCAACAACGTTTCATGGGGTGCTTCTGGTTTTGTCTCTTTCGGAGCCCACAACGCCGTTGCTATATTCTGCCCCAAGGTCCCTTCTCTACTCTTCTTTTTCTTTTTCTCTTTTTTTTTTTTTAAATTACTTATTACTTATTTAATCCATTTTTCAGTCAGTTACCTTTTGTCTTAAAGTTCGTATTTTCATTTTACTTATCTGTTGTTCAGAGTGCAAATATTTTGACTACTCTTCCGGGTCACAAGGCAGTTGTGAATTGCACACACTGGTTACCAAGCAGCAAGTTCCTATTTAAAGGTAACCCATTTTCTTTTCAATCTTCCTTCTACTTGAAGTCTACAAGTTAATGTTTTTTTTTTTTACCACAACAAAACTGTAACTGTATTATAGACTATTTAGCATGACAATAGATGTGGTGATATGATTTAGGAGACTTTTTTCAATGTTGAATGTGTGATTAACCAGTAATAATAATAATAATAATAATAATATGCTTCGCGCATAATCTGTTTTTAATGTGCAGCAAAACAGTTGGAGCAGCATTATTTGCTATCTGGGGATGCAGATGGTGCTATTATTTTGTGGGAACTGTCCCTTATTGATGGAAAGGTGCGGTTTGTTCCATTCCCCCCAAAACCCCAATCTTCAATTGTGTGCAACTAACTTCTGAGATGCAATTGTTAGTTTGAAGCTTTATTTGACTGTGTTTTGCATTTTTTTTTCTCTTTGATCTGTTCTTAGTGGAGGGAAGTGTTGCAAGTACCAAAATTACACAAAAAAGGTGTTACATGCATTAGTGGAATTATGCTTTCCCAAACTGAGGCATTGTTTGCATCTACTTCCTCAGATGGCACTATTTGTCTATGGGAATTGGTATTTCCACCGACACGCAATGGTAAACCCTTATTCCATATGACATTCACCTTTATTGTTGTCATGCTTGTACTTCTCTACATTTATTGAGATTTCCTTGATCATTGTAGGTGACTGTAAATTGTCATGTCTGGATTCTTTCTCCATTGGTTCCAAATCTATGGTAACCTTGTCGATGGCGGAATTGCCTGGAACTGGTGGGCAGATAGTCCTTGCTACGGGAGGGTTGGATAACAAGATCCATCTTTATTGTGGAGGAAGGGCAGGAAAGGTATTTTGATTCCCATAATTATATTAATGTGAACCTTTATTTTTATTTTATTTTATTTTATTTATCCACTGTTGTATGCGCTCAAGTTATTTATTTACTTTTGTTTTACATATGAACTTAGCTTGTACATGCATGTGAGCTGAAAGGACATACAGATTGGATTCGGAGCTTGGACTTCTCACTGCCTATAAGCATCAATGGGGACGCAAACAATATTTTTCTAGTGAGTTCGTCTCAAGATAAATGCATACGAATTTGGAAGATGGCGCTACGGAGCTCTATTACCACTGGAAACGGCATATACAAGAAGGAAGAAATAAGCCTTTTATCCTATATAGAAGGTCCTGTACTTGTAGCTGGTTCATCCTCTTTTCAGATATCATTGGAATCTCTTTTGATCGGACATGAGGATTGGGTATATTCAGTCCAGTGGCAGCCCCCTTTGGTTGATTCTGTGGAAAGGGATGCCTATTACCAACCACAAAGCATTTTATCGGCTTCTATGGACAAAACTATGATGATCTGGCAACCTGAAAAGAATTCTGGTGTCTGGATGAATGTCGTCACTGTTGGGGAACTAAGCCATTGTGCTCTGGGGTTCTATGGTGGTCACTGGAGCCCAAGCGGAGATTCAATCTTAGCACATGGTTATGGTGGTTCATTCCATCTTTGGAAAAATGTTGTCAATGATAATTGGCTGCCACAAAAGGTCCCCTCTGGTCATTTCGCATCAGTGACGGATGTTGCATGGGCCAAATCCGGTGATTACATTATGGCTGTTAGTCATGACCAGGTATTTAAAAAATATATTCATCCACAAAAGCTTTACTATTAATCAATTGTGTTTGTCAACTTTTCTCTTATAATTTTCAATTTAAAAGTGGCTTGCACTCCAAATCTACGTGTGATGTTTAACTAGTTTGATAATCTTGGCAATATGTACTTGCTAATGTATTTTCTTTTTTCAAATCATTCTAGTCTTTGCTGCTGCCTGCCAGTTGTCAAATAATAACTCTGAACATTTGCCTGCTTAATTCTGGCTCTGAAAAAATTTTACTATGTATTAAAATTGCAGACAGCTAGAATTTATGCTCCGTGGAAAGTTGAGGCATCTCTAAAGAAAGGGGAGTTCTGGCATGAAATAGCAAGGCCTCAGGTACATGGACATGATATAAATTGTATGGCAGTTGTTCATGGTAAGGGAAATCATCGTTTTGTAAGTGGAGCTGATGAGAAAGTTGCACGAGTGTTTGAAGCTCCATTATCATTTTTGAAGACATTAAACAATGCTTCTCTGAAGAAGAATTGTTCTTCTGATGATGTCCTCACAGATGTTCAGATTTTGGGTGCAAATATGTCTGCTCTTGGACTATCACAGAAACCTATATATGTTCATGGTCAGTTATTTTGTTGAAATTTGAAATTTGAAATTTATGATGTTAGACTTTTCATATGGTGAAACAATTACAAGTCTGTTCTGGTTCATTGGTCCTTAAAAAATTTGACTTAGTTCTTCTAATGCAGCTGTACATGAGGCCCCTGAGAGAGGTGTGGCCGATGGTCTTGATACCCTAGAAACTATTCCGGATGCAGTTCCAACCGTGTTCTCTGAACCTCCAATTGAGGATCAACTGGCTTGGAACACACTGTGGCCTGAAACACACAAACTCTATGGTCATGGAAATGAACTATTTTCTTTATGCTGTGACCATAGGGGTGAGCTTGTTGCATCATCATGCAAGGTATGTGGTATCGCACTATCTATAAGCAGTGATCCTGTATAATTAGACAAAGGATTTAGTGTTACATGTAAATCTTTTCTGGTTGGAATTTTTATTAATTAAGGGATTAGATTCTGCTTATCAGCGTTATTCTTTCATCCACTATATTATTTCTATGTTATTTGGTAGTTATTGCCTGCTTGTTTTATGCGTTGCAGGCGCAATCTCCAACTGTGGCAGAAGTATGGCTTTGGCAGGTGGGTTCATGGAAATCAGTTGGCCGCTTGCAATCTCACAGCTTAACAGTGACACAGATGGAATTCTCACATGATGACAACTTTCTTTTGACTGTCTCAAGGGATCGCCAGTTCTCCGTTTTTACAATTACAAGAACAGGTAACAAAACAGATCATTGACTTTATAGGATGAAGGCATGTGGATTTGCATCTTTTTTGCATTATCGTTCAGCAATGTAAATCAAGACAACAATAGTGTAGAAGTTAAATACTATAATATTATTTAGTGAACACCTATATTACAGCAAGAAATGTAGGTCTGCATAATCCTAACAACTCAAATGTGGTTTGTAGGCACTGATGAAATCAACTATAGTCTTCTTGCAAGGCAGGAAGGACATAAACGAATTATCTGGTCATGTTCTTGGAATCCACATAGTCATGAATTTGCAACGGGCTCACGGGATAAGACGGTGAAAATCTGGGCCATAGAGAAGGAATCGTCAGTCAGACCACTTTTGACTTTACCTCAATTTGCAAGTAGTGTGACTGCACTATCTTGGATTGGCCTATATGATCGGAGAAACAATGGACTTCTAGCCATTGGAATGGAAAATGGTCAAATAGAACTGTGGAGACTATCTTACAACAGAGCAGATGATGGGAGCATTTCGGCCCCAGGTTTGGCTGCCACACTTGCGGTACGTGTTGATCCATTTATATGCCATGCCTCTACTGTAAACCGTCTCGCATGGAGGAAGAATGACGAAGATCATATGAGTATGCAACTGGCTTCATGTGGAGCTGATAATTGTATAAGAGTCTTTGACGTAACTGTTGAGTAATTAGGCTTCTTAACCTTACTTTTTTATTTTTAATACATATGTAGAATATTTTTTAATTGTTCCTGATATAGCTGCGTCTTAGAAAATGTCCCTGCTTGCATTGTTTTATGCTGAAAAATGCCTGTTATTGATTTTGTTGAATAATTAGTAGTGTTGTACCCACCATTTTCAGCTGTCTGTGTTTTTACCAAGGCTCTGAAAACCGAATCAGTCATCAAACTGCTCTAATTATTGGTTTACTGGTTTACTGGTTTATAGGTTTAACTGGTTCGATTGTAGTTGAATTCAAAAAACCGTTTTATAATAAAATAATAAATAAAATATAAATAAATAATTAAAACATAATTATAGTTTAATATAAATTTTAAAATATCATCTAAATTAAAAGTAATATATAAACCAGAATATTATGACCTCATTCAAATACAAACTCAAGTCAAATAACAAAAATAACCAACCAAACATAAAATGCTAATATCCAAATTTATCATCAATCATATTTATTCATATTCACAATTTTATCACATTCATTCATATTTACAATCCCTTGCCTTATTCAGCAGTACAAAAATTGAATTCAGTGAAACCCATAAAACACCTGCTCTGTGATCTTTTACCCTTGAATAATTTATCCTTCTAATATTCATAAGTGTGATCTCTCACCCTTGAATAATTTCTCTCATATTTTCTCTTGGTCTCACTTATGAAATAAATGGTAAAAGATTATACTTTACCCTCGTAAAATTCAAAATTTAGAGAATCCAAATCCTTAGGAAGGATACTAGTTATGCCCATTAGAATTACTTAGTCTTTTAAGAGTATAAATAGGAGACTTTTATCAATGTATTAAATGAATTAATGAATTGATATTGAACTTGGTTCAATTTGGAGTTTCTCTCCCTAACTCAAAGAGAGAGTTCTAACATTGGTGCTCTTGTTGAGAGGTTTCTTCCATTTTTCTTGGAAAAACAAATAACTCAACAATCTGAAAATACATTTCCAATATTCGATGGAAAAGATGGTTATGGATGGACAATATGTACTGAGCAATACTGGAACGCTAGAGAAACATCTGAGGAGCAGAGAGGAGCAGCAGAGATTCATAGAGGTGGAAAGAGGCTTGAAAGGGAAGGCTCTAACATGGTTTCAGTTATGGAAGGCGCTCAATCCATTTGCCAATTTGAAAATATTCGAAATTGCGTTCTATCTAATGTTTTGAAAACCGATTCGAACTGGCCGGTCAAACCGGAAACCACGGATAAATACGGTTCGGACAGAAAGTAAGACCGCCAATTTTAAACACCAAAATTGGACCGTCGAACCGGCTGAAAACCGATCGGTCAAACCGAACCGTGATCCGGCCGGTTTTTGAAATTTGGGCAAAACACTGCGTTTTGCGTGCTGAAAGGGCCAAAGGAGATCAGGACCCTAGTCACCCTCAGAGGCACAGACCCACTCCTCTCCTCTCGAGCCTCCACTCTCACCTCTCACGTCTGCAGTCTGACTCGCCTCGAGCTTCCGGCGCAACTTTCGTCCAGCCAATGCCGCCGTCGCAACTTCCATTGTACTAAAGTCAGCTACCTCTGTTCGCGCAGCCAGGAACGCGAAGTCAGCCTTCGAAAATCGTAGCCACCGCCGCTGCTAGGGTTTGTTGGAGTTGCCACTATGACTCTCTCCCTCCCTCCCTCCCTCCCTCTTGTTAGATTAAAAGAAATTAAAAATAGAGTAAACTACCATTTCTACCCACAAAAGTTGAACATGCTGACACATCTACCCATAAAAAAAGAAAATTACCATTTGTACCATAAAACATGAGTTCCATATAACAAAATTATCCAAACACTAAAAAATCACATAAAATCTCCAAATTACCCTTATCATCATACGCATCATCCACCCCTCCTTCTTTCCTTCCCTGTCTCGCCCTCACCTGAACCCAACTCTGAGTTTAAAGGCACCACCACCTCATTTCCTTCATCACTAACATCACCACCACCACCACTATACCTCCATCATCATCTTCTTCACATAAAGCAACAACAACAACAATAGAAAAAGCAAAGAGAAAAAATGGTTTTTCCTCCCTCACTGAACAGCGTCGACGATGATGGTGACAGTAACACCCATCGGCGTCGTCGTCCTCTCCTCCTTCTCCGATCTCTTGTGCGCTCTCTTTCTTCCAGACCAGCGACAACGACAGTGACAGACTCAATCAATGGCGGTGACAGACCCGATGGAGCCGACAGCAGCAAGGCGCGACGGCGGCGACAGCTCCCCTTCCTTGGTTCTAGCTCGCATCTCCTCTTCGGGCTTCCTCAACAACAGCGACGATGATCCGATAGCGCCGGCGATTCCCCACGTTGCCAGTGCGGTCTCCCTCCCCCTCCTCTTCTCTTCTTCTTTTTCGGGTGGGGGTGTGTGTGTAATATCTCCGTATGTGAGTTTTGGAGGGAAAGGGGGTGGTGGCTGGGTGAAGAGGGTTGGGATGAGAAAGGTGGCTGGGTGTAGGGGATAGTGGTGGGATTTGAAATTAGAAAGGGAAAGGGGGTGGTGGTAGGATTTGAGATTAGAGAAGTGGTAATGAAGATAATGGTAATTTAGGGATTTTAGGTAATTTTTTAGTGTTTGAATAATTTTGTTGTGCAGAACCCATATTTTATGGGTACAAATGGTAATTTTTTTTCTATGGATAAAAATGGTAGTTTACTCTTAAAAATATTATGTTTAAATCTTTTGCTAGCTAGTAATATAATAGTGTAAGCATTATTAATTCATTACAAAATGTTGAAAAATGAGTCTTTAAGAAATTTAATCAGTATGTTTCTTTATCTCTGAAGAGGTGTAAATTTGACTTTTTTGAGTCGTTATTTACGCAAATATTTACAATTTATGTGATGCAAAAGCTAATAACAATAAACTGAAATTTCTGTAATTTTCCAATACACTTCTACAGCATAACAGTAGGAATATAATATTGGATGAGATAATTTAAGTGTGATAAGTGATATTCATGGAAATTTAATGTTAAAAGAAGTGTAGTAAGTTATGAGATAATTTAAGTGTGATAAGTGATATTCATGGAAATTTAATGTTAAAAAAAGTGTAGTAAGTTATGTTAAAAGATTATGGCTATAATTTGAATTTTATTGGAGGCGTAGGTATAGAACGAGTGATAATAAGTAGGGGGTATTTGCGGTACAGTTAGGTTCGATTTTTTTATCGAGACCATTTGAACCAAATCAAATCAATTTGAGTGATTTGGTTTGTTTGGTTCTTTTGATCAATTCAAACAAAAATCTGTCATATTATTTCACAAAATCATAATATTGAAATCAACAAATATAAATACACAATAATTAATAAAATCTTGATCAAATAAAATTTAACAACAAAAGAAATTAAAATATGATAATTAAAGAAGATTAAAAGTTTAATAGTCAACACAACAAAAAATAAATATAAATTTTCAACAAAAGATAGTTACGTTTTAGTGTCCTCTCCAATAAAATAACTAAACTTCTTTAAGCAAACCAACCTGAAATCAGAATGGCAATTATTAAAAAATTATAAAAAAAATTATCAATCGAAACTTGACCATACCTAATTTCAACTTTTTCAAATCCTCAATGAGCTCCTCAAAAATAAGTTTTGGAAAGTTTTGTAGCCAATTTTATATACAAATTAATACTTCAGCTGTCATTGGAGTTAAAAAACTCCGATAATTATTTAACACCCTTCCTCCAATATTAAATGCCGATTCTGAAGCTATGTAGAAACTGGCATGGCTAAGACATCTCTTGCAATCTGTCCAAAAATTAGACATTTAGTGGAATTTACTTTGCACCAGTTTAAAATGTCAAATTGTACGCCACTCTTCTCTAAAGCCTCCATAAGATATAAATTCACCTCATTCTTGTTAACACTCTCATTGAATTGCATTTTCTTCTCAAATTTCATAGCAAAAGAAATTTATTTGCTCAAGCTCTTATGTGTCAATTTTAGGAGGATCTTGATGAGTAGATCTTTGATAGTTATCAATCTCATCAAACAGCCTATAACTATCAAACACCTTGAAAAGCGTTTCCTTCACATTTGAAGTCAAGAAATCAACATCTTTTTCATACAACTTCTCAAAACTCCACTTAATTAACTAAAAACTTATACTTAAGATCAAGAACCACTGCAATAAAAATCATCATATTTGTGGTATTTTTTATATTTTTTCAATATTTATCATACTTGGATTTCATTTTTTCAGCCATGCCTGAAAGCATCAGATCTAAACTTTCCATTCAATACTTAAGTATAGACAATATTTTACAAAAATAATTAAAATATTGAGAAAATGTCATAAATATTGAACCAGAAACTTTGTTGGTTACATCATAAAATATTTTTAAAAACTTGACAAAATGTCTTGCAGTCTCCCAATCCTCTGACTTAAGGATCACACCAGCCATCATAGCATATTCTGAATCTTTTTCCCCTAATCATTTAAATACCTTTTGAAACTTCAATGCACTTTCAAGTATTACAAAGGTAGAGTTCCACCTGGTAAAAAATCTAAATACATAGTATCTTTTTCTTGAATTGTAGCTTCTTTAATCATAGTCTTAAATCTCTCAGTATGACTTGGTGATGCACGCACATGTCTAACTGCATTCTTAATCTTTAAAATTGAATTATGCATTTTTCTCAACCCATCATTCACAACAAGATTTAAAATATGAGCACAACATCTAACATGCAAAAGCTCTCCCTTTAATGGATGTGAGTTCTAATCCTCCATTCTACTTTTCAAGTATGAAAATGCAACATCATTTGAACTAGCATTATCAATAGTTATAGAAAAACCCGTGATATTCCCATCCCAACAAGCATCTCCCAATTTTCCTACCAATTGTTTTTCCCTTGTGATTCTTGATAGTACAAAAATTAAAGATTCTTTTTTGTAGTTTTCAATTAGCATCAATGTAATGAGTACTAAGACAAAGTGTTGAGTTAAGAAATTAAGCAAATTAATTAGTAATGACAAACATTATTTTTGGGCAAAATAAATAATTAGTGTTGATAAATTATAATTACTTATTACTAATTGTTTATTATTGCAGGCCAGAATTCAATAGCCTAAATGGAATGAAAAGCAATTAGCAAGGATGGTGGGCTGAAAGCAAAATTGAGAGTCCAAGGAAAAGCAAAAAGTCAAAGAAATCAAAACGGGCTGAACTTGAGAAGAACCCGATCCAAGCCCGAATTGAATTTCAATTCCCTCTCACTTGCTTTCACTAAATCAACGTTCCTTTTCTTCTCTGTCTCAGTCAAATCAGAAAATCAGAAAAGTAAGAAAGAGAGAAAGAGCTTCTTCCCTAAGCTAGTCATCAAAGAAGCAAGAGAGAGAAGAATTAAGCTTGAAACACAGAAGTCTAATCAGAAAATCCAAACCAAATCAAGCTTAGGTTAAAGGTAACCCATTTCTTCTTGCATGCATCAGATCTTTTTCTCTTCTTCCCAACTCTCTGCTCTATCCGAAATGGGATACAAAGGAAAGATGGTTTCTGTTATTCTCTGCTGTGTATCCACGGTCTTAAACATGACTTGGGGACCAAGTTGGTTTTCAAGGGCTAAGATCAAGTTGATTATGGGAAGATTTCTATGGTTACTGCTATATGGCTTTCGGTCAAGATGAGGAAGTCAGAAGGAGAGTTTCTACTCTAGGGATTAAGGAGAAAAAGTGTATCTGTGAGTTGGTGAAGCTCAAGGCTCAAGGTGTTGACCTTGGAAGAAGAACCAAGCAACACGCAAGGAGATAAAAGAAGACTATCTGCACATTCAGAAGTAAGGAGAGAAAACCAGTGAATAGAGGTTTTGTTCTGAGAGAGCTCTTTGAAGAAGTTCAACTAACTGGACAGTGTAACCTAATCAAAGGTGCATTCCGCCAGTATGAAGAACTGAATCAGAGACTTGCCAATCTGATTTTTCGCATAGTACAGAGGCTGTTGATGAACTCAATCTCCTTCATGTTTTACTGATTGTAATGCACTTTTCTAAGTTTATCTTTCTATAATTTCTTGTGAGAAAAGGCATCGTGAGAAAGCTTAAGAAAAAGCCATGAGTGGAAAAAGGCTGAAAGAAACGCTTGAGAGAAAAATCTAGAGTTATTTCCTGATTTCTTTAGGTTGGTTAAGTGTCTTGTATCTTGTACCTGTAAGGTATCCCTTTCTTAGTTGGGTTAGCACTAAGAGTGAATAGTTAGGTATTAGCATAACCAATGTCAAGTTAGGTTAGAACTTGAGTGTGAAAGGATTGGGTCAATCCTGTGAAATTGGTGTATGTAATACTGTTAACTATAGTGAAAATTCTTCCACTGTTGTGGAGGAGACTGGACGTAGGTTGCATAGCACAAGGCAACCGAACCAGGATACATGCTGGTGTTAGCTTTTCTCTTCTCTGCTGTGTTCTGTTTTCTGATATTCATGAGACAAAAATAAATTGTCTCATAAATTTTCGCTGCTTAGTTTAAATAGAATCAGAATTGTAATTTTATTAAAAGGGTCATAACAGTAACACAAAGGAAGCCATAGATTCAACCCTCCCTTCTCTAAGCCTACCACAACCTTCACAAAGATAGTTCAAGTTTTGCACAAATGACCAGCAATCAGTTATCAAACAAACATTTTGATATGGTTGATTAAAAATAGACTTCAACTTATTTTTTTCATTCAAATAAAACTTCCAACAATTCCTAGCAACTGTGATCCAGGAATTGGAAACTTGGGTCGCAAACAATTCATATAATAATAAAAACCCTCCCCTCAACGTGTAAAAAAGACAATTCATCCACAATAATCATTCTAATAAGGGCTTGTCTACAAAGATCAACATCAAAAGACACAGCAGAAAATGAACTATCTATCCCTTTTCCCGTCATCTTTTATCACATCTTGAAAACAAAGAATCTTTTGAGTAGGATCTAATGTCTCCTTCCGAAATTTTTTGCGAAAACAAAGAAAAATTAGTCTCTGAAAATTTTTTTAATCAAATTCGTCTTTTAAAGATTTTAAATTAGTCATGTTAGTCTTCCTGCCAATTTTTTTTTGTTGATGGTTTCAAAATTTGCTAATGTGTAAGATTAAGTGACACACAACATACTTCTAAGAGTCTCA
>NC_029788.2:101828901-101835441 GCF_000816755.2 Arachis ipaensis
TTTAAAGAAGGAATTATATTATTCAAAAACAATATCTATTGTCTTTCAAAAGTTTTCACATTTGTTATCTTTAGCTGCTAGGGCCTTTGCCAATAGTTTTTGTTTTCTTTTGAGTGATATTGACGTCTTCACTCTTGAAAACAAAGTTGTCCCATTTATGATTTATTGTTCTTTTGGAGCAATTTGTGACCCAGTTGATATCTATGCTACACAAAAATTATAATTTGAGGATCAGTCGTTAATATTTTGACTTTTGAAGATCAATTTAAAAATTTTACTAGTCTGTAATCTATTTTTCTATTATATTAATAGATAGTCTCTTTGTATAAATAGTATTGTAGTATTAATAGATAATTTTGAACCACCTCTGTTCTCTCCGACAAAGATATTTTAGATTCATCTTCCTCTTCTCCTAAACTGTTACTGCACCTTGTGTTGTTATTATGTTGTTAATGTGAAAATTTTAGTGTGTGTTTAGATTACAGTTTGCAAACGGGAGTTTGCATAAAATTGATTTTGCAAAATTAATTTTGATGAAAAGTAAGTTTGTGTTAACGTGATTTATGTTTGGCAATCTTTATATCAAAATTGATTATAATAAAATAAATGTTGTTTGGATTATACTACTCAAAATCACTTTTAGATGAAAAATTACCAAAAGAGACATCAATTTAAATAATTTTTTTTATATTCATGCAAAATCAAAACGCTAACAAAAATAATATAAAAAATATTTATCATATAAATAAAATAAATACAATAAAAAATAAAAATATGGAAAAGAGTACTATAAATTTTATAATATTAAACAAAAAGAAAATATTCTATAATTTTTTTAGTACGGTCAGTACTCTTTAATTTAGTATTATTTTGGACTATAATCCATTTCCTTTATTGTATCAACTATTTTTGATGAAAAAAAAATTGGAACTAAGAACAAGTAAGAAGAACTATAGAGAACTGTGATGGTAATAGTTACTAGTATCCTTTGTATAGAAGAAAATGAAGGATAGGATTGGTAAAAAAGAAATAAAATTTCCACCTAATTTTCTAAGATAATCAGCTACCATGAACGTGAAAAGCAGAAGCTACAAATTTTAGCTTCTCCTGAACGTACGTTTAAAGGCAGAATCACTTCTGCGTTCAGAAGAATAAAAGTTGCCAAACATAAAAGTGACACTTTCAAGAGACTCAAACGTGCTTCTTTCCTCCTCAACGCGTTTGCCAAACACACCCTTAGTTTCTGGGTGTTGTTGGTAGTTGGCATTTCTTTTATAGGATTTGGATCCTTTAAAGTTTGAATTTCATTTTAGAGAGTAAAGTGTGATCTCTCACCATTGATTTCATAGGTGGGACTAATAATAAATATAAAAGAAAAACTATTCAAGAATAGAAGATCATACTTTATTCTCTAAAGTAAAATTCAAACTTTAGAGGATCCAAATCCTCTTTTATACGATGTTAATAGATCTTATAATTTTATTTTTTAATGTGTACCGAAATTAGAAATGCCAAGCATAAATTGAAGTTTATCATGTAATATATCCATAATAATAATTTGATACAAGATGTAATCATCACAAAGGTCATGATCTTCAACTTTTAAT
Organism: Arachis ipaensis; assembly: GCF_000816755.2. NCBI lineage: Eukaryota > Viridiplantae > Streptophyta > Magnoliopsida > Fabales > Fabaceae > Arachis > Arachis ipaensis. The sequence continues at coordinate 101,830,509 of NC_029788.2, forward strand.
TATTAATGATGATTGAGTTTTGCTGTTTTCGGTTTTTGCATGTAAGAATGAGGGTAAAGTTGGTGTGAAACTCTGAATGATTGAATCAGGAGTGAGTGCCCTGTTTTGTAGTTCATTTATTCATTTTGGTCCTCAATCCATCACACCGATCGCTTTCTACAAAAGCTTCGTGACTTGACTACATCTTACAAATTGCATTTTGTAACTTAACTGTGAGAAATTGAGAATGTAAAAAGCTGATTTTGAAAATTAATTGAAACTGGGCCATAAAATCATGTTTTAATTATTATGCTCGCCTGTTATTATATATAGAATTTTGTTCATATTTTATTCATTTCTTGTTGTGTTATTGATTTTTTAATAGTTAATAATTTGTTCTTGATGCATGAACTGTTTTGTTCTATTTTCAGTTCTTATTATGTCTAGCCATAAGAATATTAACGTCCAAGAACCTTTACCATTCACAAGTGAAGGTGAAACACAAGGTCCAGTGACAGCCCTGCCAGCAATGGTTTAGTGTTTATGTTATTATATTAAATGTGTTTGAAGTGTGTTTAATTTAATATATTTTAGTTGAATTGTATAAAATTTTATCATAGTTGTGTTTATTTATTTTAAGTTTAATATCCACAGATACGGCCTCCTCTGTGAAGAAAAATAAATAGAAATCTATGACGAAAATGGTCGAACGGATAGCAATTTGTTAAACAAGATGGGGAGAATCCCCACCCCCATGAATACCCATTGCCATCCTATTCGTGAGGTAATCTTTTTTCATTATTCGTACTATCTAAGTCCTAAACCATAAATATCATACCACAAATTTTGAATCCTATTCGATTTCAATCTCATGACAAAAAGTGTCATCGTCCTTTGGCGTCACTCCACCACCGCCAGTCTAACTTTCTTCCACTTGTTTCCTTTGGTGTAGATTGTGAATTGAACTAATAAGGGGTAAATGGATATACAAGATTTAGTTTTATTTATTTATTATTTTTTTACAATATCTATTGTCTTTCATTGTTTTTCACAGTTGTTATCTTTAGCTGTTAGGGCCTGGGCCAATAGTTTTTGTTTTCTTTGAAATGATATTGATGTCTTCACTCTTGACAACAAAGTGGTCCCACTTACTGTTCTCTTGGACCAATTTGTGACCCAATTGATATCTATCAAAAAAAAATTATAATTTGAGGATCCCTCATTAATGTTTTTACTTTTGAGGACCAAGTTAAAAGTTTAACTAATCTGTAATCTATTTAAAATAGCTAGCTAAGTCTATCTTTTTTCTGAATTTATTGATTTTTTATCCAAATTTTACTTTTCAATTATATTCATCTATCCAATCTTAAACAGTCATGGCTACATTCAAATGCAAAACAAATGCAGAACTCTCAACGCCATATTCATATATTGTATTGAATATAAATGCTTCTTTCAATTTTCATATCTTAACTCTTCACTCTTCACGCAATAGCCAAATAGTATTGTAGTTGTACTACCTATTCACTAGTTTGTGCATCCCAATTAGGCTTCAATGCAGTTTTCTCATACTTTATGAATCCCCATTCGAGAAACATTTTCTGTTGTTTTGGAGATGCAAATCTATACTGCACTTGTTGTCACTTGCGCTGCCACTGTTTGGACCGCAATAGCCTGGCAGGTTTGTTCTGTTGGTGTTGTTGGCCTTATCTTCTTGGTGTCGTCGCTATACTCAAATGTTATTAGTAGTTTAGTACCGTCTCTTTGGCGGTAACTCCTATTCCTTCGCTTGTAGTTTTCATTAGGGGTGAGCACGGATCCATCGGATCCATATTCACGAATTCGATCATATATTAATTAAATAAAAAAATTAAAAATATATATATATGTCTTTTAATATGTTTGAATTTTAATATCTTTAGTATTTAATATGTTTGGATTTAATGTGTTTTTTTAATGTATTTGGTATTTAACATATTTGGATTATTTTTAATTCGTTACCGCTAATGAGTTGTTGCATACTCAAAGCGGAATTCGAACCCCCAACACTTGCTGACCACTCGACCAACAATTAGGAAACAACCAAAGATGCAATTAAATGACCCTTTTAGTTTTGGTTTTGAATCATTCGATGCAGTCATGGTTGCTTTAGATTTTACAGCAGGAGTTAGTATAGTTATATGGTTCTTGATCATTATAGATTTTGATCTATATTTCATTTAGCTTCTAATAAATGTAAAGCTTATACTTTGTTTCTCAGTTAATTTATTTTAAAGTGCTCTTTCTTGGATGCTTTTGGTAATAAATTGAAATAGAAACTTGGTGATTTTTTTGGAAATGCCCAAAAGAAACAGAATTTCTTATGTTCATTTTTAATGATCCAATCATATTCCAAAGATTTGTGTTCCTTTAAATTTCCAGTGACAATCCATTTACCACACCTAATGACATTGAAAGAAAATTCCACTCATAGTCTGTAAGTTCGAAAGTACAGCTAAGCAAAAACTGAAGGAACAGTTAATTATACTGAGTAGTGAGGCAAGTTGATCAGGTCTCTCACTTAATACAAATACTATGGTTGCTAATCTTTGATGACCCACTTTAAATGTTAAATCCTCTAAAGTTATTTATTTTTCCCACATTTAATGGGTTGAATTTATGGACGAAATTACAAATGATGATGATACACAAATAAAGGACCAACTCCAAAAAACCTAACTGACCTATTCGAAATAAAAATGTATTTAGACCTTAGCTTTTAACATTATATTTGTTTGGTAGGGTCCTTGAGACATATATACAGATACACAAAGATATATAGATATAAATACATAAATTTTGTAATGTGTTTGATAATAATGTATAAGACATACATGTATAAACTAAATGTCAATTTGATCTTTTATGTTTTTATCTATTGATAATTTCAAAAATAATTAAGGATAAAAAGGTCAAAATTTGTGTCCTATCTCCTTTACATTATATTTCCGTATTTCAGCTTTAAGGAGGAATACTAAATACATGTATTTTGTGTCATTGCATCCATCTAAATTTATGTTTCAACAAACAAATAGTAAATGTGTACCATCGTATTTTTACAATTAGTGTCAATGTCTTAACAAATACAGCCAATACAGCACACATTCTCCAAAAGCAATGTACCAAAGACTCCATCGGTACTCCCAACAGTGTCCCAACCTCAGATTGACCATATGTGTCCTAATTGATGGGCATTCGCCTTCAATGTTATATATAGCACACATCTCTCATAAGTAGTATGCCAAACTATAGTATATATAAAAACCGAGTACTCCATTTACTTGTTAAAGAAACCACAGTAAGAGACTCCATCAGTACTCCCAACAAGATATGTCCCAACCTCAGATTGATAATATACAGGGCGTGCCAACTACGTCAATTTGGCAGGTGTGTCTTAGGAAAAAAAAATATTATGTAATGCTAATGAATATTAATGCCAATGGGTATTAATTCGCTGACAATACAATAACATAAGAATGAACCACTCTACAACAATAATTCTTAAGTAGCGTTTGTTTTGAGGTATTGGGACAGAGACTGAGAGACTAAGACACAGTATCATATTTGTTGGCTTAGAGACTGGTACTAAAATTTCTGTCTCTGTCCCTAAAATTTCAGTATTTTAGTACCTCCAAAAAGTAGGGACACAGGGGACTGAAATTTTTAGAGACGGAGACTAAAATTTTAATAACATTTTATACTTAAAATACTCTCATTTCAATTAATTAATTCTAATTTTATCCTTTGTACAAATTAAATTAGAGTTTTATTCTTATTTCAATTTATGTCTCTCACTTTACACCAAACATAATACTGAAATTTATTTCAGTCTCTGTCTCTTAATCTCTGTCTCTCAGTCTCAGTCTTTCAGTCTTTCAGTCTCTGTCTCTCTACCAAACACTACCTGTTGATAGGCTAGGATGGATTCAATTGTTCTCTATTATTTGATTGAATATTTTTGATATTTAGATGCTTAAAAATAGCAGTTGTTTTATCATTTGATATTTTTATGTTTTTCCAATCTCATTAAATCATTTGATGGCAATACAATTAACCACTTTACAATCAAGGATCTCTAGTGTTGGTGGATTGATGTAGACATGGATTCAACTGTTCTCTAGACAATTTGTTTGATTTTTAGATTTTAAAAATGCATAATGCGATATTTGAAGATAGCAGCTACTTTATCATTTGGTATTCTCCAACTCTTCCAATCTTATTGAGTCATTTAATGACAATACAATGACATAATAAGAATTAACTACTCTACAGCTAAAGATCTTCAGTGTTGTGAATTGACATAGGTTACGATGGATTTGGCTGTTCTCTGTTATTTGATGGGAGAAATCTGCTTTAATTTTTAGATGCTTTGAAGAGAATAGCTGCTTTATCATTTGCCATTTGACTGTTCTACCAAATTTATTTAATCATTTATGTTGCGCAGAGAGGAACCAAAACAACCTTTAGCCAAAAATATCAAAGGATCTTCAGTGTTGGTGGATTCACGTAAGCTACGATGGATTTATTTGTTCTCTGTTATTTGATTGGAAACATCTGTCAAATTCTGATTAGATACTTGAAAACAACAGCCGCTTTAACATTCGGCATTTTCCTGCTCTGCCAATCTTATTTAATTAGTTATATTGCGCAAAAGAACAAAAACAACCTTTTAGCCAAAAATATCAAAGGATTTCCAGTATTTGTGGATTCACGTAATCTGAGCGAATTCAGCTGCTATCTTTGACTGGAGTCAGATTCTGATTCAGATGTTTGAACCTTGAAGACAACAGTTGAATTTTTCTGCTCTACCAATCTTATTTAGCCATTTGTGTTGCGTAAAAAGGAGCCAAAACAACTATTCAGATAAAAAATATCATGCAGTATCAATGTCTACTGATTTACAAGATAAGGCAAT
>NC_029788.2:101835483-101836303 GCF_000816755.2 Arachis ipaensis
ATATTTTTATATAAAATAATATTTTTTAGTTAGGTGTGTATACTCATAGCAATAATCCAATATATTCTCTATTCGAGTACATTGGCAAAAACAAGAAATACTCATGCAATATGACATCTCCGTAGTCTCTTAGATAGTGAATTTTCTAGGCTTGTTTACTAACAAGTTTGTATGACCAATAAAATTTCAATCATCCTTATCCTATTGTTAAAAACTTGAGATTGAAATATTAAGATGACAAATAACAAATAGCATCAATATCTATGATAACCTCAAGCATTAATATGACCTAAGACATAAAAACATGTAAACAAGCTGGGTTTTTTTTTTTTTTTACATAAACAACAAAGCTTGTTTAAAAGGATCTTTTGTCCCATCAAATACTAGTTGCCTGAAGCAATATCCAAAAGAAATTCTCATAAGAAGCCAAGTAAATAAACTTCACTCATAACTTGTCATATTAACTCATGAAATGAATCAAATCATATATTGTACATTTGGAGATAATCCCTAGACATCTCATTTGGAGATAAAATATTTTGTTTAAAACATGAATCTAATTCCTAATCACAGGTTTAGGATGAAAAACTAAATAAAAAATAATCTAAACATATATTTATCTATTTAAAAAAGAATTATCCGTGTCCAAATATTACAGAGTTCTTTAGAATAAGTTTTTCTTAAAATAAAAAATAATTTCTTTGTTTTTCTACTGTTATTTATATCATGTCTCAACTATTAATTGAAACCCAAATTTTCACGTTCAATGCATTCAACTCTTTTACCCGATTCTCATAATAAAAAAAAAAAAAAACCTTAT
>NC_029788.2:101836381-101837861 GCF_000816755.2 Arachis ipaensis
CAAGTGGCCCAGCGGTAAACAACGAACAGCTCACCCAAAATTCTAATTATTTTTTTCAAGATATTTTATATGATTTCAATGATTTTGAGCAGCTGCAGTTTGTGCATCCTTCTCAAACCCCAAGGACCTGATCTTAAGCTGAAGCTCAGCAACAGCTGTCAAGAAAGTAACCGCCTGATCTGCCCTCAATATCTGCAGTACATTCAATGCCGTATTTGTCCTCAATTCATCCGCACTTGCCACAACGCTCTCCATTGCCGCACGAAGCTCGCTTGGAGGACCTTCATCTGCTTCTCTTTCTAATTCTCGGGCCTCCGTGGACCTCGTGCGACTCAGACACGCCCTGCCATGGGTTCTCACCGTATCAACGAGCGGCGGGCTTGCGAGGCTCTCGTGAGCCTTGGCCAGCTCGTCGTTGAGGTCTCTCTCCTTCATCCTCGTCTCCATGCTGAGCTGGCTCAGCCTGCGCCGTTGTTCGTTAGTCAAGTCGCGTACCGCCTGGTTCACGAGGTGGAATGCTTTTCCTGGCTTGAACCCGGCGATCCATAGGAACGACTTCTCCAAGGAACTGAACCACGGTGGCGAGAACACTAGGAAGATATCGCGTTGGGCAATTTTTGACTTCTCTTCGAAGTATTCCTCGTAGTGGCAGAGTACTCTGTTTATGACTTCCCTCTTATCGGAATCTCGAAGTCGATGACGGTTTTCCTGCGCAGCCAGAAGCTCTTGGTGGTAGTTTCTTTGGCGAATCATCCACTCTTCCAGGAAGGCAATGAACATCGCTGCATTCGCATCAGCCATTTGTGTTGTTCAAGAGACAGAGAATCAAATTCAATTATGGTGTAAGTGAAGTGAAGTGTGAAGAAAAGAAAGGTATGTGAGATTAGGCTTAGAAGGGAAGCATTGGCCAGAGAGTAGTAGTGGTTGGAATTGGAAGAGAACAAAAGTAATGACGAATACAGAGTCATTTCATCATTTGGTAAGAGAAACAGGGGAAGAGGGGGAAAAAGGAGTGTTTTGTGTTATGTGTTGAGAGCACACAAGTGAGAAATAGAGGTAATAGAAATGAGAGATACTTAAAGCATCAAATTACTTGGTGTGGTGGGGACTAGTTTCGGTGCAATTTGTCTTCACATGCTTTTGGTTTTGTTTTTGGGGGTAAGTGTTGAATGAAGTCTTGATCACCTTGAAAAAAGAGAGGTGGCGCAAAGCGCTGAAAGTAAGGGGTAAGAGGTAAGAGGTAAGAGGGGGGATGTGGTTTTCAAGAGTTTGATGGGTAGTATTGGGTGGGCGATTGGGTTTCTGAATTCTGCGTGTGTGTATGTGGGGTGCTCAATCAGAGTGTGGGGGTGTGGTATCGCTATTTTGGGGGATTTTGGGATTTGAGATTTTATATCTCTAATTTTCTATTTATCATGCTACATTAGAATATCATATTCTTTGTTGTTACTAGGGATGTTTATGCCCGGATGAAATCTGA
>NC_029788.2:101837925-101839864 GCF_000816755.2 Arachis ipaensis
TTCTATAATTTTATCTTTTTAACTAAACATTCCATAAAAATATTTGTTATTCTTTAATCTGTATCACATCTCTATTATTATTATTATTATTAGGTGAAACTAATAATACCTGGTTCACGTTGCAATATCATCATAATATAATGCCAAAAAAAAATATCCCAACAACATCACATATTGCATTAACAACTTCAATAATTTATGCATCTTTTAATTAACTTTTAAAATAATTTTTAGTTCTTAAAATATTAAGGGATTACAGAATGTTAGAAAATTGAGTATGCTGAAAAAACTCAAAAAGAAACAAAAATTAAATATGTTATATTTGGTTAAAACTAAAATACAAATTGTGACTAAATTTAATATAGTACGTATTTGGAAAAGTAATGCTGTGGGATGAAAATTTGAAGATTCGAAAAATATGTTTGGAAGTCTGTTGTTAAGGTGAAATAACATGTTGTTTAAAATGAATAACTATTACAAAGAGGAGAGATAGTTATGTATTGAAGGAGTCCTATTAAAAATGAGTTCGATTGTGCTTTTTGTTTAGTATATGGTGCTCATACTAGAGTGGATAAACTCGCTGTATGGGAAGAACTGAATTTTATAGCTAAGCTATGTCAAGTTTTGATATGTTACATGAGAGACTTTAATGAGGTTATTTAAATTAAAGAGAGGAAAGGTCAGGACAGATTAACAGTATCGGCAGAAGATTTTAAGGCTTGGGTCCAAGATATGCAGTTGATGGACTTACCGTTGAATGATCGAAAATTTAAATGGTTCAGATGCTGCAATTGTAGTCGTATTGATAGAGTTCTATTAAGTGTAGAATGGATTGAAGAGTTCCCGAAGATTCAATTAAAAGGTGGACCGAGAAGTTTGTCAGATCACTGTCCAATTATAGTTAGGATTTCAAATTCAGAGGTGGACTACGATCTTTTCGAAGCTTAGATTCTTGGTTTACACATGAAGATTTTTTAAGAATGGTAAGAGAGGAATCGAAGAATCTTAGCAAAAAAAAGAATAAAAAGAAACTTTTTTAGGTAAATCATCCATGAACAATCAAAGAGGGACAGCAGCTGCATCCGACTTCTTGCGTTGCAGTTACCATGAGTACCATATTTTGCCAACCGGTCCAGTATGCCATTAGTACTCTGATGGATCAACACAAAATGCAGCTCCCAATTTTTATGGTTCTTAACCTCCAGAATCTTTTAGAGAATAACTTTCTCTTTATGTTGCGTCAAAAAAGTTTCAATGACTTACCAGAAAGAACACATCTATTGAATCTACTTCACAGATAATCTGATTGAAACTAATTTCTGAAGTCAACAATAACTTACACCAAATCTTTTAAGTTTCTGTGTGAATGACACTCACACTAAACATCTTGCCAGATTTGTCATGGACTCAGAATTTGATTATTTAATTTAAAGAATTATATATAGAATAAATGATTAATTTCGTCCTTAAAAGATCACTCATTTTTTAAATTGAACACCGAAAGAAATTTTTTTAATCAAATTCGTACTTCAATGAATTTAAGTTGGTTGCATTAGTCCTTCTATCATTTTCATTGTTCATGGCGTCAAAGTTTATTGATATGAGATGTTAAATGACATCACAATACACATATGAAAGTTCTAATTGATTGTTAACATGATAAAGTTATGAAATTATATCAAATTAACCCTAAATTGAGAGATTTTAATGTTTCTAAGTCTCCCTCAATTTAGAATTAGTTTGATCTAATTGTATAAATTTATTATGTTAATAGCCAATTAAAATTACCAAATATATACTATAATAAGTGTGGTATAACTTAACGTGCCACATTAATAAATTTTAACGTTATTAATAATAGAAGTGATGAAAGAACTAATGTGATTAATTTAAAATCTTAAAATATATATATATATATATATTCTTTTGAGAAATTTCA
>NC_029788.2:101839922-101844149 GCF_000816755.2 Arachis ipaensis
TTAAACAGTCAAATTTTAAAAATATACACTTTTATATATTTAAATAACATAACTTTATTTTGTTTAGCAGATTTTTTATTTTAATAAATAAAATAAATGTTATATTTATCAGAATAAATATTTTTTAGAGTAATTATTGATTTAAATTTTTTTGATATGACATATCAGCGTGACACATGTATATCTCATTTACAGTGTAAACGAGATATGGCCCGTACGTGTCTATATATATAAGTCGTTTACAGCTGATTTTCGGGTTCCAGTTTCACTTTGTCAACCTCTTTCTCCCCTCTTTTAATCCTTTCTGACTATACCTTTGACCCAAGCGGTGATGGCATGCTAAGTGGGGAGTGACTGGGACATAAACAGGCTGAATGAGACGACACATTACACCAGGGCGGCCGTCTTCGAGGTTAGTTTTGTTATGGTTGTTAAATTTAATGATGTTTCCATTGTTAGGGTAGTCATGTAGATCTGGAACGTTGGTATATGAGTTAAGGTTTAGGTCTGTAGACTTAATTTAAAACTCTATCTGCTTGTGCTAGGTTCGTATGACATAAATATTATCAGGTCCAAATTCTATTATTTCCGTGCTATGTTGTTAGTGTTTATAAATTTAATGCTATTATAGTATAACACAGTTTGCATTAACAAATTGTGCTTTTTTTATTTTATTAGAAATTTAGGACTTTATTTAGTTGTATTATGTTATTTAATTTGTCATAAAAATAATAATAATAATTAATCTTGAAATTTTTGAGAAATAAATATTTATAAAAGTAAAACCTACTGCCCTGGCGAGTGAGCCATACTATACCTCCACCGGATGCCATCGTCCCGTATCTGGTTGAGGCCGGATTCGGCGACACTGTGCCACTTAGGGATTTTACGTTTGACAATTCCCTGATTTCGGCATTGGTGGAGCGATGACGTCCAGAGACGCACACGTTTCATCTCCTGTGGGGTGAGGTCACTATCACCCTGTAGGACGTGGCTTACCACCTAGGCCTACGTGCACACGGTAACTCCGTCGGGGGGTGCCTCTGTGACTTTTGTAGGTGGTACCATACGGAGACGTGGGCGTTGGTGGAGCAGCTCCTCGGTGCCAGGCCTCCCGTGGCAGCACAGCAGGCGGCGCAGAAGAATGAGTCGTTCACGCTGAAACTTGTATGGCTACGGGATCGGGTCCGCCAGATGCCCCAGATAGATGATTCCGAGACCCTCCGAAAATACTTTGTCAAGCATGCAGCAGTTGCGCACCATGAGGTGTCATTCATAGTACGGTTTGACGCGTAGGTCACATATGGTGCTAGAGAAACAGCTCTGCAGTGCCTGAAGCATTTTCGGCACCTTGTTGTACGACTCTTCTCAATCACCATAGATCCGTGCAATTGCCTTCTGCTTTACCATCCACACCTTGTTGTACGACTCTCCCATGAATATTGAACATCAGTCGCACATGCTCGTTCCCGTAAAGTCGAAATAGTCGAAACTGGAAGACTCCATTTTCCATGGGTGCCAGCAACCTATACGCCACCCTCCCGATTTTCCTCGCTTGTGTCCCGCCAATCTTACTCAATATCAAACTCTTCAAATCCGACAGCGTCTCCACACGTTGAGTGCAAAACAATATCGGATCCTGACACTCAAATGTCACTCTGTTGTCGCCATTTCTCATACGACAATTCGGATAAAGAAGCACAACTATGAATGGATTGTTACTTGCCATTCAGCTTTATTTTTAGAGAAAGAGGATATAGAGAAAGGATATGAAATGTGTGTGAAGAATACCAAAAGTTACACATTCTTTTATAGATGCTGGGTTTGTCTTTTATATATATATATATCGTCTATAGTGTAAACGAGATGGCGTTTTTACGTATCTCGTTTACAGATAAGTATATCTCGTTTCACGTGTTTGACTGACTACCCATATCTCGTTTACATTGTAAACAAAATACGTGCAAAATAACCTCATTTACAGTATAAACGAGATATGGTAAGGCTATTTAAATCTGTAAATACACGTAAAAATATTTAATTTGGTAAATATAACATTTAATTTATTTATTAAAATAAAAAATCCTTTTTTTTGGTGACTGAACATAACACAAAGAAAAAAGACTTAAGAAAAAGAGTAGTACTCCTCTCTAATAATAATGTCTAAATTATTAGGAGGCAGTAATCACTCTAGATACACCTGCTTGTTTAAAACAGCAGTCTTAGCCATTAAATCAGCCGCTTTATTTGCTGTCCGCTGGATGAGCACTAAAGTAGCTGTCCAATTGCGCTGAAGCATCTCTTTGATTTTGTCAAGCATACCAGAGTCATTCCTAATCATGCTGGTTGTGCCTCGCGAAACAAGAAGAAACGCATCAAGATTGTCAGTTTCACATATGACCTCTTTGCACTCGCAATCCCAAGCCATAACAAGCCCTCTCCAAATAGCATGAAGCTCACAACAGAGAACACTAGAAAGAGGTATACTGGCAGAACAACCTTTTATCCAAATTCCCATGCTGTCTCTAATAATACATCCAAAGCCAGCTAATTGCTCATTTTCAAAAACGTTTGCATCGCAGTTCACTTTACAGACATTCATTGGAGGTGTTTCCCAGTTATATTTCAAAGAAGAAGGAATAATATGTTTTTGGTTGATAACAACATTAGAGAAATCTCGAGCAGCATGTTTAACTAAGTGAACAATTTTCTCCTTACTCCATGGATCATCTTGGTGGAAGATGTCATTGTTCCTATTCCTCCAAATCCACCAAAAGGCCCCTGCAAAGAGAAACTTATTTTTGTTGAGGTTAGAACGAATCCAAGACACAAATTCCAAACTAGAGTCCTCAGCGGTCATTCCCAAATTTAAGCTAATTCAAATTTGACGAGCTTTTTGGCAAATCCTAAAGCATTAGTTAATATTCTCTAGAATAAGATAACATCTCTGACAAAAATCAGAAGTAGAAATACCTTTTTAAAATCGGTAACTAGTTGTGGGAACTCTGTTGTTGAGGCAAAGCCAGAGCAGACACTTTATCTCCTCCGGTATTCTCAAGCGCCAAAATCAAAGCCAATTTTCATTATCATTTCAGCCAATTTTTTTTTTTAATAGCCAATTTTCATTATAAAAAATCCTTTATTTAGCCCGTTGGAATTTATTATAACAGTAATGATGTGGTGGGGGCATTGTGACCCATGCAAGTGGCATGCAACCCTTAAAGTGCCGCCTTTTCAGGCATTCTTGGTTTCATGCCATGTAAGACAGAGAAGTGAAGGAAATGGAGCCAAATAAGAAAGAGAAAGTATAAAAATCAAGTGTTAGTAAACTCTTTCTTCTGTTGTGGCATCAAATATTTCCTCCATATCTGAATTTGCCATGAGGTGGAGGATGAAGTGATGAACCTTCTATTTTAATGTATATCCCTATAGTTACGACTTTTTTTTGTAAAATACAAAGACACTATTGAAAGTGTCATAATGTATAATATTAGTACTATTTGATTTTTTATAAAATAGTAAATCCACAGAAAGAGCTACTTTGGATTCCAAATTGCCTTGGAACAAGGTAACACCTCTTTAGTCTAAATTAAATATTATACATCATTTAATGGACCGAAAAGTAGGACAAAAAAATAGAATTTGAATTCTTTAAATTTTGAATTTTTATTTTAGAAGATAACGTGTAATTTTTTATTATTGAATATTTTTTTTAGTCTCACTTATAAAATAAATAATGAGAGATTATATTTTATTCTTTAAAATAAAATTCAAAATTTAGAGGATTCAAATCCGATTGATTAAATTTCTTCTAGGCAAAGTTATATCTTCTTATACAGATCATATTACCAAAGTATGAGAAACTGAAACTGAAATTATTATATAATGCTTTCCTAACTGAGAAGGAAAAAGGAGAAAGAAGAAAAAACAAAAGACATTTTTCGTTTAATTGTTGATGCACATCCGATGATATCACTCAAAATTAATATGCTTGAATCATCAAAATTTGTTTTCACATGACTAGATTCCCCCTTGGCGGTGAACACATTAAAAGAAAATTTTTTTTGGAAACTGGTTACTCCTTACTAGATTCTTCAAAATTATATTTTATGAACAACACTAAGCAATTAGTTTTTTGAAAAAAATTGCCACAAATGTAATAATATTACTAAGTAAATAAATAAACCCCATTATTTTATATAATAATCTAATTACCGTAAATTTTAT
>NC_029788.2:101844200-101847033 GCF_000816755.2 Arachis ipaensis
ATATCCTTACTATGGAAATAGCAAAATCCTATATTTTATAGGTAGCAAACTTTCCCGTTATGATTAAGAAGATAAACCTTTTGTTTAACCAAGATTCTCCTCTGCAATATGTAAAATAATAATAAAAGAGAAAGGGTCTTTGTTCTGTTCTTATCTTTGGGGCTAAGCATTAGCATAAGTTGTCCCCTACTTTTCTTCTTTCTTGGTACAGTTAACTTAGTTATAACCTTTTGATTAGAAAATTCACTCACGCTAAGTATTTGTTTTGAAGTATTGAAATAAAATGTTTGTTTTGAAGTACTGAAATAAAGATAAAAAGATTGTGATTTAGTATTATATTTATTGGTTTAGAGATTAGTATTAAAATTTTTATATCTATCTCTAAAATTTCAATATTTCAATATCTCCAAAAAGTGAGGATACAGAAAATTAAAATTTTTAAAAATAGAGACTGAAATTTTAATAATATTTTATACATAAAATACTCTCATTTCAATTAATTAATTCTAATTTTATCTTTTGTACAAATTAAATTAAAATTTCATTATTATTTCAATTTCTGTCAACCATTTTACACTAAACAAAATACTAAAATTTATTTCAATTTCTATCTCTATCTCTCAGTCTTAATATTTCTATCTCTCTCTACCAACGCTACCTTAAAAACACCGTCCCCACATGAAAGATACATTGTATTTGTAAAAGAAGACTAGGAAAAGATTTAACACAACAATAATAATTCATCTGACTTTTGTAAACCATTGCATTCGGTAGAAGAAAGACTGAAGTTATATCTTGTATGACATCATTGGTTTGGTGTCCTTTAAGTGTGAGTGTGTGTGTGTGAGAGAGAGAGCGAGAGGCAGAGCAATGTATTATGTCAATCAAACTATCGAAGGGAGAACAAAAATGAAATAATAAAAGAATAGTTACCAATATTAAATTGGTTACTTGTTTTATCTTAAATTCTTAACCTATGATTGTTTTGATAGTAAGTAATTAAATAGAATTAAGATATAGTGGAAGAGAGATATCACAATAGGGAATTTTCCATCCACTAGAACGAAGTTAACCACTTAACCTATCAAATCTTAGTTGGCTATAATTATTTTATTCTATCGTTCAGATATTATAAATGAATACTGGAATATCTAATTTTTATGAAGAAAAGAAAACAGTAATGCACATCCCAATCCTCCCCATTTTTTCTTTTGGTAGGAAAATGAGAAAAAAAAAATTTAACGATAGTTAATTAGTGCATAATATTCCACGCTATTTCATACTGCATTTCACTTTATTCATTATTTTTGTTCAAGTAATGGAACTCATTAAAATTCCTTTTCCTTCCATCATATCCCTCATTTTCCACCAATCCAAACATAGGTTAACTAAGTTTTGTTATATAAATATATAGTATTGCCGGAAATTTACTTAAGCAATTAGTCAATTAGGCTTAAATCTTTTAACCAATGTCTTTGAAGCCTTAGACCTCAATAGTAGTGATGCAATATATAATAAAATCCTTAAAAGGGAAGATGGACATTGCACTTAACTTCTGAATAAGGATGGTTAAAACATGAAGGCAGTTAGTTAACTAGGAGACAAAAATAAAAGCATGAATTTGGTCTATTTCACCATTTTGGTGCCTCTTTTCTCTGCTGAAAATCAGCAAATCTTAGCAATCATGAGGTCATCGGCACAAGGCAAGGATGGGAGGGAGAGCAATTTTGGAAGATTGAGCATATTCGAGTTATTTTGAGACTGCTAAAGAACAAACCATTTGTGTAACACTCAAGAGGATGCCAAACTTGTCAATACCAACTACACAATTTGCTTATTACTATAGTAGAATTCAACAAAGTTGACAGGACACTTTTTTACCATTAACAAACAAATGTAGTTTTCAGTAAATTCTGAGAACATAAGAGAATATATAAAAAAGAAAGATAAGTTATCCTCAGTCCTCACATAGATTCAAAAGGTATGAGATAAGACATAAACTTAGCTATGTAACAACATGTTCAATCCCTTTGAATATCAGCTTAAAACACTCCATCAAGTAGACCATGTACCAAAGGAAAGCCAAGGGAATAATCCTATCCCAAATTAAACCGACATAATTGGAATGGAAACCTTTTAAGTCTGAACTTAGCAAAAAGAAACTGATGTAAATCCATGGGGCAACTCATGATTCCTAAAACTACCAAAAAGCCTCAAAGATATCAAATTAGGAGACTATTCTATCCTTTCAACAGTTGATTTTGAATCCTAGAGAATTAGAAAAGGTTGGGAAAGCCAAATCACAACATTTCCAGCTTAGTCACAACAGTATCCACAAATGAAAATAGATTAGAAACAAAGAATTAATTTTGTATTCTGTATTTTCTTTTAAAAGAACCAAAATCTGGACATCTCAATGGAAATCCGAGGTCCATGCTACACCAACTGATCAACAGGATGGATAGCTAACTATCAATCTTTACACAAATTATTTAACAGCATAAGCATTATATTTACAATATCGAATAAGACACACAAACTTTCTACATTCTGTTCATTGGAGGAAGCGAATAAGTGATTACTTGTATTACAAGAGACCGCACAAGCGGGGCCTTGAACAAAACTGCCTTCCATTAGCTTTGAGAATTGCCATAACTCCAGCAGTTATTCCAGCACAGATTGCAGTAGACACGTACTGGTGCACATTTCGCCCAACTACAGCACGAACGAGAAAGCAGCCACACACGTTTATATTATCAGAGAATAAAATAAAATAAAAAAGCAAGAAAAGTGTGCTTTCAAGGACACTTCATTAAGGTATAAGAAAGACAAG
>NC_029788.2:101847123-101853678 GCF_000816755.2 Arachis ipaensis
TATCAATGCTGATGTCACCGGAAGGAACTGCATGGTAAGAGTTTTCTTCATAACATGTCAATTCCAATGCCAATGAAATTTTGTTGTTTATGCCATAGATGAAGTGTAATATAGTTATCTATTCCCTATGATGCACAAGTACTTCATTTTTTATGAAGTATGTGAATTGTATGTGGATATGCATGAGATTGGACTTTCTTATTTGTGACCAATTGATTTAACTAAAAATAATGTTTATTTTATCTATTATTTAGAACAATTGATCATATTTAAAAGGGTAAATTACATTAACTTCTTTGTGAAATATAGGAGTACCAAGTGTCAAATGACTTGTAACTCAAGGGAGGTTAGTGTATGCTTCGATAAATAACGGAGTTTTGTGTCATATCACCAAACCTCAAGGGAAATCAATGTAATTTACTTCATTTAAATTAGCAATTGAAAAAATCAGCATAAATCTTTTATTAAGATGAATATCCAGTATCTATATAAATATACATTTAATATTTTATTTAATATATGTTGCCACCTTTATATTTTCTCTGAACTTATTATAGTTACATATCGTACCGTATCATATTCAATACTTGTATTTGTACTTGTGAGACAAAGTGTATTTCCAGAAACTGCATTCAAATTGTGCTGCAATGGCTTGTCAAAAATTGGTTAGTTAGGTTTTAGCCATGTGCATTATATTTCGGATGAATGAAGTTATGGTGAGTTTGTTTCGACATTTTTTATCCAAAATAAAATACTTTTCGGATCAAAAATCTTTTTTCAGTTTCTGTCAAAGCTAAAACAAGCGGCTTAGAATTTTTTTAGCTATATACAAAAATTTATCGAATCATTTTTCACAAAAGTTGAAACAGATGCTCCTTAAATGCATGATAATGCATCAAGTTTTGCATGTAGTCAAATCAGAATGGTCATTACATATATGTCAACCAAGATCCCCTTAAACCCAAACCATCTTGGGTACAAGGGGAGAACAAGGAAATTCTTAAGATGACAAGTTTATATCATCTGAAACCAACTTAGAGATATGATATGGTCTTTAAAATGCAATTTCCATTTTTCTCAATTCAATACAAAATTGAAGGATTGGGAGGGTTAGAAAATAGAGAGAGTAAGTCCTGATGCTACTTACAGAAAAAGGATCAAAGCCATTCTGCCCGATTGGAGAAAGACTGTTTCGATTGACAGTATAGTGGCCACTTATTAAATCCAAAGCATCCTGCAAGAGATGTATGAAACTTGTCAAACACGATCAAGATTGAGTGGAAGATTGTGAAAGACAAATGAACTTGCCTGTCGAATTCCATCATGGAAATTGTTTAAGTAATATCGCGAAAGTGCACTCATCCCATCTTTAATCATTCCGAATATTGTTTGCTTTCCATACCTGCAGCAAAATATTCCAAAATATATCTGTATCGGAAGGAAAAATAGGAAAAGAGAATTTCAATACGGAAGTGGTACGAGTACTAGTAGTAGTAGTAGTATTTCTCATACCTCACTATGTCCCCTTTGAGGGCATGAGTCCCAGTATACTCGAGGCTTATTTCATCACCTTGTTCCGCCCACACTAAATATAAGAAATAGAATTCAAATAAGCAGGACAGTAATTCTAGAAAGACTAGAAGTTATCAAGGAATCCCTTACATGCTCTATACTTTCCATATTCTTCATCAAACATAGAAATGCACTCAGAAGGACTAAGCACCCCAATCCTCTGCAACTGTAGATTTAAGGCTTTCTGCGCCAGATAACACTACAAATAGAGTAAAGACGGTCAAAACAATTGTCATATGTAAGCAAGTTCAAATCTTAGCAATTAATTAATCAATTATCAGCAAACCTGAGTAACATTTGTTCGATCAAGGGAATCAACACAGTTTGATCTAATAACTCCTCTCTGCTCCTCTTGTACATTTCCTTCTCTATCTATCAAGAAGTATCTGCTCAGCTGAAACAGCAGCGATTAAGAATCTGAACTATAGATTGCCAGCTTATCTGGGCTGTGGAAACTACCTATTTAATTCCCCCCCGCCCCCTCTCTCTCTCTCTCTCTCTTTTTTCTGTAATCACCTTTGTTTCTCAGCATCCTCAGAGATTTGGTCATACAGGATTTCCAGATTATCAAAGTTTGAGTCCTTACAGTGGCCATGGAAATCAAATGGCACATATCTGCAGTAATCCATGAGTTAAAAAAAAAAAGGTTAAAAGAAAATATGATACAAAATAATCATCTCACCACAAAGATACAGTTTCTATTATACAATCAGAAGGAAATTCCATCATCACTAGAGCAATAAGTTTATGAGGAGAAAAGGATTCAACATCACCTGACGTTTGGCACATTTTTCATTTCAGCAGCATATGCTGCACTTAATTGACCTTCTTCACCATGCTACAACAGTAAAATTAACAAAATATTGTTAAAAGATAATACATAAAGTAACATGCACTTAGAAGGGGAAAATGGCAACAGAGACTAGATGAAGATTATGATTTAACTTCTAGGACATGATAAACCAAACTAAGCCAGTCCTTTTCCTGAATTCCCTGCATAAACTTTTGCAGGGAACAGAAAAGGGTGCTGAAAAATATGGAAATATTTAAACATGATATGATACAAAAGTCCCTTAACCAGCAACCAGTTTGAACCAAAACAGAAAGCTAAAGACATTCTTATCCAATCATGAATATCTTTGCCTCACAAGCATCAAGAAGCAGCAACATATATTTCGAATCACACTAGATCCGAAATAAATTTGTGACATTTTCATTGCTTAGAGTAGGAGGGGTACAGCTATAACTATACTTTTTCGGTTAGATCAATTGCTATTATCTCTCCGTATCTTTGTGATAGATCACTGAAATGACGCTCCACTACAAGTGGCTGAAGCACATGCGAAGGAGGAAAAAAAGAAAAAGTTATTAGTATAAACCTCTTGTAGAACAATTGGAGTGCAAGCATCATCAAGAATAGAAATTTACCGTTTGCTCATGTTTAATGACACTAAGGTGTGGTTTATAGCTTAGATCAACAATCTGCTCCCACAGTAGAGGAATTGAGCCTCGAACCTGCAAAACAATTCGTTTAAGTACCAACCACAAACTAGAAGGTCAAAAAGTTGTTTGAAGATAAAAGGGTTTATATAGAAACTAGGATATCAAATGTCCATTAACATTTAGTTTCTTTTAAAATATTTATTTACCTCCATACAACAAAAAACTAATGGTAAAGCTTTATATTCTTCAATTTGAATTAACTATATTTGAAGCTTTGGGCAAATATGACATTGAAAGTCCATCAGAATATTTTAGAACATTTTATTTAAATGGTGGGCTCTCATATCATATTATAATAGATAAAATCAAACTCCACCCGAATAACTAGCTCAATGGGGAAGACTGAATATGCTATTATTATGAGCATTTTAATTATCTCCTACCTAATACACGTTTTTAACATTCTACATTACAACTCAGTAATATTGAAAGCATACTAACCATCTGTTTGAAGAAACTATTGAAAGAAATAACTGTAAGTTGATCAATGTATAATACCTGCAAAAATGAAGATCTGAATCCTTCAGTTTCAAGTAACTGTTCAGTTTCAATAAAATTGGCAGCATCACCTTCAAGGTTAGCTCCTCTTCTCCACATTCTTGTTCCTACACCACCATATTGCCATGTTATAACAAGCTAAAATTTTATTATTTTGTTTATTGTTATAAGAAGAAAGCATCTTTGGCATATTGTACCTAGGCGCCGATTACATCTCCTCGAAACTAATGTTACCATCGCATGTGAATCTTTTAGCTTCAGTTCTGCTACTTGGAAGCTTAAAACCACGTTAAGGTGGGATGTTATAGGATTTTGTATTGAATGCATACTTACTAATTTTTACTATTTTATTTTACTAAAGTTAATAAGGAGAGAAACTTTATGCAGACAGCACGCGTGAGCTCACACACACAACAGCACACTCAAACCTTACATACACATGGAAGATGAAGGAAGGATATTTCCTTGTATTATGGGCACGATGAATCTGTCCAGCTGCAACCACAAAAACATTGAGAGTTAACGGGACGTGCCCTATAATCAAATTAAGAATGAGAAGACCATGTTCACTAAAACGTTGAAATACTCTCCATTTTGGTAAAAACAAAGACAATTTTCCTTCATAAAACATAAAGTACAGACAAATTATCTAACCTTACACTCGATAAGCTCCTCTGAAAGATGTCTATTCCAGACATATCTAGGGTCAGCCTGTAGTACAAAGTGGAAAAGGATACCAATATCTTTAGCAAGATTTTACTAATAAATAATAATTGAATTAAATGGTGCCATCAGGGACCAAGAGGATTTTCTTTGATCTTCCCTCTTCTAAGACTAAAAACATTAAATGAATGAAACTTCACGTGACATCTTAGAAAAAACTAATCAATGAAATAATAGATCAAAGTGATGCATCTAAACAAAATGAAATAAGTTATACATGGAATTTCATCTGTAATGTACAACACAACTGAATTACACATGAATAACATGCTCATGGCAGAATGCTTCACTCTCAATAGAAATATGAAGAATACTTCAATTAAAAAGATATTGACTCAAGGATTGGACTCCAAATGACAACTATTTTGCAGAGATCAAGGATTATGTGGACAAACCTGCTTCCATAATGGCTTACTCATCCACCCTTCCACTAGCTTATTTCTTCTCTGCAAGCTGATGGATAAAATGAATTAAATCTTATGAACATCAATTTTGGAAAGATATCAATTGATGTGCTAATGATAATAACAAACTAGCAATTTAGATTATGTGATTCTTACTTCAACGTAATATCAGTTTCATACGAATAGTACAAACCCGGCGTTGACTCCACTATGTTCAATAGTGTCATGAAGTAAGCCTCATCCTTTTTCTGCGTAAAGTTATGCATATGGAACATACATATAAAACACTAATCACATGTATAAAATTGGAATGAAGCCTAAAAAACTTCTGACTAAATAAATTCTTACTTCCTGCCCAGTTGAAAACTTTAAAGCGTCATTACAGGCAAGTACTCTCATAGACATCACGCGATATACTGGATAGCCGAGGAAACTTCCAACTTCCTTGCAAGAGGTTATTACAACAACATACGTTCCTACACCAAGACACACATTATTGAGTCTCATTGAGTTAAGCAAGTAATGGTGATAGGGTAGTTTGGTTACTTCAGAAAAACAAATAGAATTAAATGAAAATTAGTTCATCTCAATTATTATGATTATCTCATCATTGTTATTGATATCAATGGTCAAAACATGCATGACTGATTGACTATGTTGTATAGTTGTATGTATAAAGAATACCATTTTTTTTTTTCACCGAAAACATTCAAGGTGGACAAAGATCCTCAAGGAGGATCAGGACAAAATTACATGTTAATAGCAGCAAATCAAGCATGGTCACATGCAAATATATGAATGAACAACTGTAACAAATAAATTCAATTGCAAGTATATAGCCTATCCATCCCCTTTTATCCGTTACTTCCTTGCATTAACGTATCTAGATAATCCAAAGATATACAAAAAAGTGACCGTGACAAGAGAAAGTATATAAGCAACTAAAGATAAAAGCATATTGTACTTACCTACAACAAGTCTTATTGTTCCCACCACACCATAAATTGTTGATGTCCTTGAAGGACTTCCAGAGCATGTCTCATCTGCAATTTCATTTTATTTTATTCAATCAAAATGAAATGAAATTAAGATGAAATGGTTAACTTCAAAAATGCCTATAGAGTTGGCATAACCGTAGCTGAAATACATAAGCAATCAAAAGCGAACGAAACCAAACCTCAGAACTCAAGAAGAAGTAACTTCTGCCTATAACTAAAATGTTCATAAATGTGAAAATTGGGATATTCCATTGAATAATATCAGACAAGATATTTTCCTTCTTTACATGATAACAACCAACAACACTATGCTCTGCAATGAAATGAACTCGTTTGTTTAAGAGAGAGATTAATACCATCAAGGAAATTGATGTTCCCATCGCGGCGGCTAATCCAGAAGCCTTGATTGGGCGATTGAAGGGATTTGATGACAAACTTGTCCTCGAATTCGTGCAATTCGAGTTCATGATCTAGCTTGAATCTCTCAGCTGAACCCACCAAAGAGGGTTCAATGTCCATTTTTTCAAAGGGGGCTGAGAGAAAACAAAGAACGATGTTTAATTAACAATCCAGAAAACGCAATTTAAGGTATTTATAATTTCATTTGGCCAATCATTAAAACCTAAAGGATTTAATTTTGAGAAAGTTACACGTAACGCTACCAACTTATTTGTAATTGGTGATAATTACCATATCAATCATGCTACGTCAATTACTAAAATCAACTTAAAATACATATTAAAATATAAATATATATTAAAAATAAAATAAATTATACATATATTTACATAAAAATAAATAATAATTAATTTTAATGATTAATTTTAATATATAAATAATATTTTTGTTATCATATA
>NC_029788.2:101853777-101901568 GCF_000816755.2 Arachis ipaensis
GATAGTTTACTTGTAAATTTATTTTACCCTTAAGAAGCTCTAACGTGTACGAAAATAGAAATAAAATAAAATAAAATAAAATAAAATGAGATAACTGTTATGGAAAGTGAAAAGTTAAAATGTTTTGGATTAGATAAGCCACGTGTTGAATGAGCAAGTAAGACCTTAATACCCAATTTCAGTAATTTTGTCCAATTGGATCTTTAGGCAAATCTAAGAACTTAAGAACAAAACTTAGCCTCATCTGATTTTGTCTATATTTAACTTGGAAGCTTTATATCGGGATTCTCTCGTCCCATACAATGATACAATGATACAACTTACAAGTAAGCAATGCGCTGGTCAATCTCTATCAACATTATGTTCGTGGTTTTTTTTAGATAAATAAAATAAATATTAAATTTACACGCATGAACTACTGGATTAATTTACGATTATACACTCATATTTCGTTTTGAATATTAACGAATTTCTTATAAATATATTTTGTCCCTAACATAGACAAGATAAGTAAAAAATAATTATCGAAATAAGACATTATCTTTTTTCTTAACGTATCTTATCTACATTAGTAAGAAACTCCTTTATATCGAAGATAAGATATATATTTAAAAACGTTTTTTATATTTTACAAAATCTCTCAAACTTTTTTTTTCTGGAGAATAATTTATTCTTTTTATTAGATTTTAGTCTATTGATAGTGATGCAAGGACATGCATGTGTCGTAAAAATCAACTAGTTAAAGACTACATATATTATCGCAATTGTAATAATCGAAGAAAAAAAAAAGGAAAAAAAAGCACCTGGGCTCATGCCCTCACTTAATTAGCGTTTGTTTTGAGATACTGAGATAGAGATTGAAAGATTGAGATTCAGTATTGTGTTTGTCGGTTCAAAAACTGGTACTAAATTTTTTGTCTCTGTCTCTAAAATTTCAGTATTTTAGTACTTTCAAAAAGTAAGGATACAGGGGACTAAAATTTTTAGAGATGGAGACTGAAACTTTAATAACATTTTATACTTAAAATACTCTCATTTCAATTAATTAATTTTAATTTTACCCTTTGTGCAAATTAAATTAGAGTTTCATTCTTGTTTCAATTCCTGTCTCCCATTTTACACCAAACAGAATACTGAGATTTATTTCAATCTCTGTCTCTTAGTCTTTGTCTCTTAGTCTCAATCTTTCCGTCTCTATCTCTCCACCAAACGCTACCTTAAATCTTTTCTTTTCTCTTCCTGCCCTTCCTGAAACCCTCTTTATCTCTCATTTTTTTTCATTCCTTAAAAAAAAAAAGAGAGAGAACTCAAACATTTCCTTTCCTTCATCTTCTCTTCCATTCTATCTTCTTTGTTCCAAAATTTTTACTCAACCACAACACGCTAGATTTTATTTTATTCTTCTATTTCATCTCTATTTTAATATATTACTTATACCTAAAGAAAAATTTTATTTTCTCACAACCCCAAGTCATGAAATTTCATCTTAATGAGTAAAAAAAGCATTCAATTTTTGAGTTTCGGTTATTATTCAAATTTTAAGGTAATTTTTTGACTCAATAATTAGCTATAGTTTCAATTTTTACCATCCCTATACTTGTGGATATACTTAAATCCGAAATTAGGGTTATTAGGTTAGAAAATTTGGGACTTTTGTCAAATTGAGTAAGATTATGTTAATTGACAACATTAGTAGCTCACAAATATTATTATTATTGTTATATTTTTAGAGTTATAGAGTTATTGGATATCATTTGGTAGCTCATTGATGCGCTCAGAGTTACTTCCGGTTTTATGGAACCAAGTTGTGAGTGGATATTATGTTTATAATTATTTTTAAGTGTACTATTATCAATATTTAAATCGAATAATTATTTTTAGCATTTAAAAATATTTGATTGTGGTGATTTTTGAATTATTGGAATGAATATCAATTTTTAAAAAATTCATAATTTTATAAAAATATACACGAGACGATATTTATATATTTTATAAAGTATACATGTCTTTCTTATTTAACTTTGTTAAACTTTAAATTTTTAATATGCATTCTTATATATTCTATTTTTGTGAAAGTTAGTAGTATGTTATAAGCATTAGAGATTTGTTATATGTGATTTGGTTTGAATTGGTTTGGAGACTCTGATTAGAAAAACGTAGTTAACGATGATTATGACGTTAACCTAGATGTATTTGACTCAGACCTCAACTAGTAAGGGCGTTGCTAGCCTAACGTGCGTGTAGACCACACATTGGATCTGTTATACCGTACGGACACTAGAGGAAAGGGCTATCCTTAGGGGTGGAGCCACCCAAGTATGTAACATTCGACTTGATTTGACTTCTAGAATAAGAACTCTTATTTCAGTTCATTCGCTTAATTATTTATCTATTTGTTTGCATAACTAATTAATACGAATTTTTCATCTCTGAAAAGAAATATAACCTTCAAGGTAAAACTTGTATTGTCTCGTGTGGGTTATAGATATAATATTTGCTCACTGAGTTGTAAAACTCACCCTATCATATTCCCATATTTTTCAGATACAAGTGTCATTCCAAATTCCATTCCACCCGCACTACAGTATATCTTATTCATTTTGGTGAGCCCTTCTTCTTTCCAAGGGCTATGTGTTTATGTAATAAAATCTTTGTACAAAAATCTAGATTTTGTCAATGCTCCATATGTCACAGGCAGGGTCCTCATGTGGGTTAGTTATTTTGAATCTCAAACTGTTTAGATAGTAATTATGATTTAGATAGTAATTATGATTTAGTTATGTAAGACTTATAGATTTAACTATATACTTTAGTTATCAACTTAGTATATATGATACGATTTTGATATGTTTGGTTTGCGAATATATTTGAAATACGTTATATTTATTTTCTTTGGAAATGAATTTTTATTATTAATACAGGAAGATAATATTCATGATCGTAAGATTTTAAAAACAGAGGAGACTCTGTCCGTTTTTTCAAAAATTTAGTTGATTGGCTTGCTGAGGGACTTGTTCCTTGAGCGCCAGTCATGGCTTGATCGGGTAATGACAAAGTGGTATAAGAGTTTTAGGTTTTTCCGTGTAATAGAAGTCGGCCCATTTTCACAAAGTATGATGTTAGCTGAGGTCTATAAGGAGTTGTCCTCAATTATTTGTTGAACATTCTTCTGTCTGTCATATTATCTTTTGGACTCCATATACATATGTCGTTTGTAATCCAATCACTTTACTTACTCAATAGGTGGAAGACGCCACCTAAAAGGAAACATAGTGGAGCCGTTCGTGTTCCTAATACTGTTAAATCTAATATGGCAGTTTTTCCTCCACTTGGAGTGCTTCGACAAAGACCAAGGAGCCAAAGAATAGTTAATAGCCGCGGAGGAAGAATACCCCGTGAGAGAGTTCAAGAAAACCCATAGTAGGAGATTGATGCATGAGCATCTTTATTTATTTTCTTTATTATTTCATTGAATAAAGTTAGTGATTTTCTTGTTATAATTGAGATTTTTTATACTTTAATCAATATTTCTTAAAGTTGCTTTGAGCTTTGGTATGTGTAGGAAAGTATTGAAAATGAGCAAAAATAAGGATGAAAATAAGCAAGCAAGAGGAACATTAGGACCAAGGAAGGGAGAGACAACCCAAGAAGTCCCTGAAAGAACCAATAGAGGTGGCATGAAAAAGGAAGTAACCTCCCAGAGAACCAAGAAATAAAAACAAGTCCAGGAAAGTTCAAAGAGAATTTGTAACCCTGACCTCTTCCTACTCCAACGAGCATAACTTTATTGGCATTAGAAAGTTAACATCCAGAGCTTTCTAATGATATATAATAGTATATAGTGAACATGCTTCTAACATAGCTAAATCCTGCGTGGAACGTAGCCCCATCTCAAGTGCAAGCTTCCTTGTGTCTCATGCAGCCTGACTTCTTCACACTCCAATGAGCATAACTTGAGTTGTAGAGGTCCAAATAAAGTGGTTCTAGTAACATTAGAAATCTAACTTCCAGAGTTTTCCAACGATATATAATAATCTATAGTGGATATGCATCTAAGGCAGCCTACTCCTAAGTTGAACGCAACTCCATCTCAAGTGCCCTTCACATTGTGCCTTATACAGCAACACCTGTGCCTCACGCAGCCCCCAAACTCACCTCCAATGGCTGCCCTTCCTTCTTGCGCTTCATGTGGCTGCTCCTGCACCTCACGCAGCCACCAAACTTCCAATTTCTCCTTTGTTGGACTGCGCTTCACGCCTCATATGTGGCGCCTCACGCATGCATCATGGACCACTCCCATGGACTTCCTAATGCTTCCAAATCATTTACTAATCTTTCAATTCTTCAAGCACTTAATTGGTTGGCCCAAGATTTAGTTTAAAGCCCATGATTTCAACAAGGCTCATCAAGTTTTGAATTTTAATTACAAGGAAGATCATTAATTAATTAAGATCAGAGTTGTTAGAACATATTTGATTTGATTTTATTTTAATTTAGTTTGAGTTTGAATTCTATGTTTAGTTTTTAAGTTTTAATAAGTCCTTGTGCACAGACATAAGACATACATCACCATACATACCACACTTTATAGTTTTGTTTTCATTCTATCATGAGCAATTAATATCCTTTATTAAGGTTAAGAGCCCTTTTTACTTTATTTGAGGCTTATGCTTTCATCTATTTCATGATTAAGTTTTTGTTCTTCATCCCTAAAAATTTAAAATTGTTGAAAAACATTCTAACTCCATTTTGGATTCTAAATATTGTTTTGAAAAAAGTAATATTGAAATTAGTTTGAAAATTCTTTCTCACTTCTTTTTTATTTAACTAGGAATAGTGTTTCAAAGAGTGCGCGACACTTTATAAGTTTCAATTGTTTAGGACTAGCATGGATAAGTGACATATAATTCAACCTAAGGACTATTCTTGAATCTTATTTGAAATTAAATAAGAATTGTGCATCACTTCTTTTCTTAAATAATTGACTAAGAAATTAACGATTAATTAGGTTAAAGAGAAATTGAATTACCAAAGAATTGGAATTTGATTATTTATGATTTGTCATGATTGATCTCTGCATGCCTCAAATAAATTAACACAAGGATTATTTTCCTAAAAAGTGAATATCTCTAAAACTTTAACATCCTCACCATCACTGTCTTCATTCACACACTATTTGCTATTTGTATTCTCTGTTCACACATTTGCTTTAATTATTCATTCACTCCTCTGTTTCTTGATTTGTCTAATTAGAATAGTCAATTATTGTTGCTTAGTCTTTTAATCCTCGTGGAAACGATAACTCAGTCATCATAATATTACTTGATACGATTAGATTAAGAAAAGTGGAGGTTCTGATAGTATGATTATATCCTGAGGTTACATGTTTGTGAAAACTTGTATGGGGAGCTCTAAGACATGGAATGAAGTTTAGAGAAGTATTATGGAGGTTCTCAAAAATCAATAAAACAAAAAAGTAGCAAGAAAAGAAAAGAAAGAAAAACAAAAAGCAAGGCCCAAGATTCTGAACACCAATGGTTAGGAAGGTGAAAAAAAAACCAAAGCTCAAAGAGTTATTTTCCTAATTAAGTGCTTGTGGTGTTTCTGTGTCAAGAAAATATTGAGATAGAACATTTAGAGTCAAAGCCAAGTGCAAATAACCCCCCATAAAAGAGAAGCTAAAGGCTCTGAGCACCACTAACTGAGAAGAATAAAAAGAAGCACAGACTCAAAGAGTTCTCGAGTTAAGTGCTTGTGGTGTTTTTGTGTCGAACAAAGCTTGAGACAAAATATTTAGAGTCACGGCTAGACTCAAGGTGCAAAGCACCCAATAAAAGAAAACGAGAAGCTGTCTTCAAGGTGAAAATATATAAAGAGACCTTCATAATATCATTCAAATGGAATTTCTAAGTTCTAAGACTTTTAATGGTAAGCTTAACAAGCATTAGAATCCATACATGATCACACAATTCAGAATTCACCCTACTGTCACTTGATCACTTCACTTACTAAAATGTCAAGCAATTCTTCAACCCACTTTAATTTAGAGGACTTCTTTGTGCATAGTTCTTTTCTTGCTTGGAGATAAGCAAGATCTTAAGTTTGGTGTTGTAATGCATGAGCATCTTTAGTAGTTTTTTCCTCTTAATTTCAGTCCATAAGCTAATGATTCTTGTTATTTTAAGTAATCAAGTTATGATTTAGTGCATATTACTTTGAGTCTATGAATTTCTTTTGTTATAGGAGAATCTGAAAGAAATCAAGAAAAGATAAGAAGGAAGAAGAGCAAGCATTAACAACAAGCAAGACAAAGATGGAAGGAACTAAACAAGATGAGTTTTTGGACTGAAGAGATCAGAGAGCTCCCAGGGGACACCATCAAGTCACGCGCCTCATGCTTCTCCTCATGCGCCTCACGCCACTCCTCATGTGCCTCATGCAGCCACCAACCTCACCTCTAGGGGCTGCCTCTCCTTGCCTGCACCCCATGCCTTCCCTGATGTGCTTCATAGAACCACTCATGCGCCTCACGTAGCTTCACAAAGGCCTCCAATTTCTCAACTATGGACTTGCACTTCATGTGGCCTAGGCTGCACCTCACGCATGCAAATTAGGCCACTCCCAGGCTTGTGATTCCTTGATAAATCTCGTACTAATATCCAATCCTTTAGAGCACTTAAATTGATGATTAAAGCTTAAGCACAAGGCCCATGATTTGAAGTATTGATGGACAATTATGAAGAATTATCTATAGCTTGACTTAGGATGGAAAACTATTGAAGGAACATTAATTAGTTTAGATTTGATTTTGTTTTAATTTGATTTGGTTTGAATTCTAAAATAATTAGGTTTAAGGTTAGTATTTAAGGAGGAGAAACACTCACGTGACACTCTTCTCTCTGCTCTCCCAGCCATTTTGACAATTCAGAGTTTTATTTTTGCATCATGAGCAACTAATCTCCTTTGTTAAGGTTAGGAGCTTTGTTCATCTTTTTTATGGATTATTAATCTAAGTATGTTACTTTATTTGAGGTTTATGTTTTGATCTATTTCATGATTGAGTTTTTGTTCTTCATCCCTAAAGAATTAGAATTGTTGAAAAATATTCTAACTCCATTTTGAATTCTAAATATTGTTTTGGAAAAAGTAATATTGGAATTAGCTTGAAAATTTTTTCTCACAACTTTTTGATTTAAGTAGGAATAGTGTTTCAAAGAGTGTGTGCCACTTTGTGATTTCAATTGCTCTAGTTTAAATAAGTATAGTGACATGAAATTCGGATTAGAAAAATTTTGGAAATCATTCTTTCTTGTAAGTTTCAATTGTTTAGGACTAGTTTAGATAAGTAACATATAATTCAACCTAAGGACTATTCTTGAATCTTATTTGAAATTAAATTAGAATTGTGTGTCACCTCTTTTCTTAAATAATTGACTAAGGAATTAGAGATTAATTAGGTTAAAAAAATTAAATTGCCAAAGAATTGACATTTGATTATTTATGATTTGTCGTAATTGATCTTTGCATGCCTCAAATAAATAAACACAAGGATCGTTTTCCTAAAGAGTGAATATCTCTGAAATCTTAACATCTTTACCATCATTGTCTTCATTCACATTCACTATTTGCTATTTATTGCTTTGTTTCTATTCATGTTTATTTTTCTCATTCCTCTATTTTTTGAATTGTCTAATTAGAATAATCAATTAATCATTATTGCTTAGTCCTTTAATCCTCATGGGAACGATAACTCACTCACAGTGATATTACTTGATACGATTCGGTGTACTTGCTGAGTTGTGGTGTTGCAAAACTCCGTATCAAGTTTTTGATGCCATTGCTGGTGATTAATTGAGATAACAACTACCACATTAATTAATTCTCTAAATTAGACATTTTCTTTTCTTTTGCTACTCACTGGAATTTCCTTCACTGTGACGTTGAAAATTTTTATCTTTTCTCTTTATTTTTTCTTATTTTTGCATGCAGGAAAATAAAGACAGGGAACCCCTGTTGTTTGATCTAGAAATTGAAAGAATTCTTCATCAATTAAGGAAGAAATCTAAAATTCAAGAGGAGAAAATTCAAGAGGAGCTTGAGCCAGAAAGCATGACAAACAACAACAACAATGCTAATGCTAGGAGGACTCTTGGAGACTTTATTAACCCCTACAAACAGTAGTTGTGAGAGTAGCATAGTGAGGTCCACTGTGGAGAGAAACAACTTTGAGTTAAAGTCTCAACTCATCACTTTGGTGCAACAAAATTGTCAATTTAGTGGGAGCTCTCAAGAAGATCCTAATTTATTCATATTTATCTTCTTACAAATAAGTGACATAGTTAAATTCAATGACGTCTCTGCTAAAGCTTATCGCTTGATATTGTTCCTATTCTCTGTAAGGGACCAAGCTAAGCAGTGTCTTGAAACTCAATAAAAAGAAAGCATAGCAATATGGGATGATTTGGTCAATAAATTCTTAACCATATTCTTTCTACCACAGAGATTAGCAAAGCTGAGACATGATATCCAGACTTTCATTCAGAAAGATGGAGAATCTCTTTATGAAACTTGGAAAAGGTACAAAGAAATATTGAGAAAGTGCTCCCAAGATATGTTTGTTGATTGGGTACAACTCCAAATTTGCTATGATGGACTCACTCCTACTTCTAGAACTTTATTGGATTCCTCAGCTGAAGGATCCATGCATACGAAGACTACTTAAAAAGTCTTAGAATTGATTGAGATTGTGTCCAACAATCAATTTTTATACTCCTCTAAAAGAACAATGAAGAGAGGTGTGATGGAGTTAGATACTCTGAACACTATTTTGGCACAAAACAAAGCTATGTCTTAACAAATATCTTCACTCACAAAGCAATTCAGGAACATGCAAGTCTCTATAGTAGGAGCACAAGTTTTTCTCTGTAACTTGTGTGGATCAACTCACAAGGAGGACGAGTATGTGTTGTTTCAAGGAGAATGAGCTACCATTGAGCAAGTAAATTGCATGGAAAATTTTCAAAAGCCACCACCCAATGGCCCCTTCTCAAAAACTTATAATTTCGGATAGAGAAACCATCCCAATTTTCGTTGGGGCAATTAAGAGCAAAAAAACTTTACTACACCTCACCAACAACAATTTTAGCCCATACAACCACAAATTCACCAAGGACTTTCTTCTCTAGAAATCAAATTTTCTTCCTTAAAACTACCATTGAGAAACTATCCCAAGCCACTACCACAATAGCCCAATCCACCTGAATCTGATGTTATAGAGGTATTCCTTCTTTTTCGTATGGAACGGATGGTATCTGTCTTTAGTATTTGTGTTAATATATACGATTATATTTTCGTACGACAATAAGTTGATTTTTTTGTCTTTAGATTCATGTTCGTGCAATGCACGGTCCCTTCACTAGTACGTTATTAAAATCTAAATATGCTACTAATTGTACAAACAAAAAATGTGCTACTAACTAAACGAAGAAACTACGAAGCTGCATGCACTTTTAGTTTACAAATTTTTTTTAAAAGATTACTTGTTTGTTGATAACTTATGAGCATCACAATTATATTTTTAAGACATATTCAATAAATTAACTTTTCCTATCTGCCTTTTTAAAATAGATAATTTTTCATATTCATATTAATAGGGTTGCATAATAAGATTGGATTATTTCAAATAATATTTTATGATGCGGACAACATCTAGCAGAATGTGTGAGCAATTAAATAATTTAATTAAGTTTTATCAATTCATTGTTATTTCATATGTTTATAGTTGTAGCTGAGAGTGCTTTATCTTAAGCAGATTTTTTACATCATGACTCTTTCAGATATTCTGTTGGCGTACATCAGGGAGGCAAAATTTGAGTATGGTACGAGGCTTAGGGACTTTTTGTTTCGACAACACAGGATATTCAAATTTGTAGAGAGATGACGTCTGGAGGCACACACATTCTACCTACCGTGGGGTAAGTGTATCATCACACTCCAGGATATGGCATATAATCTTGGGTTACGTACGAATGGAGACTCGGTTGGGGGTTGCCTGCAGGATTTTCAGACTCACCATTAGAGACCGGCATGGCATTGGGTTGAAGAGCTACTGGGAGACATGCCACCGCAGTAACCGGAGGACAGTAAGGAGAGCTTTTCGACCAAGATGATGTGGTTGTGATAGAGAATGCAGCATTTTCCTACTTATGTTGATTCTGACACATTGCCATAGTATACTTGGTGAAGAACTGGGATTTTTCATGTAAAACTGTTTTAATAAAAATGATAATTTTAGTGCCCAGAATAGATTCAAAATTTAGAAGTTTTAATTTGAAAATATAAAGGTGAAATTTGGTTTCAGTGAACTTTTCTAAGTCAGAAAATGTATTTTCTGCGAATGACCGAGAACCGGCAGCCGAACTGGTTCAAGCCTGTCTGGTACTGTGTTTTGAGAAAAATAAGATTTTAAAAATTGATTTATTGTTTTAAAAGGACAAAAATAATTTAGAATTGGAAACTGGACACTCATCTTAAAGGTTTTGACCCAAAGTGGGCCAAATGGACCAAAAATACTTAGCGAGTTGGACCGGGCCCAAGTCCAACATATATAACCTTCATTAAATGAGCATTTCAGCTCATTCACTCACAAAAGAAGGTGAGGCACGCTGAAATGAGAAAGAGGGAGGAGAGCTCCAAGTTACTATTCACCTCCTCCTTCAAACCTCCATAACTTTTGATCCGGAGCTCCGATTGACGAGCCGTTTGCGGCCACGCGAAACTCTCGACGAGCTCTTCCTTTCTATCTAAGTTTTTCTGGTAAGAACTCGAAACTCTATCTCCAGTTTTATGCCCTAAGTTCTGCACGTTTTTGGGTTATGGTTTTGAGTAGATTTTGTGGTTTTGCTTGTTTAGGTGATCTCTAGTAGCGAGTAATTGTTGGATTTTACCTCTAATCTCGTTGGGTAAGGTAAGGTTTCACTAAACCCTTGTATTTAGTTATTTTATGTATCTTAGATTTTGATTTTGGTGATATATATGATGTTAGATTGAGTTTTGGATGTTTGTTGGAGTTGGTTGAGGCTTTGGATCAAGTTTGGTGGCTTCGTTTGGTATTTGGTGCGTTCGGGAATTGGCCAAGGTATGGTTTCAGTTTCTTTTATGTAATATATACTGTTTCTGGAAACTTAGGCTAGTTGACCCATAGGATAGGATTGAATTAAATTAGTTGTTAGAATTGTTAAATGATGATTTATGATAAATTATGATGGATTGATGACTTTTGAGTATATTGATGAATTATGATGTTGTAGTGCTAAATATGGTGTGAAATAATTAGATTGAGATGAAATGAGAGTGGGTGTGATGCTTGGTATTGATAGATGATGAGAGTTGTGGTTTATTGTTGTTGATGAGGGTTATTGGTATTAATTGTTTATTATGATGTTGGTTGATGTTGATGAGTGTGTATGTTGATTGTGGAAATATGAATGTTTATAAGGATTGATAGTATTGAGGTAAATTGATGAGAAGTATGAATTTTGATTTTGAGGACAATTGGTGTAAATGTGAGTTATTAAGGATAATGAGAAGAATAAACGTTTTGATGGAATTGAGTAATGTTGGGTATTATTTAGTGATAATTATTGGAATTGATGATAATTTGTATTGGTGTTGATGAGTATTTATGGTGATTAATTATGTTGATGATTGATGGAAATGGTAATTGGTAATATTGATGTTAATGAGGTCCATGGAAATTGAGAAATGTGACTTTGGTTGGATTTAGAGTTGGATGGTTTGGAAGGTTGTATGATTGAGAAAATAGTTGAAGTAGTGTTTGGTATGAGTTTTGGATTGTTATGGTATGGTTGATATGTGATTGATTTGGTTTGGATTGAGATTGGTTAAAATTTGAGTTTATGAGGTTTTTGGTAAAAATAGATTTTTGGTAAACTTTGTCTGATCATAACTTCTGTCTCGGTTTTCAAAACTTGTTGAATTTGGTTTAAAATTAAAGATTATTGAAAACCCTTTGATTTGATATAAAGTTTGTAAAATTTAGAATTTTGTAGAGGAATTTATGATCATTCAAAGATTGGTGTCGAAATTTGAAATTCTGCAAAGTTGCAGAATTTTGTGATTTCTGGTATGTGCGTACGCACAGCCCTGTATGCACGCACACGTTGGGAAGGTCAGTCTGTTGGGGGTGCTAGCACAGGTTGTGTGAGTGAACAGACATTGTGAATTTTGGTATCTGTGCGTACGCACATGTGCGTACGCACACCCCCTGTTTCTCAAACTTAAACTTTGTTTTCAACTGTTTCACATTCCCAACAAACTTGTAAGCTTCTGTGACACCATTTTGAGATTCTTGGGCGTATTTTTGGGCTTTGGAACATGGGAAGGGTCTTAGGAGAATTTATTTGGTGTTATTTTGAAAAGTTAGTAAACGAAGTTTTAGGTTTCTGATGTATTGAGGATGAGTTGGTTGAGAGAGAAGAAGAGTAGTGAACTAGGTGATTGCAGATAATGAATTGAGACACTAATGAACTGATGAGTTTGGGATGGAAAGTATGAATTGATAATGGATGTGATGAGTTGAGGACTCAAAAAAAAAGGAATGAATGATCCTGATGGATGTTGAGAGTGTGCCAGGCACTCTAACCTTGAAATGATAATATTTGAAAGAGAGTGTGACATGCACTATATCCTTGGAATGTTGAGAGTTGATAATTGGAAGTGATTTGAGATGAGAAATGATGATGATTTGAGGTTGATGGACTTGTGGATGTGGATAGTGAGCCAGGCACTATATCCTTGGAATGATAGTGAGCCAGGCACTATATCATTGGAATGATTTGTGATAAATTATATGTTGTTGTTGTTTTTCTTCTCTGCCACAAGAGTAGGCCAGGCACTATATCTTCGGATTAAGCATGCAAGTGGGCCAGGCACTATATCCTCGGAACAAGAGCAGGCCAGGCCCTATATCCTCGGAAGTGGCAGAAAAGGCGACATCCGAAAGGGTGTATCAGGTTGGCATTCATAGACCGACAAGTGATATCACGAGCCAATAGGATAGACATTCATCATATGCATCTCTTATGTGCTTGATTGCTTTGATTACTTGAGTTTGCCTAATTGTATAACATGCCTACTTGATTCTTGAATTACTTGTATATATATGAATACTACCTGTATTTTTCTTTCTTGCATTATCTGTGTTTGTCTGGTACTGAGGAGGTTAGGTAGATAGTGGCGATGGGATCACACGGAGCTTAGGGTGGCGAAGACTGTGGGATACAGCGGTGTGACTAGTTCTAGTTAGAAATCCCCAAAGTTAGATAACCCTGCTTATGGTTTATGGTTAAGTGTATATATTTATTTATTTTGTTCTAAGTTTGAATATCCGTATGTGATGTGAAGTTCTAGGATTGCCTTCGGTGTCCCGGAGCCTTACATCTTACATCATTGGGCACTGTTACCATACTGAGAACCTCCGGTTCTCATTCCATACTTTGCTGTTGTTTTTCAGATGCAGGTCGTAGTCCACCTCGATGAGATTGCAAATATGGTGACAGAGCGGAGTATGGTTCCTCCTTGGTTTATTTCTGTTTTTCTTTGTTATAGTTACTCTCACATCCTTTGTATATTTATCTTTATGGCCTTAGAGGCTTATTTGAGAGAATAGTTGTATAAGCTATTTTTAACTTCAAATTCTGTATGTCTGTATATACTAGTCGGCTTAAACTCCGCAAGTCGCAACTTGTCCCCTATGCTTATTTTACTATTATATCTATATATATTCCATTTTGTTGTATTTATATCTTGTATCTTATGCGTTAGCTTCGTGTGAATGTTTCACACTTTTGTAATTCTGTCCTTGAGTTTAATCCTTCATCAGGCTTCTAGAATATATTATTTTCTTCTATATAAATATGTATAAGCTTTAGAACTGTCGTAACCTTTGATTAACCTTTGCCTTACGGCTAGAGGTAAGGCTTTGGGTAATTGGGGTGTTACATTTAGTGGTATCAGAGCAGTTCGTCCTCGTGAGCCTGAGGGATGGACCGATTGTGCTTCGTTGCACACTCTGGGTCATTTTTCTTTCATGCTATATAGGTTATCTCATTGATATTGCATAGCATGCTTGTTTGTGAGTGCCTTTGGGGATAATTAAAGCACCGACCTTGAGATATTGAGACTGATCACCTTGGTATCGATTGTTTGGTATGGAAAGGAAACCTGAATGGCAACTCGCGGACGAGGTCAGTTACATGAACGGAGAGGTAGTGAGGATGGATAACCTAGCCG
This sequence comes from Arachis ipaensis, assembly GCF_000816755.2. Taxonomy (NCBI): domain Eukaryota; kingdom Viridiplantae; phylum Streptophyta; class Magnoliopsida; order Fabales; family Fabaceae; genus Arachis; species Arachis ipaensis. The sequence continues at coordinate 101,868,091 of NC_029788.2, forward strand.
ATGCGTTACGAGCTCAGCCTATTTTGGAAAGTCAGTTCGTAGAGTTGCGGGGCATAACGGCTGATGGGTGCGGCTTAGCACTAGTGGCAACGGAAGTAACGATTGACGCTTTTGCGGTTTTTAATTAAGATTTCCGATTTCTAAACAGTATGATTTTAGATTCTTGTTGAAAAAGTTTTAAAGTTTAGAATGATTTTGAAAAATTTGATTTGGAACTTGGCTTGAATGATTTGGTTTTGAAAGTAAGTCAGAATTTTTGATTTGATGATGTGATTTAAAAGAAAAAGTGAGTTTTAAGATTTTCTTGATTTGTGATTTTGGTTTATAATTTATCTTATCAACAAGGGATTCAACTGATATTAGGATTTAAGGATTTTAAATGAATTTAAGAAATTTATGCTTCAAAGTAATTAATTTAAGAGTAAATGATTTTTGAGTCTTTTGAAAAAGGTTTGATATTGATCTTGTTTTGAATGTTTTACAAAATTGTTACAAAGATCGGTATTTGTTTTAAGAAAAATTTTGGATTCTTAATGATAATAATCAGAGTGACGCAGTGGAAGGCGAGAGGGGACATCAACACAGTAGGGCGCTTCGAGGAGGATATATCGCGTGATTCGATTTTCGAGGGCAAAAATCTTTTTAAGGAGGGGAGGATGTAAGAATTGGGGTTTTTCACATAAAATCGTTTTAATAAAAATGATAATTTTAGTGCCCGGAATAGATTCAAAATTTAGAAGTTTTAATTTAAAAATATAAAGGTGAAATTTGGTTTCAGTGAATTTTTCTGAGTCAGAAAATGTATTTTCTGCAAAAGACCGAAAACCGGTAGCCGAACCGGTCGAACCGGTTCAAGCCTGTCCGGTACTGTATTTTGAGAAAAATAAGATTTTAAAAATTGATTTATTGTTTTAAAAGGACAAAAATAATTTAGAATTGGAAACTGGACACTCATCTTAAAGGTTTTGGCCCAAAGTGGGCCAAACAGACCAAAAATACTTAGCGGGTTGGACCGAACCCAAGTTCAACATATATAACCCTCATTAAATGAGCATTTCAGCTCATTCACTCACCAAAGAAGGTGAGGCACGCTAAAATGAGAAAGAGGGAGGAGAGCTCCAAGTTACTATTCACCTCCTCCTTCAAACCTCCATAACTTTTGATCCGGAGCTCCGATTGACGAGCCGTTTGCGATCACGCAAAGCTCTCGACGAGCTCTTCCTTTCTATTTAAGTTTTTTTGGTAAGAACTAGAAACTCCATCTCCAGTTTGTGCCCTAAGTTCTGCACATTTTTGGGTTATGGTTTTGAGTAGATTTTGTGGTTTTGCTTGTATAGGTGATCTCTAGTAGCGAGTAATTGTTGGATTTTACCACAAATATCGTTTGGTAAGGTAAGGTTTCACTAAACCCTTGTATTTAGTTATTTTATGTATCTTAGGTTTTGATTTTGGTGATATATATGATGTTAGATTGAGTTTTGGATATTTGTTGGAGTTGGTTGAGGCTTTGGATCAAGCTTGGTGGCTTCATTTGGTGTTTGGTGCGTTTAAGAATCGGCCAAGGTATGGTTTCGATTTCTTTTATTTAATATGTAATATTTCTAGAAACTTAGGCTAGTTGACCCATAGGATATGATTGAATTAAATTGGTTGTTGGAATTGTTGAATGATGATTTATGATGAATTATGATGGACTGATGAGTTTTGAGTATATTGATGAATTATGATGTTGTAATGCTAAATACGGTGTGAAATAATTAGATTGAGATGAAATGAGAGTGGGTGTGATGCTTGGTATTGATAGATGATGAGAGTTGTGGTTTATTGTTGTTGATGAGGGTTATTCGTGTTAATGATATATTATGATGTTGGTTGATGTTGATGAGTGACGGGAGGGTGGAAGTCGGCCAATTAAAAAATTATAATATAAGAACAGCGTTGCGAGTATAGCTCTTAACCAGCTGAAATCCGCTCCATCAATTTAGAAAAGTTGTCACAAAAGTTTTGAATAAAAATACTGGGAGTATGAGTCCCAGGTCGTCTCCCAACGAGTTGCTAAAAGGGTGCTATCTTATTAATCATGAGTTTTCTGGGTAATTTTGAGTTTGGGCAATGGGCAAATAAATAATTGTAAATTAAAGCAATGAAAATTAAAAGAGATTTATAATATTCAAAATAAAAGGCCTTGACTGGGGGAATGATTAATTGAAAGTTCTATCATTGTTAGAATTCTCTCAAGTGTAGTAGAAAGAGGTTGTTGTTTTCACTTAGTTAACCCTTACTAAATAAAGGAAAGTCAAGTGATTGAACTAACTCTTATTCGCAAATCCTAGTCCTCTCCCTTGGGAAGGTCTAGCGTTAGTAAATACAGAATTAGCCAACAACTTCTAATTTAACTATTCACTTGAGCATTCCAACTCAAGTGTCTCCTTTTAATCAACCCCCATGTCAAGTTGGGAGTCTACTCCATCAACATGGATACCATCTTCGTTATTGGGAGTTTGGAGTAGAAAAGAGATATGATAATTTAAATAAGATAGGAATTCAAAATTAATTAAAAGTAAAAGTAATCCTTTGTATTAATAAATTCTAAAAATAATCCAATTGTAACTCTAAACAAGAATTAAGAATATCAAATAATAAAAGAGTAAGAAAACAAACTAGAATAGTATCTTCAACGGAGGTGATGACTCTTCAATATCCAAAACAAAAGCAATAAACTATGAAACTATGAATGTAAAGGAAAACCTAGAGGAAGAGTAATTTTTTCTCTAGATTCAGATCTAAAAAACTAAAACTATGCTAATGAGAATCTGTGTTGAGTCTCTGCATGTTCCCTGGCTCTAGTCTGTGTTTCTGGGCTGAAAAATTGGGTCAAAACTCGGCCCGAAATTGCCCCCAGTATTTTCTGTTATTTCTGCAGATCGCACATGTCACGCGTACGCGTCAGTCACGCGTGCACGTCGCTGGTCGTTTTTGGCGTGTCACGCGTACGCGTCAGGCATGCGCACGCGTCGCTGCAATTTTCTCCATATCGCGCGCTCGCGTGAGCCATGCGTGCGCGTCGATGCTCGCTGGTTATCTCCTTAGTTTCTTGTGTTCCTTTCATTTTTGCAAGCTTCCTCTCCATTCTCTAAGTCATTCCTGCCTTATAAAGCCTGAAACACTTAACACACAGATCACGATATTGAATGGTATAACGGTGAATTAAAATACACAAATTAAAGATTCTAGGAAGCAAGTTTTCAACCATAGAATAACACTAGGAAGGAATTGTAAAATCATGCAAATCATATGAATAAGTGGGTAAGGACTTGATAAAAATCACTCAATTAAACACAAGATAAACCATAAAATAGTGGTTTATCAACCTCCCCACACTTAAACATTAGCATGTCCTCATGCTTAGCTCAAGGAGATAAAATAAATGAGTAGGGAAAAGTAAGACTCATGCAATGCAATGCAACCTATGAATGCAACTATATGCTAAAATGATTTTGCCTACTTGGTTAAAAGTAAATATGTTCTTCAAGACAAATATAAATCAAATATCACTAATTAAAATCACACAGTAAAAATAAGTAAACTTGTAAGAAGACAGCTCATGAAAGCAGGAAATATAGAATCAAGCATTGAACCCTCACTGATGGTGTATATGCACTCTAATCACTCAAGTGTATAGGGTAATCACTCTACTCTTCCCTAATCATGCTTTCTAAACTTTGTTCTTCACCTAACCAATCAACAAGTATTTAATGTACCAATGCAAATATCATGAGGTCTTTTCAAGGTTGTAATGGGGTCAAGGTAAAGGTGAGGGTATATATATGGCTAAGTGAGCCATAAATTAAATCCTTGATCAACCTAAGCTTTCACCTATACATACTTTATATACTTTTAAATTCATGCCTAGCTACCCAAAATTCCCACTTTTGTATTACATACTCATGCATCAACCCTTCTTTTAATTTGTATCACATATGCATTGATCTTTTCATTAACTTAACATTAGGGTAATTTTGTCCCCTTATTTATTTACTTATTTATTTAATTGAATATTTTTGGTTTTTTTTTTAAAGTAAAAGTAAACATAACTTATCAATGCAGATGGATTTTTTAATTTTTCTGGTTTCACATGAGTAGGTACCCAAATTCCTAATATTTCATCATTTAAGCACTGTACACTTTTATTAACCCAAGTTCCCACAGTTTTTCCCACACTTAGTTACTACAAAATTTCTATCTTAAGCTAATCAAAGATTCAATTTGGGTATTTAATTTGTTTTTCTGCTTAAGGCTAGTGATGTGGTAAAATATAGAACAAATGGGATAGAAAGGTTCAAGGTGGCAAACAAAGGTAAAAGGAAGGGCAGGCTTTTTGGGGTAAATGAGCTAATAATCAAATAATGGCCTCAATCATATGCATGCATGTAAACACATTAAACATTGGACATATAGGATGGAACAAAATATAGATTAGAATCACAGAGAAGAAAACACACAAGAAAAAATATTATGGTTAAATAGTGTAACCATGTAATTAAGTTCAAATCTAACAGGTTGTGTGTTCTTTGCTATAATTTATGTTCTAATTTACAGTCTTCAAACAAATTTAACACAAAATTTTAATTTGAATTAGTGAAATTTTCAAAATAGAGTCTTGAAAAGAAACTTATTATTTTTCAACCAAATAGAATATTCATGCAAACACATATTACTATGCAATCTATCCTATCCTAACAAAAGAAAACTAAATATCCTATTGGTGCTAAGGAAGAGAATTTACCTCTAGAAGTCAGGTACTAACCGACCTCCCCACACTTAAAGCTTGGCAGCGTCCTCGGTGCCATCAGTCAGGAATAAAGGGGGGCTGGTAGTAGTATCTCTATAATTGGAACCGTCATGGCTCCCTGTGCTGGTAAATGAAGTGGAGTCCGGGGTGTCTGGGTCTTCTTCAGGTGGGTGGTTACGAACAAGCAGCTCCTTGAGGTATGTAAATCGGCGCTTGTTACGGCGCTCTCTTCGTTTTCCCTGCCGATCAAGCCGGTCCAACCTCTCAAGTATCTGATGGAGCAATTGATTTGTTGAAGGTGCTTGTGGTGTGGAAGGAGAAGGGATATCTTTCGCCGATTCTGTGGTTTGGTTGATAGTGGCTGTTGGAGGTCTGATGTACTTCCCATTGGGGACGTACTGATCATCCCGTGGAATCATGGCCTTAGTGTCCCCAACTCTGTAGGAAACTCCAGATGCCGAGACTAGATCTGAAACCAAGGCGTAAAAAGGTAGGTTGCCCGCAATTTGTACGTGTCCCATGGCATTCCGGAGGTGTCTTGGTAGTTTGAAAGGCTGGTCTGTAAGGATACACCAGAGTAGAACAACCATATCTGCAGTGAAGGAGGACTCATGAGTGCTCGGAAAGACGTAATAGGACATGATCTGTGCCCATACTCGAGCCTCCAAGGTGAGTGCTGAAGCCAATAAGAGGCTGGTTTGTAAGGATACACCAGAGTAGAACAACCATATCTGCAGTGAAGGAGGACTCGTGAGTGCTCGGAAAGACGTAATGGGACATGATCTGTGCCCATACTCGAGCCTCCAAGGTGAGTGTTGAAGCCAATATGCCCTTAGGTCGGGATCGATGGTATCCATAGATCCATCTGCTGTCAGGTTGTGCTATAACTTTGAGAACTGTGTCCCAGTCAAATTGGTATATCTGGCGTTTGAAAGAGGCTTCTTGGAATGCGTCCAATCCTTCTGGAGCAGGGGGAAGATCTAAAGCTCGCTGAATGTTTTCTTCAGTTATGAGGACTTGCTTCTGACGGAAATAGACAGACTGTAGGGTTGGCATGTGAAAATTGGAGTAGAATTCGACTACCCATGAAAGGTTAACCTGTTGTGGCTATCTCCATAGGAATCCCCATTGTCTTCGCTCAATGCGGGGCTCAAAAAATTCAATAATGTGGGTCGGGAGGATGAGTAGGTGCTCATTGTTGTAGTTCCACTCAGCCAGGATGGGGAACATCTGCTCACAGTAGCGGTTAGTGAACCGCGCAATGTCCTTTGCTGGAAAGGCTTTCTCTTTTTCATCGAACTTGATGATCCTCTTGACTCACTTTGTTGAGGGCTTTACTGATGTTGAGGAAGGTTCCGCAGCTAGTGCTCTTTTTGTTCCTTTCCTTGCTGGTGGTTTGGGAGTAGTTTTCTCTTTACCCTTCTTGGTGGCCATCCTGAAAAGGGAAAAGGAAAGTAACATTTAAAGCTAAGGGTTAGAGCAAGGAAGGGACGGTACAATTGATAATCAATGCCAAGGTAAAGAAGGATGTCGTTAACTATGGTCGCGACTACATGTGATAAGTTCATCAATGGAAATATAGCAAGTGCAGATTATGGCAAGTAGATGCAAGATGTTTATTAGCATGCCGGCAAAGGCATGAGTAGCATGAATCAAGCATTAATTGCCCAATTTGATTATCAAATATTTCAAACTAACAATCTGTTTGTATTGACAATTATATTCAATCAATAAAATATTGAAAGGGGTTTTGTGAAAAATAGGCATTAGAGTAGAAGAATAGAATAATTTAAAAATGCACAATGCCATACGGGCTTTTTCATAACCACTTAGCATGCATGGTAAATATGTTACTGAAAGTATTGAATTTGAACATGCAAGCAACCCTAAGATAATTAATAATTGTCAAACAACTCCTTAATAATCCACAAGCAAAATATAGAAGAAAATAATCACCTAATTAAATTTCTAACACCAATTAAAAGGATGTAAAAAGAAAAAAAGAAAGACTAAGAAAACATAGATTATGAAATTAAAAAGAAAAAGAAGAAGAAAACATAAATAAAAAAATAATGGAAAAGGAAAAAGGGAAAGAAGAAAAGAAAACCTTGATGAAGAAGATGAAGAAGGGGGAAGAAAGTAGTAGAAAGTAAGAAAGAATAAAGAAGAAAGAAGGAAGAAGAAAGAAATAAGATGGGGGAAGAAAGAATTAGGATTAGGGAAGAAAAGATAGGAATTCTGGCGCTGATCTGGTTAAACTGTTCGGCGCAGGTGACACAGACGCATGCATCACGCGTTCGCGTGATTTGGGCTATTTTCAAGTGACCTGACGCGTCCGCATGACCTGAATTGTGATAGTGGCGCGAGAGCAGCCTCGTGCATGCACAACTCTCTGTTTTAATACGCACATTGCCAAAATTTGAGGTGACGTGTGCGTGTCAAGGACGCACACGCGTGAATGGCCTGATTTTGAAAAATGACGCGTACGCGTGAGGGAGGCGTATGCGTGAGGGACGCGTACGCGTGATAAGGTTTGTACTTCTAGCACAATTCTAGCCCCACATTATCTCAACTCTCTGGCCATACACCCTTTTACGTCGATTTTGCAGGGTTACGCGTGCGCATGGGGACGCGCACGCGTGGATGGCTGATTTTTTAAGTGACACGGACACGTCAGGGACGCGTACGCATGGGCATGTTTGTGCCTAAAGCACGCCTCCAGCCATGCTCCCGCGCAACTCTCTGTTTCTTTTCTTCCTTGTTTCGTATGCACACATGACGCGTACGCGTCAGTGACGCTTGCGCATCGTGTGCCCCCCCTTTTTTATGCAGAATACAAAATGAAGATACTGATGCAGATGTTATGAATGACACTAATAAACATAAAGGAGAATAAAATAAAATAAAACTAAGATTGAAAATGAACAATCATACCATGGTGGGTTGTCTCCCTCCTAGCACTTTGCTTTTACGTCCTTAAGTTGGACGGTCTTCAGGCTCATTCTGCTTCTGTTGGTGGGTCCTCCAAGAGGAAGACCTCTAGCTCTTTGTGTTCCTTCATCTTCTCTCCATGATAAAGCTTTAGCCGATGTCCATTGACCTTGATGCAATTAGAACTTGAAGGATGACGCAGGTGGAAGACGCCATATGGCTTTGCTTTCTCCACTCTATAGGGACCTTCTCATCTGGATCTCAGCTTGCCTGGCATGAGTCTCAACCTGGAGTTGTAAAGGAGAACCAGATCTCCTAGTCTGAACTCTCTTCTCTTGATATACTTGTCATGCACAGCCTTCATTTTCTCTTTGTATAATCTGGAGTTATCATAAGCTTCGAGTCGAAGAGTCTCCAGTTCTGCTAGTTGCAACTTCCTTTCAGCACCAGCTTGTTCAAAATTCATGTTGCACTCCCTCACAACCCAGAAAGTCTTGTGTTCTACCTCTACTGGGAGGTGGCAAGCCTTTTCGTACACTAAGCGGAAGGGGCTCATCCCAATGGGTGTCTTGTACGCTGTCCGATATGCCCAGAGCGCATCTTGTAGCCTGGCACTCCAGTCCTTCCTATGAGGCTTTACTATCTTCTCCAGAATACGCTTTATTTCTCTATTAGATACTTCTTCTTGCCCATTGGTCTGGGGATGGTATGATGTTGCTACTTTGTGAACAATCCTATGCTTCTTCAGTAATCCTGCTAATCTCCTGTTACAGAAGTGAGTGCCTTGATCACTCACGATTGCTCGTGGTGATCCAAAGCGACAGAAAATATGGTTTCTAACAAAGGAAACAACAGTGTTAGCATCATCAGTATGGGTAGGAATTGCTTCCACCCATTTGAAAACATAATCCACAGTAAACAGTATATAAAGGTAACCACTAGAGTTTGGAAATGGACCCATGAAGTCAATACCCAAAACATCAAAAATTTCATAGAAAAGTATAATCTGTTACGGCATCTCAGCCCTCTTGGATATATTACCAAACCTTTGGCATGGGGAACAAGATTTACAAAAAGCAGCAGCATCTTTAAAAAGAGTAGGCCACCAGAATCCACAATCTAAAATTTTTCTAGCTGTTCTTTGAGGGCCAAAATGTCCACCACTCTCAGAAGAGTGGCAGGCCTCTAAAATAGACTGAAATTCTGATTGAGGCACACACCTTCTAATTACCTGGTCAGCACCACACCTCCATAAGTATGGGTCATCCCATATATAATATTTAGACTCGCTTTTTAGCTTGTCCCTTTGATGCTTAGTAAAATTAGGAGGGAAAATATGGCTAACTAGATAATTAGCTACAGGTGCATACCAAGGAACTACTTCAGATACTGCGTGCAAGCTATCAAATGGAAAAGCATCATTGATAGGAGTGGAGTCATCCTTAATGTGCTCAAGGCGACTCAAGTGGTCTGCCACTAAATTCTGGTTACCACTCCTATCCTTAATTTCTAAATCAAATTCTTGCAGCAACAGTATCCAACGTATCAACCTTGGTTTGGATTCTTTTTTAGCTAATAAATACTTTAGAGCTGTATGGTCTGAGTACACTACCACCTTAGTACCAAGTAGATAGGCTCGGAATTTATCCAGAGCAAAAAAATAGTCAGAAGCTCTTTTTTTGTGGTGGTGTAATTAGACTGAGCAGCGTCTAAGGTCTTAGACGCATAAGCAATTACAAAAGAATCCTTACCTTTGCGCTGAGCCAGTGCCGCTCCTACTGCATGGTTGGAGGCATCACACATAATCTCAAAAGGATGGCTCTAGTCTGGTCCTCTCACAATTGGAGCTTGAGTCAGGGCGATCTTTAGCTTATCAAATGCTTGCATGAATCCTCACTGAACTCGAACTCAATATCTTTCTGCAGCAGTCTGGATAAAGGCAATGCTACCTTACTGAAGTCCTTGATGAATCTCCTGTAGAAACCTGCATGGCCAAGGAATGAATGGACTTCCCTCACGGAGGACGGGTAAGGTAAACTAGAAATGACTGATAAACCACTATTTTATGGTTTATCTTGTGTCTAATTGAGTGGTTTCATCAAGTATTTGCCTACTTATTCATATGATTTGTATGATTTTACAATCCCTTCCTAGTTTTGTTTTACGATTGAAAACTTGTTTCCTAGGTATCTTTAATTAGTATATTTTAATTCTCCTTTATACCATTCGATGCCGTGATCCGTGTGTTAAGTGTTTCAGGCATTATAGGGCAGGAATGGCTTAGAGAATGGAGAGAAAGCTTGCAAAAATGGAAGAAACACAAGAAACTAAGGAGATGACCAGCGAGTACCGACGCACACGCATGGCTCACACGAGCGCGCGGAATGGAGAAGTTTGCAGCGACGCGTGTGCGTGCCTGACGCGTACGTGTGGATTGGAGTTTTGCAAGATGACGCGTGCGCGTGCCTGATGCGTACGCGTGACAAGGAAATTCGCCAAATGATGCGCACACATGACTGACGCGTACGCGTGATCTGCGCGATCTGCAGAATTAACAGAAAATGTTGGGGGCGATTTCGGGCCGAGTTTTGATCCAGTTTTTGGCCCAGAAACATAGAATAAAGCCAGAGAACATGTAGAGACTCAACATATACAAACACAATATTCATAATTCACAATTTTAGGTTTTAGATGTAGTTTTTTAGAGAGAGGTTCTCTCCTCTCTCTAGGTTTTAGGATTTAGAATTTCTCTTAGGTTAGGTTTACTTCTTCTCAATTCCAGGTTCAATGTTCCTTTAAATTAGTTTCTCTTCTACTTTTATTTACTCTATTACTTTAGTTGCTCTATTTCACTTGCTAATTACTTATGTTGCCAAATTGGCTTATGAACTCTTCATGTTAGATTTGAATATTCTATTTAATGCAATTTGAGGTATTTCAGATTTATGATTGCTTTCTTCTATTTATGATATAAATAATTTAGATTTCCCCCCTTTGCTTTGGTTGAGTAATTGGTGACACTTTAGTTATCAAACTCAGCTGTTGATTGAAAATTGGGATTTGCTGATTGATTTGGATCCCTCTAAAGCTAGTCTTTCCACAGGAATTGACTAGGACTTGAGGAATCAAATTGATTAGTCCACTTGACTTTCCTTTATTTAGTAAGGGTTAACTAAGTGGGAGCAATAACAATTCTCATCACACCTGATAAGGATAACTAGGATGGGATTTCTAGTTCCCATACCTTGCCAAGAGTTTTTATAGTTAGTTTGTTTCCATTGCCATTTACTATTGTTGCTTCTTATCTTAAAAAAACCCAAAAAGATACTTTTTCCATAATCAATAATAAACACACCTCCCTGCAATTCCTTGAGAGATGACCCGAGATTTAAATACTTCGGTTATAAATTTTATTGGGTTTGCTTAAGTGACAATCAAAACTTTTGTACGAAAGGATTCTCTGTTGGTTTAGAAACTATACTTACAACAGGAATTTATTTGTGAAATTTCTTTACTAGCGAGAATTCGATTGTGAATGACATTTATCTTTGCTGGATCTACAGAAATACCAGTATTAGACACAACATGTCCTAGAACAATCGCTTGTTTTACCATAAAGTGACATTTTTCAAAATTCAATACAAGGTTTGAACTAACACACCTGTCTAATACTCTAGCCAAACTATCCAAGCAAAAGTTAAATGAATCACCATATACGCTAAAATCATCCATGAAAACTTCCATATAGTTCTCAATAAGATCTGAAAAGATACTCATCATGCATCTTTGGAAGGTAGCCGGTGCATTACATAAGCCAAAAGGCATCCTCTTATATGCATATGTTCCAAAGGGACATGTAAAAGTAGTATTTTCCTGATCTTCAGGAGCTATGTGAATTTAAAAATAGCTTGTATAACATCTAAAAAGCAGTAATGGGATTTACCTGACAGGCGATCAAGCATCTGATCAATAAATGGCAATGGGTAGTGATCCTTGCGAGTAGCTTAGTTGAGACGCCTGTAATCATTGCAAACTCTCCATGAATTCTGTACTCTAGTTGTCAGGAGCTCTCCATGCTCATTCTTTGTTGTTGTGACTCCAGACTTCTTGGGCACCACTTGTACTGCACTGACCCATTCACTGTCTGAGATGGGGTAGATGATATCTGCTTCAAGTAGCCTAGTCACTTCTTTCTTGACAACTTCTAAGATGGTGGAAATCAATCTTCTTTAGGGTTGACGGACAGGTTTTGCTCCCTCTTCTAAGAATATTCTGTGCTCACAAACTTGAGGGCTGATGCCTACTATATCCGCCAAGCTCCACCCAATTGCTTTCTTGTGTTTTCTCAGCACATTGAGCAGCTGCTCCTCCTGTTGGGAAGTGAATTTCCTTGCAATGATAACTGGGAGCTTCTGATTATCCTCAAGGTAAGCATACTTGAGGTGGGGTGGAAGGGGCTTTAATTTCACTATCTGCTCATGGCTGACTTTGGATCATCTGGAGCTAGTGATAATGGTAAAGTGTCCTCATTGTGTTCAGAGGGTATCCCCACACTTAGACCTTACTCCATGTGATTCTCTTCTACTTCTTCTTGGTGAACTTCAGCTACAGTTTCATTAATGATGTCGCATTGAAAGATAGAATGATCTTCTGGAGGGTGCTTCATAGCTTCATTTAAACTGAAACTCACAGCTCTGCCATCTATCTCAAAGGAGTAAGTTCATGAGAATGCATCCAGCTTGAACTTCAAAGTCTTCAGGAATGGTCTTCTAAGCAGGATTGCTGATGGTCTTCCTGAGTCATTAGGGGGCATTTCCAAGATATAGAAGTCAATGGGAAATGTGAGCCCCTTAATGCTTACTAATACGTCTTCAGCAATTCCAACCACTGTAATAATGCTTTTATCTGCTAACATAAAATGAGCTTTCGACCTTTTTAAGGGAGGGAGCCTCAAAGAATCATATATAGACAATGGCAATATACCAACACATGCTCCTAAATCACACATGCAGTCAGAAAATATTACACCTCCAATGGTACAGTTAACCATGCATGGACCTAGGTCACTACATTTTTCAGGTATACCCCATTAAAGCAGATATAGAACTACCTAAAGGAATAGTTTCTAGTTCATTAATTTTATATTTATGTATGCATAAATCTTTCAGAAACTTTGCATATTTAGGTACTTGTTGAATAACATAAAAAAGGGGAACAGTTACCTCAACCTTTTTGAAAATTTCTATCATTTTGGGATCAAGTTCCATCTGCTTCCTGGACTTCCTTGCAAGGTGTGGAAATGGGATAGGAATGGCACTACTTGCAGCTTCTGTGTCCTTTGGTGCTCCATTCCTTGGCTGAACTACTTCTTCTTCAACCATGTCTTGTACTTCCTCTTCCTCTTCAGCATCTTCCACTTCAACCAAGTCTTCAACTGGGGCGTATTCTTGTGGGTTTGGCTCCTCCTGGTTCCTCTCTTGCAGTGTGGTTCTGAACCTCAAAGTGATGGCATTGATACCACCCTTGGGGTTAGGTAAGGGTTAAGAAGGAATTCCACTAGAGCTTGAAGGTTGGTTGGTGGAAGCAGATAATGAATCTATTCGGGAGACAAGAGCTTGTAAAGTGGCATTCAGACCATTTAGAGTAGAGTTTAGTGTAGTCTGCATGTCTTGTTGTCCTTGTGCAAGAGAACGAAGCATCTCGTCATTTGATGAGGAAGGAGGATAAGTGATCTGAGGGGCCTATTGTTGGTTGTGCTGGGGTCCTTGGGACTGCCTTAAGTGAGGTACTCTGTATGGCTGGTTCTGATTCTGCTGTCTGTTGTTGTTATTCCACCACTGATTTCCATTGTTGTCTCTGCCTCCTCTGTTATAGTTGTCCCTCCAGTCATGGTTGGAATTATCCCTCCAACCCTGGTTGGAGTTGTCCTGCCACCCATGGTTATAGTTCTCACCTTGGTTGTAGTTACCGCCTTGTTGATTGTATCCTTGATTCGGGCGATCATAAAATTTATGAGTAGCTGCTACAGTGTTGTAGACACTCATCTGTATAATGACTATAATCAGCACATATTCTGCATACTCTTTGGGGGACCAGCTGTTGGCTTTGTTGTGATGGGGAAGACTAAGTTTGTTGTTGTTGTTGTTGATTCAACTGCATCTGCTTTAGTAGGTTGGTCATTTCACATATAGCTTATGTAACGGCAGTAGTCTCACTGCTAGAGAAAACCTCCGCAATAGTCTTTGAGTGGCTGTTCCTGTGCCTGTGATTCCGAGTGGACTCAACTAGATCGCTGATCAGTTGCCATGCTTCATCTGCGATCTTGTACTTTTTCAGAGAACCATTACTAGCACAATCCAGTGTAGTTTTATCCCAAGGATTCATGCCTTGAGTGAAGTATCTGATCAATACCAACTTGTCAATCATGTGATGGGGGCATGCGTCCAAAAGATTCTTGAAGCGCTCCCAGTACTCATAAAGAGTTTTTGATTCACCTTGAACGATGTAGGAGATCTCTTTTCTCAATCTATCTGTAACTTCAACTGGAAAGTATTTTTTCAGGAATTCTCTCCTGGGCGTATCCCAGTTGGTAACAGTTGCTTCAGGTTAGGAGTAGTACCACTCCCTCGCCTTTCCCTCAAGAGAAAATGGGAAGGTGGTTAACAGAATAGAAATTTCATTTGCACCATGACGCCTAACAGTAGAACAGGCTGTCTGAAAATTCCTGAGGTGCTTGATGGGCTCCTGAGCAGGTAAGCCATGAAACTTGGGTATCAAGTTGATTAGTGCAGTTTTCAATTCAAAATCTACAGCCAGAGTTGGGTGATGCACATGATACGACTGCAGTGTAAAATCTGGGGCTCCAGCTTCCTAGAGAGTAATCCTCCTAGGTGCTGCCATATTATCTGCACGTGAATCAGCTGAATCAGTAGTAAAGGAGCTTGTTTCTTCCTCAGATGGCGGTTCAAATTTGCCCTCAGATGAGACTAGTGAATCGATAACAATTACTTCACCATCCTCAGAGACTAACCTGCGCCGAGCCCGCCTAATACGTGAAAGAGTTCTTTCAATTTCAGGATCAAATGCGGCTAAGCTCGAATCAGACAGTGAATGCGTCATTCAATGAAAGAAACATATAGCTCATGGTAATAAAATAAAATAAAATACGCAAATAAAATAAAAATATGTACACTAATTAATAATTTAGCACACAATTGCAACTCCCCAGCAACGGCGCTAAAAATTGATGGGAGGGCGGAAGTCGGCCAATTAAGAAATTATAATATAAGAACAGCGTTGCGAGTGTAGCTCTTAACCAGCTGAAATCCGCTCCATCAATTTAGAAAGGTTGTCACAAAAGTTTTGAATAAAAATACTAGGAGTATGAGTCCCAGGTCGTCTCCCAACGAGTTGCTAAAAGGGTGCTATCTTATTAATCAGGAGTTTTCTGGGTAATTTTGAGTTTGGGCAATGGGCAAATAAATAATTATAAATTAAAGCAGTAAAAATTAAAAGAGATTTATTTATAATATTCAAAATAAAAGGCCTTGACTGGGGGAATGATTAATTGGAAGTTCTATCATTGTTAGAATTCTCTCAAGTGTAGTATAAAGAGGTTGTTATTTTTACTTAGTTAACCTTTACTAAATAAAGGAAAGTCAAGTGATTGAGCTAACTCTTATTCGCAAATCCTAGTCCTCTCCTTGGGAAGGTCTAGCGTTAGTAAATACAGAATTAGCCAACAACTTCCAATTTAACTATTCACTTGAGCATTCCAACTCAAGTGTCTCCTTTTAATCAACCCCCATGTCAAGTTGGGAGTCTATTCCATCAACATGGATACCATCTTCGTTATTGGGAGTTTGGAGTAGAAAAGAGACATGATAATTTAAATAAGATAGGAATTCAAAATTAATTAAAAGTAAAAGTAATCCTTTGCATTAATAAATTATAAAAATAACCCAATTGTAACTCTAAACAAGAATTAAGAATATAGAATAATAAAAAAGTAAGAAAACAAACTAGAATAGTATCTTCAACGGAGGTGATGACTCTTCAATATCCAAAGCAAAAGCAATAAACTATGAAACTATGAATGTAAAGGAAAATCTAGAGGAAGAGTAATTTTCTCTCTAGATTCAGATCTAAAAAACTAAAACTATGCTAATGAGAATTTGTGTTGAGTCTCTGCATGTTTCCTAGCTCTAGTCTATGTTTCTGGGCCGAAAATTGGGTCAAAACTCGGCCCGAAATCACCCCAGCATTTTCTGTTATTTCTGCAGATTGCGCATGTCACGCGTAGGTGTCAGTCACGCGTGCGCGTCACTGGTCATTTTTGGCGTGTCACGCGTATGCGTCAGTCACGCGCACGCGTCTTTGTGCAAACTCTTATCCACGCGTATGCGTCAGGCACGCGCACACGTCACTGCAATTTTCTCCATATCGCGCGCTCGCGTGAGCCATGCGTGCGCGTTGATGCTCGCTAGTTATCTCCTTAGTTTCTTGTGTTCCTTCCATTTTTGCAAGCTTCCTCTCCATTCTCTAAGTCATTCCTGCCCTATAAAGCCTGAAACACTTAACACACAGATCACAACATCGAATGGTATAACGGAGAATTAAAATACATAAATTAAAGATTCTAGGAAGCAAGTTTTCAACCATAGAATAACACTAGGAAGGAATTGTAAAATCATGAAAATCATATGAATAAGTGGGTAAGGACTTGATATGAGGTAAATTGATGAGAAGTATGAATTTTGATTTTGAGGACAATCGGTGTAAATGTGAGTTATTAAGGATAATGAGAAGAATAAACGTTTTGATGGAATTGAGTAATGTTGGGTATTGTTTGGTGATAATTATTGGAATTGATGAGGATTTGTATTGGTGTTGATGAGTATTTATGGTAATTATGTTGATGATTGATGGAAATGGTAATTGGTAATATTGATGTTAATGAGGTCCATGGAAATTGAGAAATGTGACTTTGGTTGGATTTAGAGTTGTTGGATGGTTTGGAAGGTTGTGTGATTGAGATAATGGTTGAAGTAGTGTTTGGTATGAGTTTTGGATTGTTATGGTATGGTTGATATGTGATTGATTTGGTTTGGATTGAGATTGGTTAAAATTTGAGGTTATGAGGTTTTTGGTAAAAATGGATTTTTGGTGAACTTTGTCTGATCATAACTTCTGCCTCAGTTTTCAAAATTTGTTGAATTTGGTTTAAAATTAAAGATTATTGAAAACCCTTTGATTTGATATAAAGTTTGTAAAATTTAGAATTTTGTAGAGGAATTTATGATCATTCAAAGATTGGTGTCGAAATTTGAAATTCTGCAAAGTTGTAGAATTTTGTGATTTCTGGTATGTGCGTACGCACAGCCTTGTGCGCACGCACACACCAAGGAAGTTTTACCACGTGTGCGTATGCACAGCCCTGTGCACACGCACACGTTGGGAAGGTCAGTCTGTTGGGGGCGCTAGCACAGGTTGTGCGAGTGAACAGACATTGTGAATTTTGGTACCTGTGCGTACGCACACGTTTTAAAACTTCCTGGGTGTGCGCACACACACCCCTGTGCATACCCACATGCCCTATTTCTCAATCTTAAACTTTATTTTCAACTGTTTCACCTTCCCAACAAGCTTGTAAGCTTCTGTGACACCATTTTGAGATTCTTGGGCGTATTTTTGGGCTTTGGAACATGGGAAGGGCCTTAGGAGAATTTATTTGGTGTTATTTTGAAAAAGTTAGCAAATGGAGGTTTAGGTTTCTGGTGTATCGAGGATGAGTTTGGTTGAGAGAGAAGAAGAGTAGTGAATTGGGTGATTGCAGATAATGAATTGAGACACTGATGAACTGATGAGTTTGGGATGGAAAGTATGAATTGATAAGGGATGTGATGAGTTGAGGACTTAAAAAAAAAAGGAATGAATGATCCTGATGGATGTTGAGAGTGTGCCAGGTACTATAACCTTGGAATGATAATGTTTGAAAGAGAGTGTGCCAGGCACTATATCCTTGGAATGTTGAGAGTTGATAATTGGAAGTGATTTGAGATGAGAAATGATATGATTTGAGGTTGATGGACTTGTGGATGTGGATAGTGAGCCAGGCACTATATCCTTGGAATGATAGTGAGCCAGGCACTATATCCTTGGAATAATTTGTGATGAATTATATGTTGTTGTTGTTTTCCTTCTCTGCCGCAAGAGTGGGGCAGGCACTATATCCTCGGATTAAGCATGCAAGTGGGTCAGGCACTATATTCTCGGAACAATACTGTGCCAGACACTATATCCTCGGAACAAGAGCGGGCCAGATACTATATCCTCGGAACAAGAGCAGGCCAGGCGCTATATCCTCGGAAGTGGCAGAAAAGGTGACATCCGAAAGGGTGTGTCGGGTTGGCATTCATAGACCGACAAGTGATATCACGAGCCAATAGGATAGACATTCATCATATGCATCTCTTATGTGCTTGATTGCTTTGATTACTTGAGTTTGTCTAATTGTATAACATGCCTACTTGCTTCTTGAATTACTTGTATATATATGAATACTACCTGTGTTTTCCTTGCTTGTATTATCTGTGTTTGTCTGGTGCTGAGGAGGTTAGGTAGGTGGTGGCGATGGAATCGCACGGAGGTTAGGGTGGCGAAGGCTGTGGGATACAGCGGTGTGACTAGTTCTAGTTAGAAATCCCCTAAGTTAGATAACTCTACTTATGGTTTATGGTTAAGTTTATATATTTATTTATTTTGTTCTAAGCTTGAATATCTGTATGTGATGTGAAGTTCTAGGATTGCCTTCGGCATCCCGGAGCCTTACATCTTACATCATTGGGCACTGTTACCATGCTGAGAACCTCCGGTTCTCATTCCATACTTTGTTGTTATTTTTCAGATGCAGGTCGTAGTCCACCTCGGTGAGATTGCGGATATGGTGATAGAGCGGAGCATGGTTCCTCCTTGCTTTATTTCTGTTTTTCTTTGTTATAGTTACTCTCACATCCTTTGTATATTTATCTTTATGATCTTAGAGGATTATTTGAGAGAATAGTTGTATAAGCTGTTTTTAACTTCAAACTCTGTATGTCTGTATATACTAGTCGGCTTAAACTCCGCAAGTCGCGACTAGTCCCCTATGCTTATTTTACTATTATATCTATATATATTCCATTCTTTTGTATCTATATCTTGTATCTTATGCGTTAGCTTCGTGTGAACGTTTCACGCTTTTGTAATTCTGTCCTTGAGCTTAATCCTTCATCAGGCTTCTGGAATATATTATTTCCTTCTATATAAATATGTATAAGCCTTAGAACTGTTGTAACCTTTGATTAACCTTTGCCTTACAGCTAGAGGTAAGGCTTTGGGTAATTGGGATGTTACACTTAGTGCTATATCATGATATTGATTGGTAGGAGCTTGATGACGGACAAGTCCAACAATCAGGTCCATATCTAGTAGCTTTCCTTGCTTGCAGACTTTCAAACATGCAAGAGGTTTTCCTAGGGATCAGCGGTCCTTGCTTGGACATATATATTCCTTAGCATTGTAGCTGATCGAAACACTATGGACATAGCTGAATGCCTCCCTCTAATCATGAGCTAGATATACTATAGGTTTCTTGGATGGGGAGCTGTAGATCTAGATGTCCCTACCTTTCCATTAGCCGTCAGGCATAGATTTACATTTATGGTTCATTTTAAACATAATTTATAGTTCATAATTTTCATTGTGGATTTATATTTTTTTCATTCTTTATTTTACACTGGCGGGATATCCACAAAAGGATCGATACCACATGGAAGGACGTCTACTTTGCTAGCGCTATAGGCTAGACACAATTCTAATGGATGAGGCACAACATTTATGCTTGCTATAGCTGTTAACTTTAGTAAATTTTTTTCCGTAGTTACGTCTAGTTACTAACTAGAGTGAGTGTATGCAGTTTTGATGTACACCGTATGATCAACCTAAAATACAGACACTGCTCCCAGATTGGATGCATAGCAGAGATGACGTGTACACTTGGAGGTCATTGATCCCTATTGTGTACTTCAATTTTGTGCACGTTCACTAGATAAATAGAGTGAAGAGGCAATTGAATTTGCACCAGCCAGCGCCAGATGCTCCTGTTCTAACAACTCAACTTTTAGTACATCCTGAACATACTGAAAATCAAGCGTCACTAATTTGCTTTCCTAAAAATTAACTAAATATTTATTATTAAGCCTGTACTCATATTAGCGCGAGATTGGTTTTTCGAAAAAAAACTAATAATTAAATAAGTATGATAAAATAACACAAAAATTAGAGATAGAGATAATATATATATCTTGTTACTATATATAATCAAGACTCCGGGTCCTACTATATATAGGAAGCCCCTAAGCTGGCGCCCAAAAACTAGCCTAGTCAACTATATACATCCTACTCTCTCAGTGAGTCTAATCAAAAGTGAGAGACTAAACACAAAAGCTAGACTAACACAAAAAACTCCTAAAAGCTACATCCTCAGCTCCCAAGCATCAACTGTCGTCGTTAGAGGAAATTTCAATTACATCTGAACACTCATCAGGATCCTCATCCTCATCATCAGAAATCTCAATAATCTCAAAAGGGGTCCTGGCACTTGTACTACTACTCTGGCCCACACACGTCGGTCCACTAATGGGGTGGTGTGCAGCTCTTAAGATGAAGGCTCAGAGGAAGACACTGAGATCTGCTCTATACCAATATCCCACTCAGGTATAGGCTCTGGTACATGCTCCTCCATAGGCTCAGGTTCAGGGACCACTTGATCCTCAGGCTGATCATGGTGTTGATGAGGTATAGGTCCATCATGGAATGGGTGAAACGAAGCATTGAGATGAAGCCAATGCAACGAGAACTCATAAGGCATATCGGGTTTGAAGAACGGAGTGTTAATCAGATGGCGAAAAGGATAGTCACGTAGAATGTACATACGGGTCCTAATCTCTGCAGCTACTACGTAAAACCTATGCTGTACAAGATCTTCATATATGTAGGGAGGGTCCATCTTGTAGAACAGGACGTCCGTCTCCATCTGATGGGGAAGGAAGAAAGGGGTAAGAATCGGGGAGTTCTTAGTAGGATCAGGGGTAGTTAGTTAAATCAGGATTACCACAGTTCAATCAATTCAAAGTCAAATATACAAGAATCACAGAGAAATAGCCAGTCACAACAATTCAGAATACCATTAAGGAATGCACAAACACAAGAAGACAATCACAAACAATTTCACACTATCAAGTAAAATGCAAATGCACAGCAAGGATGATATATGTCTAGTCCTATCGCAGGTAATGAGCTCATTTGTCGGTTTTAACCCGCACCCGACGCAATCCAACTCGCAAGTCGGATAAGGCATTCCTGCGACATAACCTCTGTAAGTTTCTACTTCTTGCAGGTGCTGATTCTCCAGCTGAAGTATGTCGAACATGACCTCTGCAAGTACTTGCAGGCACTGATTCTCCAGCTGAAACATGTGATCCCTTCTCCTGGAAGCCATTCCATATTTATGGGCGTCCCTGTACAATCATTCACATACAAATCCCACGGCTTAACATTTATCCTTTGGCACCATAACCATACTATCATCACCCTCTCGTGACCTTTCCAAAATCACACGTGCTAATTTATCTTCTCTTTTTCTTCAGTCTTTTACTTATTTATCCTTAATAGTTCAAAATATCTTCACATTGTTCTCTCACCATCCACTAATTATTTTATGGAAAGAGAATCATAAGATTTTTAGGTTAACTTTGTGACTCTAAATCTTTTAAAAAGGGTATCATCTTTTTTTTATTCCATTCTATCTTACCATTAATAATATTGATAATGATAATAATATCTTTACTAAATAATATTTTTGATAAATTAATAACAATAATAATAATTTTCTTTAATACAAATAAAATAATTTAAGTAATAAATAGCATTTATAACTTCCTTGAGGACTTAACTCTTTTAAGCTATACTTCTAAACTTTTATTAATTATGTTTTAAACCTCAAACTTTTAACTATTTTACTTTTAACCCAACATTTCATAAAATTATATTTGAAACTTCACTCATTTAAATATTCCTAAAGTAACTCTAAACTTTTATAAAATATCCATTTTACCCTTTTACTTTATTTATTACCCAAAATATCCAAAAACTTATATAATCACAAATTTTACCTCGATCTTTTATTAAAATAGAATTTTACCCTTCGAACTAAAACTCAAACACTGATCTCTCCTTTTTCTCAAATCCAAAACCATCATTCCTTTTCCTTCAAAAATATTTTCTTGAAAATTAATCCGTTTTCGAGTTTTATGGTTACTGATTTTTTACAGCTTTTAATTTAATCTCTTGACCCTTTAACCTCACAAATTTTACTAGATTTTCCAATATAATCCCAGTCCTGAATTCTCCAAAATGATTCGGTACTTGGCTACACTTATACTGGCTGAACTATCATCATCATCAAATAATCAATATATCACAAAAATTTAACATAAATTCAATCAAACTCAATCAATAATCAATCACAACATCAATTCACTTATCCAATATAAATGTAACCGATGAGAAATTACCACAACCCTACCTCTATACGAAATCAAAACAACGAAAACTCCGGAGAAGCTTTTTGACCGAGCTGCTGAAGAAGAAAACGTCAGAAATCGTTTGTGCCTCCTAGAACATCAATTGGCCGAATCTGGATTTCCCAAGTTTAGGTTTAGTGCCACCAAGGCAGCGTGAATTGGAGGATTTTTCTTGATCTTGGCACCGTGATTCCTGAAGAAAAGTATAAACTATTATATATCGTTGGAAAGCTCTAGAAATTGGCTTTCCAATGCTTCTGAAAGCGCATCAATCGGACTTTTGTGGCTTAAGTTATACTCGTTGGAGTGCGAAGAGGTCAGGGTTGATAGCATCATCCACTTTCTTCCTTTTCTTCTACACGAACTTTGTCAAATTCACCCGAATGCTACCTGAAATAAACCAAATTACAAACAACTCAAAGTAGCATTCATATTGGCTTAAAATAATTAGATCTTGATTTAACTTAACAAATTCAAATAAAAATTTACTAGGAAAAGATAAGAAAGATGCTCACGCATCAGTTATCTCAGTTGAACAAGAGCTTGAAAGTAAATTCCTCCTAAATTGCTAATTACTTGGACTTAACGGGATACGTAACATATAATCCTTTTATATCTGGGTAATTAAGGTTTTTGTGGTTATAAACTAGAATTGAACTTAACCCTCTAATCGAAATTAAGTGACCAAGACTTGGTAGTTAACTAGGTTAGATGAGACTAAATCACTAAGACATTAGGATTTAGTCACTGACAGTTTGCCATGAAATGAATCTTGCATGATTAAATTAGTTGGTAAAAAAACTTAATCTAGAAGAATAAACATCTCCGATACCTTAATTGCCTGCTCACATATATTTCACACAATTCTCACTGTTTGCGTTCTTTACTCTCTGAAATACTATTTAATGTTTTTTGAACCCCAAAACATCTCTTTCTGCTTGCCTGACTAAGTGAGTCATTCGGCCATTGTTGCTCAGTATGTCAATCCTTGTGGGATCGACCCTCACTCACCTGAGGTATTAGTTGGTACGACCCGATACACTTGCCGGTTAGTTTGTGGACTTTGAATTCCGTATCAAGTTTTTGGCGCCGTTGCCGGGAATTGACTGTGATTGACAATTAACTGTTGTCTGATTGCTTAGATTAGGCATTTTTAGCTTTTAGTTTTTATTTGTTTTTATTCTTTAAATTTTCAAAATTTTAAGTTTTATTTTAGTTAAAATTTTTCCTTAATTTCTGAAATTAAGTTTGGTGTCCCCCTTAGTGATTTTATTTTTTCTGATTAATTTTTTTCAGCAATTTTCGAATTTAGTGTTTATTTTCTTAGTAGATTTTCAAAATTTTTGGTGTTAATTGTTCAGTTTATTTTATTTTATTCCTTTTACCCAAGATACCTCACCAGGAACTCTCTTTACTCTGATGTAGAGATTTTCACTTCTTCTTTGTTTTCTGTTTATTTATGAGTAGGAACAGGAACAAAGGACCTCTTTTAGACTTTGATCCTGAGATTGAAAATACTGTAAGAAGAAGTCTGCAGCAAGCTAGAGCTTAGGTAGCGTTTGTTTTGAGGTACTGAGACAGAGACTGAGAGACTGAGATTCAGTATCGTGTTTGTTAATTCAGAGACTGGTACTAAAATTTCTGTCTCTGTCTCTAAAATTTCAGTATTTCAGTACCTCCAAAAAGTAGGGACACAGGGGACTGAAATTTTTAGAGATGAAGACTGAAACTTCAATAACATTTTATACCTAAAATACTTTCATGTCAATTAATTAATTCCAATTTTACCCTTTGTGCAAATTAAATTAGAGTTTCATTCTTGTTTTAATTCTTGTCTCCCATTTTGTACCAAACAGAATACTGAGATTTATTTCAATCCCTGTCTCTTAGTCTCTGTCTCTCAGTCTTAGTCTTTTCGTCTCTGTCTCTCCACCAAACGCTACCTTACAGAACTGCTGAAAATCTCAGAGATAACTGTCAGAAGGAAGCTGAAGAGTCCACTATGGAGGTAAACAACAACAACAATGCGGTTAATGCTAATGTTGTTAATCCTCCTCAGAATATACCTGCACAACCTAGGAGAACACTTGGCTCTTATACTGTTCCTAGCCTGAATTTTTATGGGAATAGCATTATTGTACCCCCTATTACTGCTAACAACTTCGAGCTGAAGCCTCAATTGATTTCTTTGGTGTAGCAGAATTGCCAGTTTCACGGACTCCCGCAGGAAGATCCCAATTTATTTATCTCTAGTTTTCTACAGATTTGTGATACTATGAAGACTAATGGAGTGAATCTTGATGTCTATAAACTACTTCTCTTCCCCTTTTCTGTAAGAGACCGAGCTAAACAGTGGCTTGACATTCAGCCTAAGGAGAGCTTGGACACTTAGGACAAGATGGTTAACAGGTTTCTGACCAAGTTCTTCCCCTTTGTTGGAGTTGGTTTAAAGCTTTCGGATTGAGCTTGGTGGCTTCGTTTTGGTGTATTGTGCATATTGAAAATTGATCAAGGTATGGTTTTGGTTTCCTCTATGTATGTAATATTTTTGGACACTTAGGCTAGTGGCCTTTAAGATAGGATTGAATTGTATAAGTTGTATGAAACGCTCTTTTGATGTGGAGTCGTTGTTTTGATATGAGGTTGTTATTGATGATAAGTTGCGATATTTGTTGATGTTGGTGATGATTATTGATTTTGGTTGAAAATTAATGATGAATATTGATGTTGTTGATAATGAATGGCAAGTATTGATATTGTTGATAAATAATGTGGATTATGAATTTTGATTATGATAACTTGATGCTTGGATTGATAAGTGTTGAAGGAGTTGATAAGTTGGAATGTTAAAGGTTGGATGAGGTATAGTTGAATAATATGGAAATTTATAAGTTTTGGTGTGATTTAGGTTGAAATTGGAGTTGGATGAGGCGAGTATTAAATAGTTTAGAAGATTGAATGATTGATATGGTTGAGGAATGTTTGGTATGCATTCTTGAGTAATTTTGGCATTGTTGGGTTGTGAATAATTTGGTTTTGAATTGAGTGTTTTGGTAAAATTGAGTTTTTAAGGTTTTTGGTAAAAACGGATTTTAGGCCAACTTTAGCGGATCATATCTTGAGCTTCAGTTTCCTAAATGGATTAAATTTTGTATCAAATAAAAGATAATTAAAAGAGCTTTAGAAGATGGAGACTTAGGTTTCTGGAGTACTGAGGATGGATTAGTTGAGTGAGATGGCGGAGTACTGTAATGATGGTGGTTGAGACGAGTTTAGGACTCAGAGTTGAGAGATGACTTTACTTAGTACTGCAAATAATTTGTGAAAGCCACTGATATATTGTTTTATGCTGAGACTGTTGAGTCGCTATGCGCCTCAGGCAAGGGATGTGGCAGTCTCCCGCTTGTCGAGGTCGCGGCGCCGGCGTAAGGACGGTGGTTAATCCCGCTTACGTTGAGATGTGAGGGCTGGGGTGGTATCCCGCTTGCATAACCTTCTCTACTGCATGAGTGTGTAGGGCCTATATCCCTGGCGTGACAGATTTTTTTGCTGTATGAGTGTGCATGGCCTATATCCCTGGCGTGGCAGATTTCTCTACTGCACGATTGTGCAGGGCCTATATCCCTGGCGTGGTAGAAAGGCTACATCTGGGAGGATGTGTCGGGTTGGCAGTTATAGACCGACACGTGATATCACGAGCCAGTAGGAAAGGCATTCATCATATGCATCTTCTACCTGTTTGTTTGCTTTGCTTAATTTCTGTTATGCCTAAATGAACCACATGTTTACTTGCTAATTGTTCTACTTGCTATACATGCACTTAACTTGTGCTTTACTTGTCTGCATTACTTGTGTTTTCTGCTGGGATTGAAAAGGATCGGTAGGCGGTGGCGATGGGATCGCATGGAGGTTAGGTTGGCAAAGGCTGTGGGACAGCGGTCCTATGTTAGATAAAAATCCCTTAAGTTAGAATACCCTGTTTACGGTTTAAGTTAATTATTTGTTTTAAGCTTGAACATTCTGTATCGATGTGAAGTTCTAGGATTGCCTCTGGCATCCCGAAATCTTATATCTTACAGTGGGCATTGTTACCATACTGAGAACCTCCGGTTCTCATACCATATTCTGTTGTTGTTTTTCAGATGCAGGTCATAACCCACCTCGGTGAGTTACGAGATGGTGACAGGACGGAGGATCTGTATCATATTTTGGAGTCATTTTGGATATTATCTATTAGTACTCTCACTTTTGTTTTTTATTTGCCTTAGAGACTAACTTTGAAAAGGATATTATATATGCTATTTTGACTTGCAGAACTCTGTATGCCTGTATATAGCTAGTCTGCCTAAACTCCACAAGATGAGGCTAGTACTTTATGACTATTATACTTATATATCTACATATATCTTATTATCTTGTATCTGTATATCATCTTTTACGCTTGTAGTTATCGTGTGAACATTTTGTGGTTTTGTAACTCTGTTTTTGAGCTTATTTCTTCATTGGGATTCTAGAATTACTATTTCTTTATATATATATATATATATTATTGTATAAGCCTTAGAATTGTCGTGACCTTTAGTTATCCTTTGCTTTACAGCATGAGGTAAGGTTTAGGGTAATTAGGGTGTTCATTGCATACTCTATGTCTTTTTCTTTCATGCTATTTAGGTTATCTATTTGATATATGCATAGCATGCTTGTTTGTGAGTGACTTTATGGGATAATTGAAGCAGTAGGCTTCTAATATTGAGACTGATCATCTTGATATCGACTATTTGGTGTAGATAGGAACCCTAATGGCTACTCATGGACGAGATCGTACGCGTACATGGGGAGAAACTAAGAAAGACCAACCGGTCGATAATCATGCCTAGTTCATGGTGGCGATTACCAATTTGGAAAATACGATGCAAGCCAATGCTGCTGTGACTATGCAAGCCGTGAAAAGGATAGGTCAACTGGCTGGGAACGGTAATGGAAACAGAAATGGGAATGGAGAAGGAGATGGTAACAACTTGGGAGGTGCTCCGAGGACTTTGGCTTCGTTTCTGAAAGTTCATCCACCAACTTTTAGAGGGTCGACTAACCCTACCGAAGCGGACAACTGGTTCTGAGCTATAGAGCGTGCCCTGCAGACTCAGCATATTCCGGCCAATCAATTTGTAGAGTTTACGTCTTATCAGCTGATGGGGGAAGCTCAACACTGGTGGCAGGGAGAGTGTCAGTTGCTATGACTTCTGAATGGGGAGATTTCTTGGGACTTATTTCAGGCGGCTTTCTATAGGAAGTATTTTCCAGAATTCGTGAGAGAGGCAATGGTGTTGAAGCTTATGTAGCTGAAGCAAGGCTCATTGTCAGTACCAGAGTATACAAGCAAGTTTGAAAAACTCTGTAGGTTCTCTAGGGTGTGTCAAGGTGCCCCGGAGTCCTATGAGAGTTGGAAATAAATCAAGTACCAAGTAGGCCTCAAGGACGACATCATGACTGCTGTAGCTCCCTTGGAGATAAGGGTGTTCTCAGAACTAGCAAGGCGCGAGTTGTAGTGGATTGTGCTAAAAAGGTAGCTGCAACAAGGGAGAATCATGGTGATACCAAAAATCGAGGTCATGGCGATTACCTTGCAACGAGGGGACAAAATTTTAAAGGAAATGGACATGCTCTTTAGCATCTTCCAGGTCAAGGGAACTTCAAGAGGGATAATAAGGCTTAGTTCCACCAGATGAGGGAAAATCGTCTATGTTATACTTGTGCGTGGCCTGGACATATATCCATGTATTGCCGCCGTGGGAGGAACTAAGATGTAGGTCAGAATCAACAGCCAGGCCGCGTGTTTGCCTTAGATGCGGGTGATGCAACGGGATCGGATACTCTGATGCGAGGTAAGCATATAGGATTAATATAGAATGTTGCTAGGACCAAGGTTCAACTTAGTTCTATTACATGTAGTGTTGCCATTAGGATTGGCAGAACTTAGAGTTATGTTGGGGAAAATAATGTGGAAGGAAACTTTTGTTAGAAGTAGCGGAGTATTTCATATTTTACTAACAAATAATCAGAGTGACGCAGCAAAAGGTGCGAGGGAACATCGAGACGGTAGAAATGTGGTGGACGAGAAGCTTTGATGACTTGTTTAAGTGGACAATGTGGGTAGTAGAACATTTCGTGGAGGATATATCACGCGATTTGAATTTTGGGGACAAAATTCCTAATTAGGAGGGGAGAATATAAGAACCAGAATAACCGCTTTAATAAAATAATAATTTAATTACCCGGAATAAGTTCAAAAATATAGAAGTGTTCTTTTTAAAATATAAAGGTGAAATTTGAATTCAATGAATTTTTCTGAGTGGGAAAAAATATCTTCTGCTCTAGTCTGTCCGGTACCACATATTGAGAAAAATAAGATTTTGAAAATTGAATTTATTGTTTTGAAAGGACAAAAATAATTTAGAATTAAAAATCGGGCGCTAATTCTAAAGATTTTGCCCCAAAGTGGGAGAAACGGGCCAAAAACGCTAACGGGTTGGACCCAAGGCTCAACATATATAAACCTATTAATGAACAAAATCAGCTCATTTCACCCATAAAGAAAGGAAGGCACGCTGGTTTGAGAAGAGAAGGGAGAAGAAGGATTGATACTATTCACCTCCATCTTCCTCAAGCCATAACTTGAGCTACGGTGCTCCGATTGACGAGTCATTTACTTTTCCTGCCCTAACATTTCCACAATTTTGGGTTTGGTTTTTGAGTAAGTTTTATGATTTTGTTTGTTTATGGGTGATCTAGCACTGGAATGTTGTTGGGTTTTACCCCTAATCTCGTTGGATAAGGTAAGGTCTCACTAAACCCTTGTGTTTAGTTATTTTTATGAACCCTAAGTTTGATGTTGGTATGTTGTATGATGTTAGATTGAGTTTTGGTGTTTGTTGGAGTTGGTTTGAAGCTTTTGGATCAAGCTTGGTGACTTCATTTTGGTGTATTGTGCATATTGGGAATCGGCTAAGGTATGATTTCGGTTTTTTCTATGTAATGTGTAATTTTTTGGACACTTAGGCTAGTGGCCTTTAAGATAGGATTGAATTGTATAAGTTGTATGAAATGCTCTTTTGATGTGGATTCGTTGTTTTGATATGAAGTTGGTATTGATGATAAGTTGCGATATTTGTTGATGTTGGTGATGATAATAGATTTTGGTTGAAAATTAATGATGAATATTGATGTTGTTGTTAATGGATGGCAAGCGTTGATATTGTTGATAAATGATGTGGATTTTGAGTTTTGATGATGATATCTTGATGCTTGGATTGATAAGTGTTGAAGGAGTTGATAAGTTGGAATGTTAAAGGTTGGATGTGGTATAGTTGAATAATGATGGAAATTTATAAGTTTTGGTGTGATTTAGGTTGAAATTAGAGTTGGATGAGGTGAGTATTAAATACTTTAGAAGATTGAATGATTGATATGGTTGATGAATGTTTGGTATGGATTCTTGAGTAGTTTTGGTATTGTTGGGTTGTGAATAATTTCGTTTTGAATTGAGAGTTTTGGTAAAATTGAGTTTTTAAGGTTTTTGGTAAAAACGAATTTTGGGCCAACTTTGGCGGATTATATCTTGAGCTTCAGTTTTTGAAATGGATTGAATTTTATATCAAATAAAAGATAATTAAAAGAGCTTTAAAACGGTATAGATTTTGTAGAAATTGGAATTTTGTAGAAAAAGATATGATCGTTGAAATTTGGTGTCAAAAATATGAAATTATGTGATGTTGTAGAAATTGTGAGTTTTGGTTTGTGTGCATGCGCACACTGTTGTGCGTGTGCTCTGAGCAGGGGCCATGTTTTCACTTGTGTAGATGTGTGCACACACACACCCTGTAATTTTTAGAAAACGTGCATACGCACACTATAGTGCACACGCACACACAGGGATATGCCTACTGTTGAGAGCGTTCGCACACTCTGGTGCGCACACACCCTGCAGAATTTACAAGTTGTGCGTACGCACATCATGCGTACGCACAAGCTGGAAAGTGCCTTTTGTTGAGGGCGTTCGCAAGTATTCATTCGTGCAGACAAAATAGGAAATTTTACTTTGTGTGCGTACGCACATCTTTATGCGTACGCATACGTTGAGAAAATTCTTCTGGGCGTGCGTACGCACAACCCTATATGCACGCACACTGCCCTGTTTTTTTACAAAAAAACTTTGTTTTTAACTATTTTACCTTCCCGACAATCTTGTAAACTTCCGTAACGCTTATCTAGGATGTCTTAAATTATTTTTAGGCTTTGGAACATAGAGAATACTATAAGTAAGTTTAAGTAGATATTTTCTGGTAAAAAGTTTAGAAGATGGAGACTTAAGTTTCTGGTGTACTGAGGATGGATTAGTTGAGTGAGGTGGTGGAGTACTGTAATGATGATTAATGTGATGAGTTGTAGAATTACGGATTGATGGTGGTTGAGACGAGTTTAGGACTCGGAGTTGAGAGATTACTTTACTGAGTACTAAAAACAATTTGTGAAAGCCACTTTGTGAAAGCCACTGATATATTATTTTATGCTGAGACTGTTGAGTCGCTATGCACTTCGGGCAAGGGCTGTGGCAGTCTCCCGCTTGTCGAGGTCACGGCGGTGGCATAAAGACGGTGGTTAATCCCGCTTACATTGAGATTTGAGGGCTAGGGGGTGTTCCGCTCGCATAACCTTCTCTGCTGCATGAGTGGGCAAGGCCTATATCCTTGGCGTGGCAGATTTCTCTGCTGCATGAGTGTGCAGGGCCTATATCCCTGGTGTGGCAGAAAGGCTATATCCGGGAAGATGTGTCGGGTTGGCATTTATAGACCGACAAGTGATATCACGAGCTAGTAGGAAAGGCATTAATCATATGCATCTTCTACCTGTTTGTTTGCTTTGCTTAATTCTGTTATGTCTAAATGAACCACGTGTTTACTTGCTAATTGTTCTACTTGTTGTACATGTACTTTACTTGTGATTTATTTGTCTGCATTACTTGTGTTTTCTGCTGGGATTAAGGAGGTTCGGTAGGCGGTGGCGATGGGATCACATGGAGGTTAGGCTGACGAAGGCTGTGGGACAGCGGTGCTATATTAGTTAGAAATCGCTTAAGTTAGAATACCCTATTTACGGTTTAAGTTAATTATTTGTTTTAAGATTGAATATTCTGTATCGATGTGAAGTTCTAGGATTGCCTCTGGCGTCTCAGAATCTTATATCTTACATTACTGGCACTGTTACCATACTGAAAACCTCCGATTCTCATACCATATTCTGTTGTTATTTTTCAGATGCAGGTCGTAACCCACCTCGGTGAGTTAGATGATAGTGACAGGGCAGAGGATATTTATCATATTTGGAGTCATTTTGGATATTATCTTTTAGTACTCTCACTTTTGTATTTTATTTGCCTTAGAGGCTAACTTTAAGAGGGATATTGTATATGCTGTTTTGACTTGCAGAACTCTGTATGTCTGTATATAGTTAGTCGGCTTAAACTCCGCGGGCTAAGACTAGTACTTTATGACTATTATACTTATATATCTACTTATATCTTGTTATCTTGTATTTGTATCTTATCTTTTACGCTTGTAGTTATCGTGTGAATATTTCGCGCTTTTGTAACTCTGTTTTTGAGCTTATTTCTTCATCGATCTTCTAGAATTAGGGTAATTAGGGTGTTACAAACAAGGTTGGTCAATGCTTTATGTGAGGTGGGTGTTTTGACAACTAGGTCAAAACTTAGTTTAGAGAAAACTAATCCCAACTCGTTGATAACCGCATTGAGGTACTCCACAATTCTTGAAAGACACCCTCTGTTGACACGCAGGTCGGTGAAAGTTATTAGAATTCCTTTGTGGTAAGTTTTGATGATCCATCCTCGTTGTCGTCATCTTTTTCTCACAATCTTCCATAAGCTGGTTCTTGTTGACGAGTTCTACGAAATTCTGAAACTTCAAAGGCTTTAAAGAGTCCATTAGCTTATCACAAGGTCCTCCTTCATACTTCAGACATTTCCATTCTTCAAACTATCAGGATCTCCTTAGCAGATCTTCAAAAAAATGACACAAATATTCAAACTTCCAAGTATACTCAGCTACTAACATGTTTTGTTGACTCAATTGCATCAACTCCATCTCCTTAACTTTGTGAACAGACTTCGGGAAGTATTTCTTATAAAACTCCTCCTTGAAATATTCCCAAAGAACCTCCCTCATGTCTTTCTGTCACAACCTCTGCACTCCACACCACCGGTGCTCAGCCTCTTCTTCCAACACATATGTTGCGAACTCAATGAACTATACTTTGGATACCTGCTGCACCCTCAACGACTTCTCTATTCCTTGAAACCAGATATCCACCTCGGATACCATAAGCCTCCTTTTGAACTTGTGCGGGTTTACCTTCAGGAATGATGCCAGAGTCATTGGCTTGTCATTGTTCTCAACACTTCTAGTGTTGTTACCATCCTCCACATGTACCCCACTGCCAGACCCATTACGATCGCTGTTCTTATCTCTTAAACGGTCAATTGCTCGAACAGTAGTAATTGCCGTTTCATGCATAGCCTCATCCATGGTGTTTAGTGCCGCCATAAATGCATCGGGATCATGCGTTGGAATCTCTTAGAACCTCATGTCGTCCACTGCGACCTCGTCCCTGTGTAACCATCTAGACTTTGTTCACACCCAACAATCAACATTGAGGTGATCAGTCTCAACATGTTAAGTTAAAGTGTGAATAGTTCCTAAAATGGATACATGTGACAATCATGCAATCTATATCACAAGGATATCCTATAAGTATGAGACACAACACAGAGTATGCAATAAAGCATGATTCAGTCCATTCCTCAGGCTCTAACAGGAACGAACTGCTCTGATACCAAATTGTAACAACCCAATTTTCAGTACGTCATGATCATACTAAAAATCAAGCATCACTAACTTGCTTTCCTAAAAATTAACTAAATACTTATTATTTAGCCTCTAACCATATTAGTGCGAGATCGGTTTTTCGGAAAAAAAAACTAATAATTAAATAAGTACGATAAAATAACACAAACATCAGAGATAGAGATAATATATATCATACATACTATTTACATATA
>NC_029788.2:101901649-101907730 GCF_000816755.2 Arachis ipaensis
TATATATATATATATACTACCATACAGGTCATAAGTTAGCGTACAACTCTTCACACCTTGTTACTATATACATAATCAACACTTCGGGTCCTGGTCTATATAGGAAGCCCCTAAGCTGGCACTTGAAAATTAGCCTAGTCAACTATATACATCCTACTCTCTCAGTGAGTCTCATCAAAAGTGAAAGACTAAACACAAAAGCTAGGCTAACACAAAAAACTCCAAAAAACTACATCCTCAACTCCCAAGCATCAATTGTTGCCGTAAAAAAAAATCTCAATCACATCTGAACATTTCTCAGGATCCTCGCCCTCATCATCAGAAATCTCAATAATCTCAAGAGGGGTCCTGACACTTGTACTACTGCTTTGGCCCACACTCGTCGGTCTATTAATAGAGGTGGTGTGCAACTCTTCAGATGAAGGCTCAGACGAAGACACTGAGATTTGCACTACAGAAATATCCCACTCAGGTATAAACTCTGGTACATGCTCCTCCATAGGCTCAGATTTAGGGACCACATGATCCTTAGGCTGATTAGGGTGCTGATGAGGTATAGGTACGTCATGGAACGGGTGAAACAGAGCATCGGGATGAAGCCAATGCAACGGGAACTCATAAGTCATATCGGGGTTGAAGAGCGGAGTGTTAATCGGACGGCGAAAAGGGAGGTTGGGTAGAACGTACGTACGGGTCCTAATCTCTGCAGCTACTACGTAAAACCTATGATGTACAAGATCCTCATATATACATGGAGGATTCATCTTGTAGAACAGGACGCCTGTCTCCATCTTATGGAGAAGGAAGGAAGGGGTAAGAATTGGGGGGTTCTTAGTAGGGTCGGGGTAGTTAGTTAAGTCAGGATTACCACAATTCAATTAATTTCAGTTAAATATACAAGAATCACAGAGAAATAGCCAGTCACAACAATTCAGATTACCATTAAGGAATGTACAAACACAAGAAGATAATCACAAACAATTTCACACTATCAAGTAAAATGCAAATGCGCATCAAGGATGATGCATGTCTAGTCCTATCGCAGGTAATGAGCTCATTTGTCAGTTTTGACCCGCACCCGACGCAATCCAACTCGCATGTGTCAGATAAGGCATTCCAACGAAATAACCTCTGCAAGTTTCTACTTCTTGCAGGCACTGATTCTCCAGCTGAAGTATGTCGAACATGACCTCTGCAAGTACTTGCAGGCGCTGATTCTCCAGCTGAAGCATGTGACCCCTCCTCCTGGAAGCCATTCCATATTTACGGGCGTCTCCGCACAATCATTCACATACAAAGCTCACGGCTTGTTAACATTTATCCTTCGACACTATAACCACATTATCGTCAGCTTCTCGTGACCTTCCCGAAATCACACGTGCCGATTTATCTTCTCTCTTTCTTCAGTCTTTTACTTATTTATCCTTAATAGTTCAAACTATCTTCATACTGTTCTCTCATCATCCACTAAGTATTTTATGGAAAGAGAATCATAAGATTCTTAGGTTAACTTTATGACTCTAAATCTTTTAAAAAGGGTGTTCCCTTTTTTTTATTTTGTTCTATCTTACCATTGATAATATCGATAATAATAATATATTTACTAAATAATATTCTTAATAAATTAATAACAATAATAATTTTCTTTAATACAAATAAAATAATTTAATTAATAAATAGCATTTATAACTTCCTTGAGGACTTAACTCTTTTAAGCTTTACTTCTAAAATTTTATTAATTATGTTTTAAACCTCAAACTTTTAACTATTTTACTTTTAATCCAACATTTCATAAAATTATATTTGAAACTTCACTCATTTAAATATTCCTAAAGTAACTCTAGACTTTTATAAAATACCCATCTTACTCTTGTACTTTAGTTATTGAACAAAATACCCAAAATCTTATATAATTATAAAATTTACCTCGATCTTTGATTAAAATAGAATTTTACCCTTCAAACTAAAACTCAAACACTGATCTCTCCTTTTTCCCAAATCCGAAACCCTCATTCCTTTTCCTTCAAAAATATTTTTTTTAAAATTAATTCGTTTTTGAGTTTTACAGTTACTGATTTTTTACAGCTTTAATTTAATCTCTCGGCCCTTTAACCTCACAAATTGTACTCGATTTTCCAATGTAATCCCAGCCCCGGATTCTCCAAAATAATTCAGTTCTTGGATGCACTTACACTGGCCGAACCATCATCATCATCAAATAATCAATATATCATAAAAATTTAACATAAATTCAATCAAACTCAATCAATAATCAATCATAACATCAATTCACTTATCCAATATAAATGTAATCGGTGAGAAATTACCAAAACTCTATCTCTTTATGAAATCAAAACAACGAAAACTCCAGAGAAGCTTTTTGACCGAACTGCTTAAGAAGAAATCATCAGAAATCATCTTTGCCTCATAGAACTCCAATTGGCCGAACTCAAGGTGAAAGGGAGCTACGTCACCATCAATTTCTACCTAACAAAAGTGACGCCAACGTGTAGAGGGGGAAGATACAAACACTTTAATCAGTTTAGATTTTTTATTGGAGTTACAGATTATAAAAAATTGAAGTTGGAAGTTCGATATCCATGAAGGACATGTTCTTTCTCACTCTCAGCATCTCCCTTTCTTTTTCTTGGAAGTTCAGTTCGGTGGTGAATGAAGGGACACGAAGATGGTCAATGATATATATATATATATATACATGCATTATAAGGCACGTTTCATTTCTTTCTTTACTTAGTCCCTTTCTTTCTTTTTTCCCAAATGGCTTGGTTGATGATGATTAATTGGTGATAAGTGTGATTATTGGCTAGGTGTCATGGTTCATTAATAATGGGGTTGGGTGTCAAGGCCTGGAGCTGTTGAGTGTAACATCCTTACAATCAGAATGTCACGCTTCTGCATGCGCCACTCTGATAGCAAGAAGTGTTACGACAACTTCGTATACTTAATAATATAATAGGAGCCTTTGACTCAAAACTGTACCGCTAATTTTCTTTGAAAATAGAGAAAAAACTACTTTATCTTGAAAACAAACAAG
Source organism: Arachis ipaensis (assembly GCF_000816755.2). Lineage (NCBI taxonomy): Eukaryota > Viridiplantae > Streptophyta > Magnoliopsida > Fabales > Fabaceae > Arachis > Arachis ipaensis. The sequence continues at coordinate 101,904,705 of NC_029788.2, forward strand.
CATATATCAATATACATAACTTATTATTCAAGTAACTTATATATATTATAAGCATACAACTCATACAACTCCTATCCCTCTTACAAATAATGTTAATGACGAAGGAAGAATAATAATAACTAAACTAATACATCCATATCGCATAAGCTAAACTTAACAACTCTTCATAAGCTTCTTCGTCCGTTTCCTGAAAAGATAAAACTGTAAAGGGGTGAGAACCTAACCACTTGGTCTCAACACGGAGTTTCCGAATTGTCATAAGATGATATTTAATAAGAAAACTGTTTTTCAAGCTCAGTAATTATCGTTGTCTTATGAATTTTTGAAAACAGATGGTTTAGCCATCCAAAAAAAATTTAAAAAAAAATCTTTTTAAAAGAAATTAGTTAATTATGAAAATCCTAAACCTTTCTTTTCATATAAGAAAAATCTTAAAAGTTTCCTAGATCGTATGAATAACCAACCTGTTCCAACCATAGGTTCATTAAGTCTATGCTGAACCAGCTTGATTTTTCATACTTCACTAATACTTCAATCAGAAACCAATCACAGCCTTCAACTTAGCGACTCAAACAAGTCAACAACCAAATCATCATCTCATCATCAATATCCAAACCCAGGTACCACAACAGAAACAAACACAGGAAAAACATACAAAGAAAACACAAGTATAGATACAGTTAAGCAATTAGGCAAATCCAAACAAATTCAAACTCAAGCAAAGCATACAAGTGCATATGATGAATGCCTATCGTATGGCTAATGATATCATCTGTCAGTCATATAGCCAACCTGACACGTCCTGGTAGCTAATTATAGACTGAAACATCCATGCAGAGCAAGTGGGTTTGAGCTACAGCCCCCTTACTACTACCCGCTTAACCCAAAGCCAGTGGAATAACCACTACTGCAGTTATTACCCGAGCGGGTGTTTAAACGCTCAACCTAGAGCAAGCGGAATAATCCACTACTGCTGCTACTACCCAGGCGTCACAATCACTGACCTGGAGCAAGCGGGATTAACCACCATCCTTGCTATTATCCAGGATCTCAAACATACATTCATTCAGTTTAAGTCAATCATCATTATTATCAAATCTCAAACATAGACCTGGAGCAAGCGGGACGAACCACCGTCCTTGCTACTACCCAAGTATCTCAATCAAATACAAATCTCATTTTCACATTCATTCTCATTTTCATTCAATTGTTCAAAAATCATACTCAAAAATCAATCTTCATTCTCATATTCATTCTCATCTTACCACTTATTACTTTCTTCAATAATTCAGATTCAAAATATAACTCATTTGTTTCTAAATAAATCAAACTCCAAAAGGTAACCCTTTTCTTAACAACAGCAAAAATCAACTTTAAAATCCTTAAAAATCTAAATCTTTTTAAATAACCATTTCAAATGAAATCTCCCATTTTTATAAAAATTTGGATAGCATCTCCTCTAAAATTCGGATTATGCCATCCTTAGGGGTCCCATCAAAACCACATTTTCCAACCAGTTTTCAACTGACTTCAAATATCAGTCCTTTCCAAAATCAAACAAAATTATGGTTTTGAATCTTTTCTAAAATCAAACATTTCCAAAATTAAACTAAATTCCAACATTAAACCTCTCTCAGTAATTCAACAATGATCAACTTAACAAACCAAAACAGCAAATCAGAATAACCGGCTTCCTCAATAATTCAATAAATAAGTCAAATAAATAATCACAGCTATCCAAATAGTTCAATTCAATTCATAGTTCAATTCAATTCATAAAGACTCGCGTAATTATACAAATATATTTTTTATACTCTTATCGACTTATAACAACTCTTGAAAGTAAAATGAATTTAAGAAAACGCCCCTCGTTAACAACGCAATCAAGACAACCGCAGCGGCACCAATCAAATAGCAGCCCCGATGACGGGTTTTTCATATGAGTTCTCTTCCTCCAGCAACAACACAGCAGCTCGGAACCCACATAGCAGCATCAAAATCATCAAGGATTGCTGCGACATTGGTTCCCAGCGACTCCAATAGCAATACCCACTGCGGCAGAGGCTCCGGTGACTGCAAAACCAGAAGCAGAGGTAGAAAAGAACAACGCAGAGCAAGAGCAGCATCAGCTTCCCTATTTTCTCTTCCATTCGCATTCCTCTCCGCGGTGGACCTTGGCGACAGCGGTGAACCCAGAGGCGGCAACAGCTTCCTATGGGGGCGGCTCGGAGGGCAACGATGACCATGGAGGCTCCAACGACGGTGACCAGCTTCGACAGAGCTCTACTGTCACGTTCTCTCTACTCCACGGACTCCTATCTCTCTCTCTTCGTACTCGTCGGCAGCGGCAGAAGTGGCGGCGACAAACCCTAGTAGTGGTGGCGGCGGATCGATTGCAATGGAGGCACGGTGACGTCCCCTTCTTCTCGGCCTTGGCTCTCCTCACGACGTTGTCTTCTTCTCTTCTCCGTGGCAGTGTTGACGGTAGCAGAACGGGCTCGGCGTGCATGGCGCGACAACCTATTGGACGGTGGCAGTGCGCGATGAGGACGACGGCGGCGGCAGCCAAGTGCGACGGCAGCGGCGCCTTCTTTCTCTTCTTCCCCATTTCTCCTTCCCGCGGTGCTTGACTTCCTTCTCTCTTGTCTCTACGTTTTCTCAGAAGGGGTGGGGTTCTAGGGTTTGGTTTTAGGAAATTAGGTTTCTGATATTCAATTTGGGAATTTAGGATTATGAATTAGGGATTTTGTTATATTAGGGTTAAATTAGGTTGTGATTTGGGAATTTAGGATTTAGGTAATTTTAATAAAATTAGGGAAATAGAGTAATTAAAAACTAATTTTAATTCAACACTAATATTTATAAAAATACTATTTGTTTATTTTTAAATAAATACTCTAATTCAATAATTAGAGATAATTAAATTAATTTCCTTTAAAATTTATAGAATAAAGTTAAAACTTTAATTATTTAAATTAAAGCATATAAAATCCTTATTATTATTCAATTACTAAAGCTTTAAATCA